>NC_056730.1:968217462-968529962 GCF_019279795.1 Protopterus annectens | reverse complement strand
GAGTGTAATTGGAGGCTTGTGATCTATATCTGTAATTAAGTGTTGATTGGTTCTTATCTTCAAGGCAAGTGTTTTTTTTACTGTTGTACTAGTTGAAGACCTTAGCCTGGATAGCAAAGTATGTTATGTTTTTCACATTACTGTATCAAATGTTTTGTTTGAGAGTTGCATTAATCAGTTACATATTCAAAACACCTAACTGCTATAAGAAATGACATAAACAACTGAAATAGTACACAAATAAACATTTCTATATATGCAAACTTGTGTCTGGTGTCATGTCCTTTGCATTGTGTGTGGGTATATGTTTCATGCAATAATTCTCATTTGTAGGAAAGAATCCAACACTGGTCATTTTAAAAGGTAGCAAATGTAGGCATAATGGCTGTTTGATATGCTGTGCACCCTCTATATATACTCTTCTTATACATATCTATAACTAGTAATATCTTTATATGTGTATATACATATATGTATATATGTGCATGTATATATATATATATATATATATATATATATATATATATATATATATATATATATATGTATATATGGTTTCATATGAAACCATCGTAGTTACAGTACATCGAGGACGACTACATCGAGACTGGACCATCGAAACCAGATAACAGCGAAAATACATATCGTCGATATTCAAAACATCGACTGCATGGAAGGTGCAGAACACACAGCATACAACTTATAAACACAGTTATAAATATACTCTGTACATACTGTAATGTAAAGAAAACAAGAGACGGTATCCACATCCGGTTATGTGACGTATTTAGCAACTGCGTTAATTTCTAGCTAAACGTGAGACCACAATGGCGGAATGCTGCAGTTATACACCAGGTACTATAGGTACGTTGTACGCATTGCTTAAATCCCAGCGAAATAAAGATATGCTCGTTGTAGATGGATATGCCTATAATTTAGAATGGAGTGTAGAAACTAAACGATACTGGTGCTGTAAGCAAAAGCATGTAAACAAATGTAAGGGACACTGTGTTACAGTATCCCTATCCGATGGCGAAATGTTAATGAAGAGTAATCCTCACAGCCACACTGGAGATCCAGGGGAGGTAGAGCGTTATAAGATGTGCAGCTATTTAAAAGAAAAAGCCATACTGTCCCGTGACACACCATGTTTAATAGTTGAGGATGTTATGGCAAGTTGTAGTCTGAGTAACGTCGCTAGTGTACCTAGTCGGAAATCTTTGCTGCAACAAGTGAGAAGAGTGCGAAAAATGAACTTTACAGGGATACAGAGTAGTTCCGTTACACTATCTGATATAGATATATCACAGTACAAGTTGAAGGAAGGTTCTTTCATTAGTAAGAGATATGTAGATGAGACCACGGGAGTGGCAGTTCTCGTTATTAGTATAGCTAGAAATTTGTGTGATCTGAGCAAATGCAGAATATGGCTGATGGATGGCACAATCTTCTTTAAGGGATTAATGTGTAAACAGTTGTATAGTCTGCATGGTGTTGTGTACTTTGGTTCCAACAGTAAGACATTTCCATTGCTATATACGCTGATGTCTAGGAAATCTTTAAAAAGCTATAACATTATGTGGTATTCTATTCTAGGTATGCTGTCTGAGCTCATCTTAGTACCTCTTGTAAAGTATGTCCTGTGCGACTTTGAAATAGCTGCCATTAAGAGCTTACGAAGTAATCTGAATGGAATTGTTCCTAAGGGATGTCTTTTCCACTTTAGCCAAAACATATGGCGGAAATTGCAGAATCTAGGATTAGCTAGTTTATATAATAGGTGTGAGCAGTTCCAACTGTCTGTAAAATCTCTTATTGCACTGTCATTTTTGGGTGAAGATGAGGTTATGACTGCTTTCTACCAACTGAAAGAATCATTCCCGCAAGAGAGACAACCTTTACTTAAGTATTTCAAAGAATGGTATCTCTTGGGTAAACCGAGAAAGTTTGCAACAAGAAGTGCAACATGTATACGTTTTCCCCCTTTGTTCCCTAAAGAGTTCTGGAATGTCTCACAACTAAATGTTGAATCCCTTCCTCGTACACAGAATGCCATAGAAGGATGGCACCATCGATTGAAATGTTTATTGGGGAAGCGTGCTAATGATTTATCCCTGCTTATGTCAACTCTAGCTAGGGAACAGAACAGGACAGATGAAATACGTCAGATACTAGGGGGTTTCCTGCATCTCCGAAGAGACGTAAAGTAGTAATGAGGGAACAGCGTCTTCAAACTATTCTTCAAAATAAGGACTCATATGACACATTGAGCTACTTGCACGCTATAGCTATGTTATTGAAGTTGTGAATGTAACACTGCGACACTTGTACATATCTACTACATAATTAGTGGAATTATACTGCCAAATTGCATGCTAAGCGTGGTTTACACTTTGTTGAAAACACCAGATTGAGGTGTATCTTTGACCTTACTAGTGTACATTTGAATATTAATTTTGAGTTCCGAATACAGAGCAGTGTACATTTGGATATTAATTTTGAGTTCCTAACACAGAGCAGTACTGCGATGTTGCGTGACACGTTAATGCCTTTATTTGAAACACCGAGTTTAGGTGCTACTTGAGGTTTACTAGTGGACATGTTTGTGTTAAATTTCAGTTGCCAAAGGAAACTACTAACGGGATGTTGGTTGAAACGTATAACTACTAACGGGATGTTGGTTGAAACGTATGCTCTGAACATGCTGTCGTACTGGAGAGGGCATGTTTATTTAAGATGTGTTTTGCTTTACTTTACGTATATATCACCATGCACAAGTGCTGCGACATTTCTGTTTTGACGTTTTCGAATTCGACATTTTGGACGTCGACGGTATACATTTTCGATGGTTTTAGCTTTCGATTAACAGGTCCTACTCTTCTCACTGTCGATGTACTGTAACTTCGATGGTTTCATATGAAACCGTATATATATATATATATATATATATATATATATATATATGTGTGTGTGTGTGTGTGTGTGTGTGTGTGTGTGTGTGTGTGTATATATCATTGGAATGTTTAGTGCTTCCACATTGTACATTCCCTATCGTAGACTGACTGTTCTGCATGATATGTTACAGATATCATCCTGACATCTTACGGCTGAGATGGCTTACTATTAACTTGCTGTGGGTATGTTGTGCAGGGTCCTGGGTTCAAGACTTGCAAGTGTTGGTTATTGTGTTGCAAGGCATATCTGTTCAGCTGTGGAGGATGGGGAAATAGCAATAATTACAAGACATCCCTAATTTGGGCCCCTTCACCTCCATTAACAGTGCATTTGGCCAGATGTTTTGCAGTGAGAGGTTCAGAGTGTGGATCCAATGTGTGAATGCAATACACATGTATATACATATATATATATATATATATATATATATATGTATTTATAGATGGGTCTACTTCATTTGACTAAAAATACACTTCACTGAAAATGAAATCAGTGGGATCATTTCACTGAAAGCCTACTTCACTGAAAACTCATTTGATTGAAACTCATTTTGTTGAAAGTTATATATGGCTTTTCTCCACTGTAGTGCAATCCTGGAGTTAGTATAGGGGTGGGGGGTACAATACCCCACATTGGGGGTGTGGGGGGCATAGCCCCCCACATATTATAAACATTTTAAACTATATACATTGATACTTACAAGTGCAATGAATAACTGTTTCCACAAGAGAATATAGCACCAACATGTGGGGGGCTTTGCCCCCCACCCCCCGTAATATTTATACTAACACCAGGATCACACTACAGTGGGGAAAAGGCCATATATAACTTTCAACTAAATGAGTTTCAGTCAAATGAGTTTTCAGTGAAGTGGTCTTAGTAATTTCATTTTCAGTGAAGTGTATTTTCAGTCAAATGAAGTAAACCCATATATATATATATATATATATATATATATATATATATATATATATATATATATATATATATATATATATATATATATATATATATATATATATATATATATATATATATAAATATATATATATATATATAAATATATATTTATACACATACATACATACATCTACATATATAAGTACATTTTCCCTACTGCTGAATGACTGTGCTGCATGATATGTTTGAGAAAACATCACATTTATGTATAGCTCAAATGGCGTAGTGGTAAATCACTGTAGCCATAGTGTGCAAGGTCTTGGGTTCAAGACATGCAAGCCTTGATTATTTTTTCTCTGGGTAGAACAAGGGCTGTTGGATACAGACTGATTAAGGTACTTTTAAGCAGTTGTAAGTGAGTTTGCGTGGCAGTAAGCAATGCTAACTTCTGGTTGAATATGCTTACAGACAGCCATAAAAGGCTTAATCTGTGTTGCCATTGCTTGTCGCCACGCAAACAGGTTTAAACCCATTACTAATGCTTAAAAGTGCTTACTCCCACTTACCCTCGCACTCATTTCTTTAAAAGAAAAGAAAAAAGGGGTGATAGGAAAGTGGTGAAAAGGGGGGCATGCAGAGGGAAGGACAATAGAGAAAGTAGCTAGGGATGTGCAGGACAGGTGTAGGGAAGGTCCATAGCTGTCCATTTCTTCTACAGCAACAACTGTGCATATATACTGAATTTGGAGGTAGATTTGGACACTCAAACCCCTGAGAGAGGGGTGAGGACAACAATAATATGTTGTGAAGCCAAATAGACCAGATTACATGTGTCCAGTAGACATGTCTGTGAAATGGACAGCTATGTATGGGGCAAAAATTTTTTTTGGGAACAGATTGCTCTTTTTTCTTTAAGGTGAGAGTGGGATGCTGGGGAAGCATAGTAGGTATATTTGGGAAGGTAGGTTAGGTAGGAAGACAGACAAGAAAGACAAGACAGCATACAGGGGTGGTATATGATACATGTGGGAGGTAAACAGCTTGGATGGGGAGGTGTGTTTGGAAATCGGAAGCTCATGAGCCCACAAATGGTAAGAGTGGGACTGAGGTCCCCACCCATGGGCTGTCACCACTGCACCTTCACGTCCCCAAAGGTGCATGTGCTGGGGGCTGGAAAGGAGGGGCAGGCTGACTCTCTAAATGCACAACGCAGCTCTCAAGCTGGCATAGCAGATCTCCAAACTCCCTTCGGAGCTCACTACGCACCAATCCCTAGACCTGACTACGGATGACAGTTTCCTGTCCACACCCGCTCCCAGGGGGCAAGCTCCATCCCCTGAGGCAGTTCCACCCAAAGGTGGTGCAGGACAAGTGGACAAGGAGGTCCTGGGCTGGGTCCCAGACATGCTGGAGCCCGGTGCCACAGCCAGATGTGGTGGGAGAGGTGGCTCCGCTGGGACCGGCCTTCCCAAATGTGCTATGGTGTTGCAGTTTTAAAACATGTGGGTTAGTAATAGTCAACAGAATCCAGGATTAGTTATAACAGCATGCATAGATATTCCCATTAACCCAAAACACCAGATTTGGAACAGTTGCATAGCAAAGATACGGAACCACCGTGGCCATTACAGCGGCATGCAGGTTACATTGATAGCAGCAGACCACCAATGATAGTATTTCAACATTGAACATTAATAGAAACACATTTCAAAATTTATTGAACAATAGGACATATGTCCCAGCAGTAGGTTTAGTGTAAACATACCCACTGATTTGAGTATTTAGATTACTGTTGCAGATATGGTGGGGGGGGGGGAGATGTCAATTAACAGCTTATAAATCCTTGTAGTTCTCACAACTTTAATGATCATTGCTCTAATCATTAAGGTACAGGTATTATTACACTACCCCTATGGCCTTGGTTTGGCCAGTGGTATGTTTGTAAACAAGTGTATACTTCAACTGTCTTATAACAAAATTCTACATCTCTTACCTGGTATACCTGTGGAGGGAATGTTTGTTAACACTACCTGACTGTTTCTACACATATTCCCAGATTCTGAGTTAATATTATGCACATACCTCTCAATCTCTTATTGCACACACTCTGGTCAAAGCTTGACAACATGGGGCTACAACTAGGGACATATTTTGGATATTACTCTCATAAATTTGGAGGGCTGATAGAGTGACAGGATTTGTTTTCGTATACATTTTCTGATGGTTTTGAGGTCTGAAAATCAAATGTATGTCATTATTTGCTGACTACAAATCTGAGATCATCCCACTGATTTGCCACTGGGACAGGGGAACAGGCAGAAAATATGAGCCAATTATCTGGACATTCTGAAAGGATGTGTACAGTTGAGAGGTATGATTATGTATACAGCTTACTACCACTCCCAGGATTCAAACCATGGCTGTGTCTGATAAAAATACCACAATTTAAGTGTCAGTAGAGTGTGCTGTTTGAATATTGCTGTTTATCTCTTCAGTGTTTTCTAAGTTTCTTGTGGTTCTACAATCTGATCTTGTAATTTCAACAGTCTCATACAGACATTCCAAGACATATTTTTATGTAGCACAGTGTGAGAAACAGTAGTTGTCACAACAGTACTGTTCTGATATCAGATGTTACTGAATGCTACATGTCAGCCATACAATACCAGAGTAAACACTACCAGTCCAGGATTTCAATCTTTATTGTCAGGCACAGTGTTCTTAGCTGACAGACCTGTGGAGGGAATGTTTGTTAACACTATCTGACTGTTTCCACACATATTCCCAGATTCCAAGTTAATATTATACACATACCTCTCAATCTGTTAATGCACACACTCTGGTCATAGCTTGACAACATGGGGGTAGAAATAGGGACATATTTTGAATATTGCTCTCATAAACTTGGAGAGTTGCTGGAGTGACAGGTTTGTTTTCATATACATTTTCTGAAGGTTTTGAGATCTGAAAATCAGATGTATGTCATTTGCTGACTAAAATTCTGATATCATCCCACTGATTTGCCAGGGGGATAGGGTAACAGGCAGAAAATATGAGCCAGTTATCTGGACATTCTGAACAAATGTGTACAATTGAGAGATATGATTATACATACAGCTTACTACCACTCCCAGGATTCGAACCATGGCTGTGTCTGATAAAAATACAACAATTTAAGTTTCAGCAGAGTGTGCTGTTTGGCTATTGCTCTCTATCTCTTTAGTGTTTTCTGTCTAAGTCTCTCTCGGTTGTACAATCTGACCTTGTAATTACAACAGTCTTATACAGACATTCCTAGGCATTTTTATTATGTAGCACAATGTGGGTAACAGTGGTTAATACAACATTACTATTCAGGGAATGCAACACTAAAAATGCCATACAATACCAGAGTAAACACAACCAGTCCAGGATTTAGAGCTTTATTGCCAGACAGTTACAGTTTTATTTAAATAAGACCTATATGAGACTATTACTGTCATATTGTCTGGTTTATTCAGTACAACCCATACATAAAACTGTTTTTATACTGGCAGCTGACTTTCTACTACCTTTATATTTATTTGGTATGACTACTACAAGCAGGATTGTTACTCACCAGCCTTGTGATGCAGTCTTTACAGACTTCTCACATGGGCTTCCTGATTCACAGCCCATTCAACTGCAGCTGTAAGAGAAATAGAGAAATATTTAGTCATACCTATCATCATATACACAGGCTGACATTATTAAACAGTTACTGGTATGAGTACTTACACACTGCTGGGACATCACCCCTCTGCCTTGATTCTTGGACCCACTGATTCAAGAACTCCCTCTTCCTCTGTTTCAAGTTGGCATAGTGGTGCCTGACCTGCTCACCAGTCTGAGGGATACCAGAGCACTGGTGAGGTCACGGGCGAGATGGTCCAAGGCATCTGCTTTATATTGAGAGCCTTGGTACTGGCCCTGTAGCAGTCTCTCATCATGTTTTTTTATCAGGAGTCCTACCATGACCTTGGACTCCTGGATGCCCCAGCGCTGTGCACGGAAGTGCATTCCCTCTCCAACTTCAGCCATTTTGCCTACAGTGGGAAGCTGCAACCAGTTATGAGCTGTATCCTGCCTGTCGGGTTTAAATACAGCCAGTTTCTCACCCTTTGCCATGATTGGATGGTTTTGAATATGCTGAGCTAAGCTAAGCTACAGGCAAACCTGCTTAGCTAAGGTTGGCATTGCTTAAAGGGGCAGGTTCAGCACTGCTTACCAATGGGCAAACCCATTTAGCTGGGCTACTCATTGCTTAGCAGTCATATTTACACAATGCTTACACTTGGTAAGCAGAGCTGTGCAATGCTTAGCATTGCTTATTTTTCATTTTATAGACTATCTGCTGTATGACATTGATTCATCATTCATTGCACATTATACATTTGTTTTGTCCCTGAAATCCCCCAATGTGTTTTCTATTATTTATTCATGTGTGACTATACTGTATGGGGCACCAGTGTTTATATGGGGATTTTACAACTTTTTTAAACTGACACCTCACATCTGGACCAAATGCAGTACTCTGGTTAAC
The DNA here is from genome assembly GCF_019279795.1 of Protopterus annectens. Classification (NCBI taxonomy): domain Eukaryota; kingdom Metazoa; phylum Chordata; order Ceratodontiformes; family Protopteridae; genus Protopterus; species Protopterus annectens. The sequence continues at coordinate 968,521,546 of NC_056730.1, read as the reverse complement.
AAATATATGTTATTTAGTAGATAATACAAAAAAAATTATTAATGCACTGCTGTCACATTTAAAATGTGAATTGGTTACATTGGTAATCAAACTGGGAATGGCTACTCGCAAAGCATACAGTCTAACCACTACACCATTGCAATACTGCTTATGTTGGATGTCTTTTGCTATTTAACTTCTTGTGCTGTTTAAGCTAGACTAAGCGTAGCTAAGCAAGCAGCTACACTTAAACTTTATCGCATTTATAAAAAAAATTTTGTTGTGTTATTTTAGCTATACCCTTCAGAATATCCCTTCTAATGCTAAACCATGTACTTTTATCAGCTTTCTGCTTTGTGGTGATGGGACATTTGTCCCTTTTGCCTTTGACCACTTTTGTTTTCCTGATGGGTTGGGGGTTTTATGAGCATTTTCGTTCATTTTAATTGCCGAAAGGCAATTCTGGAGTGCAGGGGCATGTGTATTTTGAGAGCTCTGCTCTCAGACACACCCCCTGCACTCATACACAGCTACATGTCCATTTAACAGCACAGGCAGCGCGCCTTCATGATTATACAAGTTGCGCTGCCAATGCTGTACAGGAACAGTCCCTGCCATGCAAGAATAACTTATTCCTGCATGGCTGCTTACTGAATTCCAGGGATAGTATCCTAGAACATGTATGCTTTCCTACTTTTCACAATGGAAGCAGAAATTATTTATTATTTTAAACAATGACCACCACATGTCTTTTATACCAATGCCATGCATAATTAAATGAGCTCCAAGCCTCTTTCTGAATATGTTTGTCATCAGATCAAATATTATTAAATATTTTTATATCTTTGTTAATATGACTTATATTGTCTTTATAACTTTTTGCAGCTTCTCTACTGTTTTTAGATTATTTTCTGCAAGTCATATTTGTATAGGATGTAACACACTACACTTCTGAGGTAGCATCTATGTTCATCCTTATTTATTATTCATTGAATTACCTGATCTGAGCTTGTTTTTTAACTCCAAAACTAGTATGAATTCTGTTTATTCATTCATCCATAAGAGAAACTGTAGAATGTGTTGATTTGCATTCCTAGCTTGGATATGTTTATTTAATGGGGGCACATGGTTCTTTGTATTTTTTCATAGTAACAGTTTGAAATTACAGTAGTATACTAATAACTATGTGTTAACAGTAAATTTGTTCTATTCTATCAAGCATCATAAACACAAATGAAATGACATTTGGCACACCACTAAAACAGAAGCTTGCAGTACAATCACATAGACCACCAAATTAAGACATTAGTTCATTACATATAATTCCAAAATCATTAAACTAAGAAACATGTTGGGCAACCAGAGCAGGTCCAATACATAATAATCTTATTATTAAGATTGTAAACTTAGTTTAAACAGACATATCCATTAAGGTTACTTCATCAGTAAACATTTAAACTTGTCATCCTAATGGGGTCATAGTTGCAACACACCAAACTGAAAGATGGCCATTCAAATACACAGAAGAATATAGAACTAACCAAAGAAAAATAACCAAAAAGGAAAATTAGAATAAAATATTTTGCAGGGTCCAGACTCCTTGCACCCTCTTCAGTGTGTGTGTGTGTATGTGTGTGTGTGTGTGTGTGTGTGTGTGTGTGTGTGTGTGTGTGTGTGTGTGTGTGTGTGTGTGTGTGTGTGTGCGTGTGCGTGTGCCTGTGCGTGTGCGTGTGTGTGTGTGTGTGTGTGTGTGTAGGGGGTATGTTTTTCACAATTCCTTTCCTATTCTATTTAATCTCCAGCATCATAGTACTTTAGGGCAGGGTGGGAAGGTATTTCGCTATATTATAAAGTGCTCTGATGCCTTAATATTTTATGACTCTGAAATTGCAATAAGCTTCTTTGTAGTCAATGAGTTCTGTATTTCACAGGTTCTGTTTAACATGCCATACTTCAGACAGTTTGTTTTAGCTAACTTTAGCACTCCCTAATAAACTTAATTAAGAAGGTACAAAATATAGTGCACTATTTAAGCAAAACCCTTGGGAACTTAAGGCAACATCCACGCTACTGAAGATGCAGAAGTAGGTCTACAAATATTTACAAAATCTGTAATTATGAAGCTCAGAAACAGTCAGTTCGGATGTTCCTTCCACTTTACTAAGCCTCTTTAGACAGAAAATGTGCTTATTGCCTATTAATTTTTGGCTGTTAGTGCTGAATCTTAAGGCTATGAGCTGTTTCCTCTACCCAAACTACAAAGTTTGATTCATTCTGCCTTCATTTGCCTCATATGTGACCAGGCAGTGCACCCAGGTCAACCCCAGAAAAGGAATATTGTGTCCAGTGGGCTAGCCTGTTTAATAAACGTATAAAATTAAAAAAATTCAACTGGATACTTTTTCAGGCTCCAAGAAGAAACATACTTTCAGTGAAAAAGTTATTATTAATTGCATACAAATGGGAAGAAAGTTTTGCTTCCAGTGTTCTCACATTACTTTGCATTGTGCAGCAAGTTTTCCATAGCTATCTTATGAAAGGCAGAAGCAATAGCAGTGTGTTCCACTCTGCCTATTATCGTAAGTCTAGTACTTCCCAAGACTTAATTTCCTGTATCTACTAAGCTGGTAAGTAACACTTCCACCTCCCAAGAAATGTTATGGGAAACCTCTGATGGCTGCTATGACAACCAGAATCCACTTTTCAACAAACTACCATCTAAGTTTAGCAATCCATTCCATTTGGTATCCAACATTTAAAAAGAAAATAAATTTTTCAACAAATTCCAACAAATCTACTATTCTTAATACTGCTCGCTTGGAGTCCATTCTCTGAAAACCCACATACTTTATAAAAACAATGCATTTTTCTTTGTTATGGCATACATCACAAATTTCAAATCCTCCATTGATTTGTTTGCCTCAACACTTTCTAATCAGAGTCTTGCATTTTGATGAGGATGGTATCAAACCATTTTGACTTTGGTCAGGGTACCTTAGGGAAGAGAATCTTCTGTGAGTGGCTTTTATGCACCAGAAGTCCTTCTGGGTCAGATGTCACCTGATGCCACTGACACTTTCCTTTTAATGCTTTAATGGGGCATATTCAAAAGATCAGCTAGACTCTGCAGCAGCCAATGCCAACAAAATTATATAAAAATTCTTCCTGAACAGGTTGAGAAACCTAAATATTGTTAAACTTTTGATGGGACAAGTTACGAAGACATCTACTAAGGAAAAGAGCAAGCTGCACTCTACCCTGTGTTTAGTAAAGTTTCTTTCCTGTGTTTTATTTAATATTTAAATTACAATTGCTGCTATTGATTTATTTTTAAATTTTATTAAGTATGAGCCATATATGCTTTTTATGTTTCACATAGATATTCCTGTCATTTATACAATTTTTCTTCTCATTGTACAAGCATCAATGAAAGGTTCTGTTTTATAACATTAGCTTTTGATATCCTGTGACATATCCTATGATACACGCGAGTATGTGCCTACAAATTTATGGCAAGAATTTACAATGTTTAATTCTTATCTTCTTTACACTGAGTATCTCGTTTCTGGTTATCTATTTGAACACACAGAAATGGTAGAAACTGGTGAAAATTTCTTAGCAAATGGTCCTCCCTAACATAGGTTGAGATTCATAAACAAGTGCTGTATAGCTACACAGCGCTGATATTCAATAAGACTGCTGCACAAGGTACCACAGAGATAATCAGACTTATTAGGCAGTGGACAGTGACTACACACTGAGCAAAGGATTGCATAAAAAAGAGAACCACGACAGTAATGGGGTATACAGTGTGAGCCAGCAATAAGGCATGAGCAGTGCTACAGTAGCATGCATGACCGATGTCACGGACTTAAACTAATGCAAGCTGCCTGCCCACTCAATACATGTTCATGCGTGCAAATTAATGATGTGTAGAACCCAGCCAGCACAAGAAGGACAGTGCACTTGAGAAAATAGTCCAACAGAAAGACCACTGTGATGTGCATGACATAACAGCAACCCACCCTATTCAGAATATGAATGGAGAGGAAACAGAATAAGCAGCAAAGCAGAAAAGAATATGAAAGGTGTGAGGGAATGTTGCTCATCCAGTCAGAATAAAACAGACAAGCAGTTGTGGGTTCAGTTCAAGCAGTTTTATTACACACAAACACATCAGGAATAAGGCTTTGAAAACTTAAAACTTAAACTTATAAACAGACTGACTACCACACACATACATGTTAACACTCTGGCTGTTCTCTCAAAATGGCACTGCTGCCTACACATGCTCACTATTTATATGCATGTGCCTACATCTGGAAATGCAAAGCAAAAAATAAACTTGTAACCAAAACAAAAATAGGCAGCAAGCTGTAGAATTCCAACCAGTTTTTTGTTAGCGTTTTCGTTCAGAAAATACATGAACTTCTTCAGGCAAAGAAACCCCAAGAGTCCTCATTTAAAATAAAACTATCAATTAAGATGAGATAATTAATTATAAAACCAATTAACATAAGTTAAGAAAGTTAGGAAAATTAGAGATGGGCCCTGGGAATTAAAACTTGAAGAACAGGAACTTGTTTGGCAAATTAAAACATATGCACATGTTCCACCAGGGCTTAATGAATACTGCTCGATAAAATGTATTTTGAAAATGAAAACTCTTCAAAGATGAAATTTAGTTGTATAACAACTTTTCTATTAGTTGAATGAATTTATAAATATTTATTTATACATATTTTTCTTAATACATTCATACAAATTTTATATTTCCACTTGTTTGAGCTGTTTAAGTTGTTATCTAGCATTTAACAGTATTTAGATTAACTTATACACATAAGAAAATTAAGTAATAAGACTGATGTGTTGTGGTTTTAAAATTGTTGCTGATTTTTAAAAAAGCATTTATATTTATTCACATATACATTTTACCTTGTATAACACTGGCTCTTTAAATTTCTTAAGTTATGTTAATTGGTTTTATAATTAATTATCTCATATTAATTGATAGTTTTATTTTAACTGAGGACTCTTGGGGTTTCTTTGTCTGAAGAAGCTTATGTATTTTCTGAACAAAAGCGCTAACAATAAACTGGTTGGATTCTACAGCTTGCTGCCTATTTTTATTTACATCTGGAAATGCTTCTTAAAGGTACATACACACGCTCTGTTCTGTATCCTCCATCTTTGAGAAATACCTCATACATCAAACAACAGTACTCAATGACATGCAATTATACAGAAATGATCTTTTGACATGCAGTTATACAGAACTAATTCTTTGACATGCAGTTGTACAAAATTAGACACATAAAACAATCATGTCAAGGTTGCTGTGTATTTTACACTAGGTCTAGAAATATTACCTGATCGTGTAAAATGTTGTTGTATCTTTCAGCTTTTCCCGGTTAGGGGTCGCCACAGCAGAACTCCGGTCCGCTAATGATTGGCAGTAGATTTTTACGTACTGAGTTGCCAGCTCTGACGCACAACCTTCAATGAAGGTACGCCCATTCACGCATGTCTCCACATAGAAGACGCTTTAGCTGAGAATTGAACAGGACAACGTCATACTGTGAGGCGACAACACTACCGCAGCACCACCACCACCTGATCATGTAAAATAAAAGTCAAAATTGGATCTAGCAATGGGACTGTCTTCAAGGAATGTTCAACTCTGAGGACAACTGAGACATCATCAGGAATGGAAATGGATACTCAGACATGTTCTTCGGTATGAACATTATCAGGGTTGCTCTGGGATTTAGAGTCTGTATTACAGGTAAGATGCTGTGATATCATTTCTGATACATAAAGATGTATGCAGTTTCTCCTGTATTCTATACCCTCAGATTCCACTAAGTAGGATCTCGGCTTGGCACATATACCTCTCACTTGACCAATTCAATCAAAGCCTTTCGTCGTTTGCATCCTTACTGTCTCTCCTCTTTTAACAAAGAAATCTGCTAATTTTTTCATAGCTGGACTTTTGAGAAGAACGCTTCTTAAAGAGTTGGGCTTTGATTGCTTTGTTATTTTTAGCATTAGGCACCAACAAACTAGAACTGATATGCAAGGTTGTTCTGGTTTGCCTAGATAGAAGTCTCTGAGCAGGCGAGCCAAGTATGTTGTCATGGGGTATATTTCTGAGATTAAGTAAATTCAAGATGATATCACTATTGTCACCATTTGACCTCTCTAGTAATTGCTTTGCACTCTGTACTGCATGTTCAGCAAGGCCATTTAACTGTGGGTATTCAGGACTACTAGTAACATGGATAAAGTCCCACTCTTTTGAAAATCTCTGAAACAATTGACTGGTAAACTGGGTACCATTGTCAGAAATAACTTTGTGTGGACTGCCATGGACTGAGAAATGACATTTAATTTTAGTAATAACAGCACTGGACGTTAGGTTAGGTAGCAAATTGATCTCAAACCAGTTCAAATAAGAGTCTACCAACACTAAGTAATGCTGATTGTTCCACTCAAATATGTCAGTGGCTACTGTTGACCAAGGTAGTTCAGGAATATGGCTTAGCTGAACTGGCTCTTTTTGCAAATGTAGTTTAGTACTATTGCATACTGAACAAGAAGAAAGCACTTTATCAATGTCCTTTGATAGAGGAGGTCAAAATACTAGTCTTATCGCCCTTCTTTTGGTAGAGTCAGAACCTGGGTGGCCACGATGCAAAATCTCATTGTATTCATGTTGTAACTTTGTGACTTTGAAAATGATACTACCTTCCATCAGCATCTCATCGCTGTATGGAAAGTAAGGTTGTACCTCTGGCGGTACACAGGATTGCTTTGATGGCCATCCTACTTTGATGAAGTGGTTGAGCTTTTGCAAAATTGCATCAGTCTTTGTATGATCTCTCAGCTCATTAAGTCTCATGGTAGAAAAATTACACACTTCCATGATAATCAAAGTCAAAATTTTCTGCATCAGGCTGTTCCATAGTATTTCCGGGTGATCTGGATAAGGTATTAGCCAGATAAAGACATTTGCTTTTCGTATAGACCATTTTGAAATTATACTTTTGTCATCTGAGCATCATTCTTTGTAGTCTTGCTGGAGCAGTATGCCTAGGCTTCTTTAAAATAGTGACTAGAGGCTGATGATCAACTTCTATTTGGATAGCTCAGCCATAAATATAATCATGGAATTTCGAACATGCAAACACAATTGCCAAAAGTTCCTTCTCAATTTGAGCATACTACATCTCAGTTTCGGTAAGAGTTGATGCATAGGCAACAGGTCTGCCCTTTTGAAGAATAACTGCACCAAAATCGAACTTTGAAGCATCACAGGAAAGAACTATTGGTTTGTGGACATCATAGTATCTAAATGTAGGAGGGTTGGCAATTTGCTGTTTGAGGTCATCAAATGCTCTCTGGTGTTGTTCTAATCATGAACAGGCAACATTTTTGTATGTCAGCTCTCTTAAAGGTGCTGATAATGTCAGGGATAAATTTGCCCAAATAGTTAATCTTACCAAGACAATGCTGTAAAGCTTGGACATTGTCTAGACCTGGCATCTCAAGAATGCCTGGTTGTTTAGAAGGCTCTGGTCGTAAGCCCGTACTAGTAAATAAATGACATACATAAGTAACTTCTGGTAGTCTGAATTTAAACTTCAGAGGATTAAACTTCAAATTCACTTCACGCTCTCTGTCCAGAACTTTCCTGAGGTTTCTGTCATGTTCTGCTTCACCATTGCCTCCAACTAGTAAATAATCAAATATTATTGCACATGGATAGCCCAAAAAAAATTGTTCCATTGCATGTTGAAAGACTTCACTAGCAGAATTTATTCCAAAAGGCATCCTGAGGGATCTGTATCTATGAAATGGGGTACTGAATGTAGTCAGTAGTGAAGATTTGCAATCAAGTATTACTTGCCAAAATGAACTCTTTGCATCTAAGACAAAAAACAGTGGCATCTGGCATGAGGGTGGCAATCTCCTCAACTGTACACATAGGATAATGAGGTCTCTTTATTGCCTTGTTCAAGTATCTTGGGTCAATGCATATTCTGATTTCATCTTATGGGCAGCTACCATGGAAGACATCCACTCATTTGGTTCTGAGACAGCTCTCCTTACTTTTCCCCCCTCTGTTTTTCTATCCAGCCTGTACTCTAATTTCCTTATCTTTTGTCTAACTCTATTACCTTACCTACCTAGCCACCCTCCTCTCTCTCTCTATACCTTCCTCACCAACTCTCCTGTACTATTTCCTCCATGTCTTTCTTCTCTGCTAGTGTCCTCTTCATTTCAGATCCAAGATACCTATTGTAATACAGTTCATACTCTGACATATATTTTATACTGTTTGATTTCTTTGCCAATCCATGCATATTACTGCTACTGTATTGCTTGCTAGTTAGATTTTAAACTGAAAACCCATGCCTACTACTAATGTGTTACCTGCTAGTTCTAGTTTCTGTAAGTGTTACATTTCTGTAACTGAAATAAGTTAGTTTCTGTACTTTAAATTGTATTTTTTCCTGTATTTTTCTGTATTTTACATATTTTTTCTTAATACTGTTATGTGGAGCTTTTCTCCCCGGTCCTCCACTGAAAATGGGCTCTCCTAGGCCCAGTGGACTTTCCCAGTAAACAAATGCAATAAATAAATAAATAAATAAATAATCACACCTTGCTGCAACATTTTATCTAACTGGACCTTGACTTTGTCCTGCATAGCTATTGGAACTTTCCTTGCTGGTCTGACCACTGGATTGACCTCTGGGTCTACTTTCATGGAGTACACAACCAGAAGTTTGCCTAGCTTGTTGTTGAAAACATCAGCATACTCTGAGAAAGTAGAATCAGTGAAGCTGGAACTGGGACGTGTGCTCACATGATGTAAATCTTTGGTAAAAGAAAGCAGTTTCATTCTTAAACTGTCTAAGATCTAACAATGACTGCACAGGTCTTCTGACTACATAAAATTGCAAGCTGTAACTGTTCCCAGCAGAATAGCATGAAAGCACTACTGAGCCTTTTCTTTGAAACTCTTCACCTCCATACGAAACAAGTTTTGCACAGTTGGCCAAATTAAGTTGCTCACCAGCTCTCACTCTAGCAAAAGTTTCTGCTGACATTACATTACACTTTGAACCAGTGTCTCCTTTGAGCTTTGTGGGTTTACCATTGATCAGGATAACACAAAATTATTCATTCGTTGTCAATAAATCTACTGCATTAACCTTTTCAGCAACCACTGATACACCATCTACACAGAAAGTAGAGTTGCAGCTTTTCACATGGTCAACTTGCTTTTTTGAGTGACCTTTCTTAATAACTGAATGAGGCTTGCTTGATTTATGAAACTTTTGAAAGTGGTTCTATTTTTTACACTTGTGGCATTTCTGACCAAATGCTAAGCACGTTTCTCTTTTAGATTCATGGTTGGCACCACAATTATGACAGTTAACAATAAGACTTGACTTGGGTTTTGCTGACTCACCCTTATACTGCATTGAGCATGTCCGTTTTGCTGAGCTAGTCTTAGAAATTGCTAGAAAGATACAGGGTTTCCCAGGTAAACCCACAGGGGTTGCAGCTGCCATGTGCTTAGGTCTGCTTCTGCTTGCCATGTGCTGCATGCTGTCTACGGTTGCTCTACAGGCTGCTGAAAATAAGCTCATCACTTACAAGCATACTTGTGTGCCTTTCTGTGAGCTCGTGGATTTGACAGATCTCTATGGCTTTGCTTAATGTTAAATCACTGTCATGAACCAAAATCTTTCTTACTGCAGCACTATTAACACCACACAGAAGCCTGTCCTTTATTAACTCATCAGTCAGATCATCATATCTGCACATTTTAGCCTTATTTCTCAAGTCAGTGATATAAGCTGCAAAAGTTTCGCCTGATTTTTGGTCTCTTGTATAAAATAGGTGTCTCTCTAATGTAACATTTGTCTAGGGGTTGCACATTTCTCTAAATGTACTTTTAAGCACTCAAGGTCCTCCCTTGATTCAGCCGGTATAACAATAAGATGGTCTTCCCCCTCTCCTGCATATACTTCTGGTGTATAAACAAAGGAACGCTCTCTTTCAATGACTTCTGACCCAGCTAAGTTAAGCAAAATAAATACCCTTGTACATGCATCTTTGTCAGAGAAAGCTGCTTGTATGAAAATGTTGTATTCCTGCTCAAATACTCTCCAGTTCTCTGCTATATTATGATGAAACACAAGTGGACTTGGTCTGCAAAATGCCTCTGCCATATGAACCCACAGTAGTGAAGGTGCTTGGAATTATATACAAACATACAGACATATAAATATGCGAGAACTTTATGCCAGTACTTGTAATTATGCCCAATAGCACAACAGACTCTTTGAAATAACTGCACTTTGCCAAATAAGTCTCTCTAGCACAAGAATACTTTAAAATCACTGTACTTTTTGAAACCACTCATCATTATAAGAAATACTTTGAAATGACTGTACTTTGCAAATAAACTGTACACAGTGACAGAAGCTCAGAGTAAGAAACACTTTGAGATGAATGCACTTTGCAAATAAACTGTACACAGCATAGTAACTCTTCAAAATGGCTGTACTTTGCGAAATAACATTGTACAGTGCAAGAAACACTTTGAAATGGCGGCACTCTGCAAATAAATGTACACAGCACAAGAAACTTTTCCAAATTGGCTATACTTTGACTACACTTTGCAATATAACTGCAATTTTCACAAAGCAAACTCTTTAGAATAACTGCACCATAATAAATCACGCATTCTGCAAACACTTTCCACACTCTGAGATACTTCGAACAACTCTAGTTATGTTTTCAATGGCTTTGGTTAATGCGAAACAGTAGTTTATGCCCAAACACGGTCTTTTACTAAAAACATGCAGTCACCTTTCCCTTCAAGCTTATTTTGCCTGTTTATTGTATTCATTATGCCCATTTAACCTCTTATGCTCATTATACTTTTTTTGTGCTCATTTTTCTTTAAACATGCTCGTTATGCAAATCGGAGGTAATTCTGAGACCAATATGAATATTTCTGATAGTTTAATCAAATATCGTGTTTTCAAACATTTTGATTAATTAATAATGCATTTTGTGCCTTTTGTTTGATTAATAATATATTTTGTGCTGCTTGTTTAATTCATAATGGGCAGGATTCACGATGGCTTGCATGGAGTCTAAGAGTAGTGTAAGACTCCATGCAGCCATCATGTCCGACGAGCGATCCACGAACAGCCTGTAGGGGCGTGTAGGAGAGCTCCTAAAATGGCTCTTACATGGACAGGGCTTGGATATGCAAATTACCTCACTTGCAGCCAAAAGGCATGCAAATGAGGTAATTTTGCGATCCAGGAAGCACAAACCTGTCCGTGTAAGAGCCGTTTTATCTGCAGAAATGTACTCAGTTGACAACTGAGTACCGTTCTGCAAATAGCGCAATGGAGCCTTGTCAGCTGCAAATAAAGGTTGCATATGTTCCAGGAAGCATGCCAATGGCCAAATATGTGGCCACTGGCAACGTGCCCCCATGGAAAATTAAAATAAATTTTAAATGTTTAAACATAGCGCAGCGCCGCACAAATGGGCTGCGCTGTAAAAAACAGAAAAATAAAAATTTAAAACCCACAAACGTGGGTTTTATGCAAACCATGAATTTACAATGCAAGGGAATAGCAGGCAGAAAACAACATGGCCACCAACTAGGGGTTGCTAAGGGGGGAAGCTCAGTGTAAGACATGTAACTAAGCATTAGTAGGCAATCCTATGTAAATGAGTGTTAGGATAGTGAATTGCACTTTTACATAGCAAATGAGCACAATCCCTGGAGTGTAGGAGTAGGATAAGGGGAAGTAACAGAGTAAGAGATAGGTGACATCACAGGGGGGTATGTATGAAAGAAATGCAGCTCAGTGGAGCAGAGTGGCATGTGTAAGCTGTCAGTCACACATCATGGAAAGCGGTGTGTCAAGAAGGGGACATGGGAAAACCAAGAAATGGAAGGTGTACACTGTGGATAACACCAAAGTTTCTTGCTGGCCGTGCATGCGCGCCTGTGCACGCTCGGAGGCCCGAGTAAGATAGGGTGCGCGCGTGTAAGTGCGAGTGCGCGCGTTTAAGCTGGAGTAAGCATGTAGAAGCTTGTTTAAAGACATGTTAGCGCAAGTTTTAGTCCATCTAAGCATGTGTGCGTGCGTGTTAGCTGCTGTGAGCGTTTTTGCGCTTGTTTGCGCGTCGCCGCCCCCTGAGGAAACAGAAAGGAAAAAGGAAGCAGAAGAAATTGTAGGAAGCTACCAGGGAATACTAGCAGAGGTAACTGGTGAAAACAATCAGAAGCAGGCAATTACACAGGCAGAACAGTAGCCCAGCCCAGCACTTAAAACTCTGCAAACAACAATGCAGTATGTTTCTCTCAAGAGACACTGCAACACTGGAGTAAGCTATTACAAGTGGAAACTGAAAAAGCCTCACTCAGACCAAAAAATGCTAGGGGCTGCCATAGCTGTTATAAGGCGACATATGCAACATGCTGAATGTGGTGACAATGCAAATTCTGCCAGACAACCCACAGTGAGGAGACGGAGAAGAGTGTACAGGCCCAGGGTCACCTACCAGGGTTTACATGAGCTGGAGATAGTGGAGCGCTATAGAGTGGACAGAGACCTCCTACAGCAAATTGTTGAGCTGTGCAGGCCACGCCTCACACACAGAACCAACAGAGGGGTACCCATCCCAGTGGAAACCAAGGTATGTGTTGGCCTAAGAATACTAGCAACAGGTACCTTCCAGAGACCAACTGGTGATATGATGGGGATATCACAGGCATCAGCATCCAGGGTACTGCACCAGTTCCTGGATGCCATGTCAGCACATGTCGGTGATCATGTATATTTCCCCAATCCCCGTGAGGTATTGGCCAGCAATATGCATCTCTTCCAGCAAATAGCGGAATACCCTGAGGTAGTGGGTGCAATAGACTGCACGCACATATGCATCAAAGCACCAACCGGTGAGCGAGGTAGGGTCTACTTCAACTGCAAGGGCTTCCCCTCCATCAACTGCCAGGTCATGTGTGATGCCCAGGGCATAATACTGAATGTGTCTGCTGGCTGCCCTGGAAGCTACCATGATTACCATATCTGGCATCTGACGCAGCTGTACCAGACATTTGCCAATGGGGACATCCCACATGGTCACCTACTGGGGGATGCTGGCTATGCACTGGAGCCGTGGCTGATGACACCCATCAGAAACGCACACACACCTGAACAAGAACGCCATAATGAGGCACATGCACAAACACGTAATGTAATAGAGCGTGTGTTTGGGCTGCTCAAGTCACGGTTCCGGTGCCTGGACACATCTGGTGGAGCCTTGCAGTACTCACCAACTACATGTATCCAAATTGTCATGGTATGTGCTATGCTACATAATATGATTCTGCGAAAACAGCTGCAGCAGGACCAGCATAGGCCCGGGCCAAACAGACCCCCACCATTGCCAAGGCCATCACAGGCAAAGCGTGACTCAGAGGAGGAACAACCTGAGCCTGCCCCAGTAGGCAGAAGGAGGCATGCCCAGTATGCCTTGGCCTTGGCAAAGAGCCACGCATAGCACATACACTGGCTCAGTAGGAACCCTGGAATGATACCTCTCTCTGACTCACACATATAGTAAAAGGGATGCCTAAGTTGACACAACCTGCTTTCAAACATGTACAGGGAGTGTAGTATGTGCATCCAACATAGGCAGCCCTGCAGCACCACCTGAGGCATGATTGCCATGTGTTAAGCAATGTAGCACCATGTAGTATATGCAAACTTGATGACCCTGACTAACATACTACCCTCACCAAGCATGATGCCACAATATGAAGACAAGATGATCAATTACAACAACTGGCTTAAGTATTGCTGTTAGTCAAAGGGGATCCGATGCCTGTCAGCCTGGGATGACATGCTGAGCAAGACATGATGCTCCACCCACTAGGGATGGCTTGCACCTATCACCCCTGGCCTTTTGGATACTGGCAAAGCCTGTTGTCACCCCCATAGTGCCTTGAATAGGTAAGGCTCAAAACACAAGCCCACCTCCATAGGTATCACAAGGGATAAGAAACTAGAAGTAATGCTACCCAATGCCAGAAGTCTAAACTGCAAGATGCATGCAGTCCAATCTCTCCTCAGCATGGAGAATGTTGATATCTGTGCAGTAACAGAAACCTGGTTCAAGGCTCACAAGAGCACCCTAACACTACCATGTTACACTTCATACCATGCTTTACAGCCCCAAAACATGGAAACAAACTACAAAAGGAGGGTGACTATCAATAATTGTCAAGCATAACCACACCCCCAGGTTGGTGCCACAGCAAGAAGCAGCACGGACTATCCACGGGCAAGTAACAGTGGCTAAAACTGCCTCCCAGTTTGTAGCCTGCTACAGACCACCCTCCTAAATCCAGGAACCGCACTTGGCCTACATGAGAACACATGAAAATATGAAGGTCTCTCCAAACAACATTATATTGGGTGACTGCAACTACCCAAACATAGACTGGGAGCATTATTCTAGCTCCAACACCCTAGGGCAAAGGTTCCTAGAATTCATAAACCAAAATGCTATGGAACAACTTACCACTCCCACAAGAGGGGTAAGCATACTGGACGTGATAATCAACAACATGGGGACTCTATGCACAAGACGAGAAGTGTATCCCTCACTGGTAAGATCAGACCATAGAGTAATCTCACTGGATATTCACATCCTGACCCCAGTCCCTGGCCAGAAAACCACAGTGAAAAACATGTGTAAGGCAAATTATGCACTCCTCCAAACTGAGGTGGAATCCATTAAAGCCCTTGTGCCTGTGGAAAATATGGCCCAGACCTCAGAACCCTTTATAAATGCATTCTATGAACACCTTCAGGAATGCATGGATTATGGAATCCCAAATAAAACCAGGACCCAATCCTCCAAATGCAGGCATCCCGCATGGTGGACCCCAGCCATTACCAAACCATGCAAGAGAAGGAGGAAGCTACTACATGATAGAGCAAAACCCAAAAAGGGAAGTCATCTCTGATCAGTATTTTGACAAAAAACTATGGCCACACATAATATCCTCTAAGGCCAGCTACAAGATGAAAATTGCACAGGACACTAAGGATAATCACAAGGCTTTCTTAACTTATGGTAGGAACCTGGGTGGGAATTCACAGATATGCTCAGAATTAGTCCAAAATGACAAACAATACACCAAACCCACACACATTGCCAACATCCAACCTGACAGGTTCAGTGCAAAATCCCCCCCCCCCCCCACCAAAAGGCAAAATATCTATCCCAGCAGAGTGCTGTTCCCCTGACATTGCAGATGCTCGGGTAACAGCCAGCGTCTCCAAAGCAAAACACACAGCATCAATGGGACCAGATGGTGTCCTGGGCTGTGTCCAACATGAACTCCAAGAAGAATTGACCACCAAATAAAACTACTGCTCAATCTCAGCCTTACCACAGGATATGTACCCAAAGAGCAGTGTACAGCAATAGTGGTCCCTCTCCACAAAGGTGGTGACTGAATGGATACTGCAAACTATCACCCCAGAATCCTGACTAGCTTGGTCTGCAAAGCTATGGAAAGGATCATCATGGACCTCAGAAATAAAGATATTAGGGACCTACAGCCACTGGACCCTACCCAGTGTGGCTTTCTTAAGGGCAGATCCTGCCCCTTAAACCTGGTTGAGTCATTTGAAACAGTCACCAAGGCCATTGATGAGGGGAAGGTGGTCCACACAGCCTATCTGGACCTTGCAAAAGCCTTCCATACAATACCCCACTTGTTCATTATAGATAAGCTCACCAGCTTAAATATAAACCCCTATGTCAGTAGATGGGTTGCAAACCAGCTCAAGACAGAACTGACATGGTCAGAAATGCTGCAGCCATGTCAGACTCCAAACCAGCTACAACTGGCATCCCACAAGGCTCAGTCCTGGGACCTCCCACGTGTGGTATATATTTCTCAGAGTTACAGGCCAACATGGAAGGACTGTGTCTGAACAAGTTTGCAGATGACTACAAACTGGGCACCATATCTGACCCTCCAGCTGACACAAGCATCCTACAAAAGGGCCTCATAGAAACAGACAACTGGTGCCAGAGCCATGTCATCAAGCTAAATGCAGAAAAGTGTATAGTCATCCCCTTTGGAAAAACAGTAAGTGCCCACCAATTACCACATAGGTGTTAACCCATTAAGTACTTTAGAAGTAATAAGAGACCTGGGGACACAAGTTGATAGAAATTTTGCATTTGACAACCATGTGGCCGTAGTGGTTAGAGGAACATTTCATATACCCACCTAATCATGAAGGTATTCACATCTAGATCAGGGGAGGTCATCATGCCTCTTCAGTCATCCTTCATCAGGCTCACAATTGAGTGCAATGGCCCTTGTGGGATGTACCTTAGCAGACACCTCCAGCAACTGGAAAGACCCAAAAGTACCTCACCAGGAGGATCAAAGGGCTATAACAGATGCCATGTGTTGTCTGATTAAACAAACTGCAGCTCCACACAGTGGCATACTGCCTGCGCAGAGGCGATCTGTGCCTGATGTATAAAGCCATGTCCAAGCTGGAATCAATGCACATGCTGCACCTTGTAAAATCTGAATGCCAGTGAGCTATGCACATGAGAGACCTGAACCTCATCACTGACATAAATAGGACATGCTGTAGTGATTGATCCATAATCGAGAAGCTCCCTCCACTCTTGAGTAAACTCCAAGTCCAGGTTATCCAGAGAGTCCCTCATTGACTCTCTTCAAGAGGAATCTTGATGAGTGGATGGGAGATTGTAGATTTACCCTGGGTATCACTTTTATGTCACGGTTAGACAGAGGCACAGTATACTAACCTTGAAAAATGTCATGGCAAACTCCAGTTAAAACGTGTGTTGAAGGACAAACACAATCTCTGACTAGGATTAGAAATGGCCTAGGGCACATAGCCTAGTGTTTCTCAATGTCCACTCCAGTTGCGGAATACACTACTAATGTTGGACAAGCCTGGTTTAAGTAGGCCATAGCTGAACAAAATGCAACATGGTCATATTTGCACAACTGACCCTTAACCAGTCTGGTGTGCTCAGTATGAATATTTAAAGCAGTGATAGGGCTGAAACCCAGGATACTGTCCACCACAGTGAAAGGACTGAACCAGTACACTATACAATATTACAGTGTTTGGTCAGTATGAAAGAATGTTGACAAGTGTATGCAAACTATCCCATGGAAACCCTGCAGGCACAGCATAATCCCTGTTGGGTTCAGACACAAAGCAGTTGGGCAGTAAGAACACAACATGACCTCCAACACACAACTATAAATGTCAAATATTGTTCAAGTTCACACACAACCACAAATGTGGTGGACCTCAGATCTCAACATATGGAAAGGTCACACTGGGCATGCTCACACACTTTGATAAATGAGACATATGTCAGGAAATAAACCATGGAAAGCCTGAACTGGGCATGCTCACACACTTAGGCCATGTCTCAGTATAGCAGTTGGCCACACATATCTGGCATTTGTATGTGTTAAGCCAGGAACCTACCACAATGCAGCAATCTGCCCAGTTCACACAGTTAAATGACAACAGAGACATAAGTAATATAGTGGAACCCTCTCATATTCAAACATCTTCCACAGATACACAAGTTGTTCATAGAAACAGGGAAAGCTATGGCAATAAAGACCTGCAAACAGTTTCTCAGCAACAAATATTGTCCATCCGAAACATAAACATATGGGTGTAGAGGTCAATACTAGGCTGTTTGCCCTAGGGAATACATAAGCCTAGCCAAAGTGTATTTGGCATCTGCCTCCCCAGTACAGTAGCCTACTGCGCCTCTGTAAAGTAGGTCACAGAAGGCACCGTTTAAGGCTAGTGTGCTGTGCCTCTGTCAAGCAGGGACACAGTGGAGATCCCAGGGGTTAAATTTGCAATGTCACAACCATGTGGCTGGAGTTTGCTGGAAGAGGGTTGGCGAGGGGCTATGTCTAACATTAATTGGGATTCAATTCCAGACTGAGGGGAGCCTTATCTGCAGTGTCTGGACAATTTCACTGTCAAAACTTGCAAGTGATGATTGTGAGGGATTGAAGTGTCTTGCCAATACTGTTCAGAGATGTCCTCCCTCTGTGGGATATTGCTCTGTAATGTATTAGCTCCCTCCTTCTGTTGTACAGCTTATATATGGCTGGTGTAAACCAGACAGGTCTCCTGTTGTGGAGGAGTCTTGGTTTTACTTGGGATAGCATGATCAATGCAAACCTTCCGGATGCTCATAGAATGCATTTGTAAAGGATTCTGCAGATTGGGCTGTATAATCCTCCAGCATGGTGCCTTTGAAGTATTCCACCCCAGTCTTCACAAGTGCAAAGTCTGCTTTTGAGAAATACTTTGTTTGCAGTGATTTCCTTGCCTGGGGGTGGGGATGGGATATGGACATCCAGGGAAAGTTGGTCATGGTCAGATATTAACAATGGTGGTCTACCTCTGGTGAGGAACATAGAGTCCCCATGTTGCTGATGGTCAGATCCAATATGTATTCCCCCTTGTGGCTGTGGTGACTGGTTCTGCCATAGCACATGGATTCACAAATTGTACTGGCTGTAGGGTGATGTTGTTGAGGCCTGAGTAGTTCCCCCACTCAATATTCCTGTATCTGAAGTTAACCACTGTAATGGTGTATGTGAACACCTTCATATCCTACACTGTTCCCAGGGAAGCCAATTGTGGTTCCTGGATATGGGAGGGGTGGTCTGAACTACACACCAAACCAAAAGTCACTTTTGCACAATGCTAGCTGTATATGTATGGCCTGTCATGCTTAGTGCAGTGGTAACAACCGAGAGGTGTGTGTATCTGTGATGTATATGGATACACCCCCTGGTTGTGTTGTGTGTTACAAGTCCTGTGGTCATGAAGCATGGTATAAAACATAACCTTGCAGTGCTGATGTGCATATGTGACCCTGAAGTAGGCGTCTGTTAATGCATATATATTCTATCCCCCATACTGAGGGATAGTAATAGATGTACATACCTCTTTCTAAATAATGATGTCAGCACCCTATAAATACTGCAGGAGAAGAAAAGCCACCTAGTAATTCAAATAGTGCGCTCTGAAAATGCGTCTCTCTTAAGTGTCATAACATAGTTAGGTAGGGGTTTGAATCCTGCAAATGCTCAGTGTGTTTGGGAGCAGGGTGTGTGCAATTCTCTTTGAAAGAAATGGACCTTTTGGCAACTGGAATAACACACTACATGATGTACATTCCTCTTTGTAAAGACTGATGATGTCAGTACCCTATAAGTATAGCAGGAGAAGGGAAGCTACCAAGTCATGTGAAGAGCACGCTCTGCTAATGCGTCTCTCTCAAGTGTCATAACATAGTTAGGTAGGGGTTTGAATCCTACAAATGGCATGTGTGTTTTTGTCACATAGTTTGTCAATGTGTGATGGGTGTTGCTTTTATTATGGTATGACATATAATTATAACAGTAATTTCAATGCACACATCAGGTATGTGTGTGCCACATACAGATATGTACCTGTGACCTTAAATAGTTCCTATGTGTGAAGCCTGTCTCATGTGAATACAGTTGTTACCTGTGCCAGCATGTCCTGCAGATTCCCAGACTGTACGCCATACATGTATGTTGTTGTCAATGCAGGCTACTGCAGTGATCTGTGTCCCAGGCCAACTGGATGACACACACTCATGAAAGCTGTGATATATTAATGTGGGTGAGTGTTCATGTCTGGAGTATATGTCATACATGTTATAACACAGCAAAGTCTGTGAGTAATGGACATCCAGTGGAGGTGTATGGCAACTGTTGCTGATATGCATAAAGACACCTTCTTGCTTAGGCAATACACCAAGGGACTGCACAATACCTTTGGAAATGTAAATATCACAGGATAGACAAGAAAACACTTGTCCATATGTACACACCATTACCCGTTCTACATGATGGGTGCTGCCACCTACATGGTACTACTGGATACTATGTTAAGTACATGCTGATGACAAAGTTACAGTTGCGTTACAGTAATAGAGCATGGCTTGGACAACAGGTATCCATCTGTATGATACCCATGTGGTGGTCATGTGTGTCATGTGCAGAATGCATTGTAGGCCACTGTATACATTTCCAGTCGTGGATTAACATATCGCTAGTGTGTTGGCATGTACGTGAGACTGCTATATGCCAAACAGCATTCTTCACAGGGATGTGTGTGGCTCAGTAAGAATGGCTACTGGTATAGTGTAGTACTGCAGGGATATCACTGACACTGGGTTTCCTACATCTGTGTATCAGTTGAGGATACATCATGTAATAGGTTCATAGGTTCATACTAGGCTATCTGCCCTAGGGCAGTTATAAGCCTATCCAGACTGTTTGTCTTTTGACACCCATGTTAAATGAATTTTGATATGGCCTTTTTCCAGGTTAGTATACTCAGCCTCTGTGTAACAGTGACACATAAGTGATACCCGAGGTAAACCTACAATCTCCCATCCAGTCAGCAACATTCCTCTTGCAGAGAGTCATTAAGGGACTCTGCCTAACCTGGACTGTGATTTTATTCCAGAGTGAAGGGAGCCTCTGGGTTATGAATCTGTCCTTCCAGCATGTCCTATTTATGTAAGTGCTGAGCTGCAAGTGTCACGAGCACATACCTCCATGGGATTTGGATTTTCTGAGGTGCAGCATGTCCATTAATTCCAGGTTGGACATGGTTCTATATGTCAGGCATCCATTTGAGCCCTTTGATCCCCTTGGTCAGGTACATTTGTGGACTTTCCAGTTGCTGCAGGTCAGGTGTCTGGTAAGGTACACCACAAAAGGGGCATTGTACTCAATTATGGGCCTGATGAGGGATGACTAAAGAGGCACAATGACCTCCTGTGATCTAGCTGTGAATTTCTTCATGATTAGGTGGCCTATATAAACTGTCTGTGTAACCACTACAACCATGTGGTTGTCAAATGACAGTTTGCTATCAACTCGGGTCCCCAGGTCCCTAATCATGTGTACAGTACTTAATGGCTTACCACCTATGTGTTAAGTTGTGGTCACTTAGTTTTTGCCAAAGGGGATGACTATACAGGTTTTGGCGTTTAGCTTGAGGCCATGGCTCTGACACCAGCTGTCTGTTTCTATGAGGCCCTTTTGTAGGATGCTTCTGTTGGCTGGTGAGTTGATTATGGCGCACAGTTTGCAGTCATCTGCGAACCTGCTCAGCCACAGTCCTTCTGTGTTGGCCTGTACCTCCGAGAAATATACCTGAGTGGGGTATTGTATCAAAGGCTTTTGCGAGGTCCAGGTAGGCTGTGTTGAACACCTTCCCCTCATCACTGGCCTTGGTGACTGTTTCAAAGACATCAACCAGGTTTAAGAGGCAGGATGTGCCCTCAACAAAGCTGAACTGGGTAGGATCCAGTGTCTGTAGGTCCCCAATAACTTCATTTATGAGGTCTATGATGATCCTTTCCATAGCTTTGCAGACCAAGCTAGTCAGGTGTACAGGGCAATAGTTTCCAGGATCTGTTGAGGCACCACCTTTGTGGAGAGGGGTCACTTTTGCTGTACGCCACTCCTTGGCTACATATCCTATAGTAAGGCTGGGATTGAACAGTACTTTTATGTTTGTGTTTAGTTCTTCTTGGAGTTCATGTAGGATGCAGCCTGGGACACTGTCTGCTCCCATTGATGCTGTGTTTCTGCTTTGGAGAGGGCGACTGAGCATCTCAGATGTCAGGGGGGCATCACTCTGCTGGGATATATATTTGCCCTTGTGGTGGGGAGGGGGGTGAGATGTTTGTGCTGAACCTGTTGGCAATGTATGTGGCTTAGGTGTATTGTGTGTCATTTAGGACAACTTCTGAGTATATCTGGGTGGAAATTCACATCCAGATTCCTAACATAAGTAAAGAAAGCCTTGTGATTATCCTTTGTGTCTTGTGCAATATTTCTTTTGAAGCTGGTCTTAGACAATTTTATGAGTGCCTGTAATTTTTCTCCAAATACTGATCAGAGATGCCTTCCCTTTGTGGGATATTGGTCGATCATGTAGTAGCTTCCTCCTTCTATTGTTTTCTGTTATGTGGCTGGGGTCCACCAGAAAGGACGCCTGTCTTTGGAGGATTGGGTCTTGGTTATATTTGGAATTGCATGATCTGTGCATTCCTGGAGGTGTTCATAGAATGCGTTTATAAAGGATTCAGCAGTGTGGGCTGTATTTCCCACAGGCCCAGGGGCTTTAAAGGATTCCACCTCTGTCTCGGTTTTGAGCTGTGTGTAATTTGCTTTACACAACTTTTTCACTGTGGTTTTCTGTGCAGGGGCTGCGGTTGGTATGTGAATATACAGTGAGATTACTCTGTGGTGTCATCTTACCAGTGAGGGATACACTTCTGGTCTGGAGCATAGAGTCCCCATGTTGGTGATGATCAGGTGCAGTATGTTTTCCCCTCTTGTGGGAGTGGTAACAAGTTGTTCCATAGCATTTGAGTTTATGAATTCTAGGAACCTTTGGCCTAGGGTGTTGGAGCTACAGTAATGCTCCCAGTCTATGTGTGGGTAGATGAAGTTGCCCAATATAATGTTGTTTGGAGACACCTTCATATATTTATGTGTTCTTAAGTAGACCAAGTGGGTTTCCTGGGTTTAGGAGGGTGGTCTGTAGCAGGCTATGAACTGGAAAGCAGTTTTACTCACTGTTAGTTGCAAGTGGATAGTCTGTGATGCTTCATGCTGTGGCACCAACCTGGGGGTGTGGGTATCCTTGACATTTATTGATACTCACCCTCCTTTCATAGTTAGTTCCATGTTTTGGGGCTGTAAAGCATGGTATGAGGTGTAACCTGGTAGTGCTAGGGTGCTCTTGGGAGCCTTGAGCCAGGTTTCTGTCACTGCACAGATATCAGCATTCTCCATGCTGAGTAGAGTTTGGACTGCATGCATCTTGCGGTTTACATGTCTGGCATTGAGTATCATTACTTCCATTTTCTTATCCCCTGTGCTACCTATGTAGGTGGGTTTGTGTTTTCAGCCTTACCACCAGAATGCCAAGATGTGCAGATATTACACTGTTGGAATTAACACTGGTCTATAAAAAACTACAATGACAATCATACTGTTAATGCATCAGGCATGTTGGGATATACCCACAATGATATCATTACACTGTTCTGTTAACAACATGATAATATTACTACAGTTCTATGTAGTCACCCTGTGCATCAGCACCATGCTATCCTGTTCCTGCATCAATGTAACAGATTGCAGGAGGTGGCACAGTTTCATCATATGCACAGGGTGTGTACTTGGTATGCCAGAGTCTGCCATTGACACATCCAATCAACATGTATGTGTGTGTGTGTTAGTGAAGGACAACAGTACAACATGGGGCAATGTTGATGCAGTGTGTGTGTGTATGTGTTAGCCCTAGGTGATAGCATTATGCATGTGTGTATGCATGCACACAGTTCCACCTCATGGCTGCCATATACAGATGTTTGTGGACAGCCACAGACTGTACCTGCCAGGTCATACAGATCACTGTCTCTTGCCACGGACATGGTACCTGTGCCTGGCAGGGGTGCTACGGACAGTATCAGGTACTAAGCCAGACTGGGTACTGTCATCAGAAGCAGTTGGTTGATGACTGGACACATGTCCCTGCTGGGACTGTCCAGAGCCACGTGCACATGGTCTTCTAGGGCGGTCTGATGACAGCACAGACCCAGCATTACTGGGGCTGGTACTGGCACTATGAGAGCAGCTGCAGGTTTGTTGTCGTCCGCGACGACTGCCAGCTGCTGATGTTGCTGGCATACATCCATGTCGACGCCTCAACCGTCCTGCATTGCCCTGGCTCATGGACATGTAGTTGTGGAACAGATCTAATGTGTCCCCCCAACGTCTGTCAATGACCTCGCCGACAGTACGGATGGCAGCCGCTACGTCATGCATAGTGTCATTCATAGCAGTGCGATGTTCTCTAAGCTCCCTCAGACCCTGTCTGGTGTACCATTCCATACGTGCCTGTGCCTGCATTACAGCCCGGAACATAGCTGAGTTTGAAAGACCTCTGTGGGCACGTCTGGCAGGGGCAGTATGACCACGGATGCTCCCACGAGAACCCCTGGACATCTGCCTGTGTGGTACCATGTCAGGACTCTGGCCATGGCTGCTGTGAGGGCGTGCATGTGCCACTGATACTACATTACCCTGGTCAATGCCCACTGTATGCTGTCCCTCAGCTAAGGACATTGGTGACAATGGATGTATCGGCAGGATGACTGTGTGCATTGATGGGGTTGACTGTATGTACTGTCAATTGGCTGACCAACAACAGACCCTGTCACACCTCCCTGTGCCATTACACATGTATCATCATTATCACTATCCCCAGCAGTGGCTTCAGGTTCCCTGCTGCACGCCAACAGAGCAACATCAGAACCTGTGAGAGGAAGACAGGAAACACATTTTACAATGTATAGACAATGTTACCATAGATGCACATGGGCACATACACACATGCACACATGCACACATGCACATGCACATGGGCACATGCACACATGCACACATGCACACATGCACACGGGCACACATGCACATGGGCACATGCACACATGCACACATGCACACAGGCACACGCACACATGCACACATGCACACATGCACACTCCTCAGTACATGAGATACAAACACACACACACCTGCAATCCAACACATACACAATACTGTTTGAGGGTATTATTACTATTATTATCATTAGTATTAATAGTATTGTTATTACACACTCACCAGCATGGATTGGCTGCCTTGCTGTTACTCCAGAGGGACCTGCACAAATAAGACAGTTATTGTCACTGGGCACAACTGTGCCATTGATACTGTGAGTATGATACAGTACAGTAGTACAACAGTTGGCTTTCACAGGTGTACTGATGATATTCAGAATATCAATCTTGCACAAGAATTTCCAGGATAACAGCTACACACACAATACACATCTCACACATGCATAAACTACCAGTGCAGACAACACTCAACTACAGATATGGCATGTTACCTGCACACTCCATGTCCACATGCTGGGTGGCTCCAGCCTCCATCATGACACATGTCTGTGGATGTTGTTGTTGTTGGGCTGGAACCACAACACTTAGGAGGAGCTCCTCCAGTCTGGTGAGGGGGGTGGATAGGTACCCCACCACCTGTGGCAAGCTGTTGTCTGTGGATATCAGACGCACACTGATGGACATTTCTAATTAAATCACTGCAGTGATGGCGTACCTGCTCATATGTCCGGTTATGCATGCCTATGTCATTTACCCGAAGGACAAGGTCTTGCCACAGTGCAGTCCTCTCCTGCTGTTTCTGGCTGGTCCGGGAAAAAAGTGTGGAAAAATCCCGCACCAGGCTCTGGTGTATCTCCTCATCCTCTGCAGCTGAATAACAGGGGTTGTGCTGATGCACCATTGCCCTGGAAGGAAAAGAAAAATATGTGAGCAAGTAATATGGCACACATAATACTCTACTGTACTGATATCACTGAACTGCCATATATAGCATCTGTCTGTCTATCAGGGGATACACATGTAAATTAACACATATCAGTACTCAGCCAACAACTGTGTGACAGTACCTGCCACACTCCATACAACAAACTAGTATACACCAGCACTCGGCACACTGTTTGAGGTCCAATGCGCAACCTCACACTGGGGGTATGTATCAAACTAATGGATGGGGAATATTGTCATCCCATGCAATGCATGCAATGCACAGTTACAATTTCAATGGTAATCCACCCTAGTCTTTGCTGCCATACCCCTACCTACACTGCAGTCATATACAGGGAACCACAGCACAACATATGGCAATGTAGTATGTTTGTATCCCAATAACTGACACATCTTTCTCTGGCCTCACACCGAGGACACACACACTACCATGACAGACACAACATCATGCTGAGCAATCACACCATTACAGATCTTGCACACAGTCAGTGGCACACTCATTCCACCTCACATAGTTGGTATTGCAATGACTACATTTGTGTGCATTCTGTCATAGGTAGGTACTATGCCATTGGCCCTGGGCCTACGGCAGCATAGTGTTATGCTACCCTGCCCCTTGGGACACATGTAATGTGATTGTACTTGCTCCTGTCACACAGTTACACAGAGGTGACTCATACGGCATATTACCTATCTGCATAACATTCATCACGGGTATGTCTGACATCTACTAATAAGGAGCCTTGCTTGTTAATGCTGGGTGGTTTAGTCCAGGGTATGGCTTATTTGTGGATAGCAACCTGTACCTCCAGCATGTGGTCTTTACTGCGGTGACAAGGATAAGGGCCATAGGTCATTTAGGCTGGACAGATTGTGAGGTGTTACCATGGCGGTTGGACAACTGGTATGTGTGTGACATAAATCTGTATATCCAGCAGTGGTAACCTCTGTGTAGGTAGTATAAAAGGCACTCTGTGGTTTTGTCAGTCACTCTGCATAGGGAATGTGTTTGAGGGCATTATCACTCTTTGTTAGGTATGTCTGTGTCCTTTTCCCTTGCTGTAGTTGTCATGGGAGGTACACACCATGTAGGACATTGTGAGGTGTAGAGGGGTACAGTGACCTAAATTTCCCTAGCTGACACACCATTTGTGATGACACGTACCATGTACAGGGATTACAAGACTAGTGTGCCACTGAGGATATCAAAGGGGAGGCTATTGTACACTTAGTTCCCATTTTCCCTTCTGACACCTCCAGTAGTAGGCAGGCAACCACCTATGTGGTAGTTAGTGGTTAAAGTGTTTTGGAATGGGGTATGGTACTCCAGTATCCACACTGGTGTTCAGTCCATGCCTTTGACACCAGGCACCTGTTGCAATACATCTGCCCACATGTGCCTCTCTCAGTCTATATATATATATATATATATATATATATATAGAGAGAGAGAGAGAGAGATTAATATATACACATATCTATAGACATTCATATCTATCTGTATATGTGTATGTATCTGTAGATATCTATATACGTATGTGTCTATTACATATATATGTATATACATATTCTATCTATCTATATCTGTCTATCTATTTATACATACCTCTCTATCTATGTACATATATATATATATATATATATATATATATATATATATATATATATATATATATACATATACATATACATATACATATATTTATATATACACATACACACACTAACATACTTCTAAACATCCATTGCTGTACAACCTACATTGTACGTTGTACGTTGTACTACAACCTACATTGATATGTGCACATATGTATGTCCAGCCTTCACTAACAGTTGCAGTATGTCCCTTGCCCTATGCACATCTTCATATACATATAGATACAGACTGCTAACACATATGGAGGGTTCACAGTATGTAGATTATTAGATTATGTAGTTTACATTACCTTTGTTTCTGACAGATCAGATTTTTTGGATGGCTTGCTGCTGGATGGCTTGCTGCTGGCTGGGTGGCTTGCTGCTGGCTGGCTGGCTGGCTGGCTTGCTGCTGGCTGGCTTGCTGCTGGCTGGCTGGCTTGCTGCTGGCTGCCTTGCTGCTGGCTGGCTTGCTGCTGGCTGGCTGGCTTGCTGCTGGATGATTGCTGCTGGCTGGCTGTCTGCTGGCTGGCTTGCTGCTGGATGGCTTGCTGCTGGCTGGCTGGCTTGCTACTGGCTGGCTTGCTGCTGGCTGGCTGGCTGGCTGGCTTGCTGCTGGCTGGCTGGCTTGCTGCTGGCTGGCTTGCTGCTGGATGGCTTGCTGCTGGCTGGCTGCTGGCTGGCTGGCTTGCTGCTGGCTGGCTGGCTTGCTGCTGTCTTGATGGCTTTATTTTTTTTTTTTGGTGTCTCTCTCTCTCTCTCTCTCTCTCTGTCTCACTCTCTCCCTCTAGTTGCTGCAATGATATTATTGGTATCTGCACATGTGCATGTAATGGCCTCTGCACCAATTGTTGGCCAGCATTTACTAATTGCATGTAGCCTGCTGTGTGGTAATTGCAGTTCTCACTGTGATTTCAGGACAGTGCTATAAAATGTTAGGTTAGGTAGGCGTAGGCCTTTCATTTTTTCAAGGTGGGGACCATGCTGGTTTGCTGTGGACACTGTTGTGTGAGTCAAAAGGTTGGTATGTCTCTCATATCTAAGGCTGTGTTGTAGCCACTGAAATGCATGTTGTACTGAAACCTGACTGTTGCTTCTTCCAGTTCATTCTTCTCAGTGTGTATGTTAACTCATACCTAATAATGCTAATACTGTTTACATGGGAGTATGTACTTTCCTGTGGGACTTGTGGATTAACTGGTATACAACAGTAGTTCGTGCAATTTCTTGCTATGGCTTCACTATTTAGCCTTTACATTCACTCCTTGAAGGCCTGCTATTTGTCTTTACTGGAATGTGTTGCTATGGCTTTCCTATTTTCCATTTACATTCACTCCTTGTAATGCATGATATATTTCTTTCAGCAGCAATTTCTTATATGTTTGGTGTGGTTTGGTGGCACTGCATGCAGTCTGGTGAGGCCAAGGTGTGTGGTTTGACACTTACAAGGGTATCTTATTTTGCTGCTGAGCAGTAGTGGGGCCTTGTACTTTGTACTAACAGTTATGAATATCAGGCACATGCAGTGCTTGTAAACTGCTATACTGTCCTTAGTTTATTAGATGGCTACATCCTTTGATATTTCTGGGTTGTACTCCTACATGAAGGTGTGCTTGTGGAAGCAGTTCTACAGCTATTCGCAGAGTGTGTAACAGCAGACAGGCTGATATACCTGTGTGTTTCTGACACTTGCAGGCCTCAGATACTCTCAGGTATATATTTGAGCAGCCTCAGGGAATGGTACATATCAGTGGGATACACCCATGATATATTTCAGATATTCTGCAGTTGTGACTGTGGGGTATTTTGAGCATATGTATTACTACACCATTTCTGACATGCAAGTAGTGTCTACTTTAACTTATTGACAGTTACCATTACGTGGGATTCCCCACCTTTTTGCCTACTGTTAGTACATTTCACAGGGAGTCAGTGGGGCACAGTTAACATTTGTTTGCAAATCAGGGACATCCCTGTAAATCAGTCACAGTTGGGAGGTCTGGCCTCTTACCTATTCAAATATGGTGGTGTTTATCCTGCTCTGATACTCTGTGGGGTTTGCAAGGTGCTACTGTAACATTAGTACCTACTAGCATGGCTGTTTCTCTTATCACACTAATGTAATGCAATTCCACAAGAATTGCCAGTAAAGATACAAGAAACAAGCTTTGTGTAATAGCCTTCCTATATTCCCTTTACATTCAGTCCTTCTATTTCATGATATATTGCTTTCAGCACAAAGTTCTAGTATATCAGTCATTGCTTAGGGGTAAGTCATGCAGACTATTGTTTCCAAGGTCCTGGGTTCGAGACTGACAGGGGAATTTTATTTTTCTGCTGAGCAGACTACAGGCCTTGTCATTCAGAGTGACTAAGGCACTTTTAAGCAGTTGTAAGCGGGTTTGCGCTGGTTTGCACGGAGCTCATGCATGCGCAGTGCTGCTTAGCTTCGCGCACACACACTTAGCTAAGCGCGCACAAGCGCACACCCGCTGACTACTGCTTAAAGGTGCTTACTCTCGCTAACACCCTCGCTAATTTCTTTTAAAGAAAAGAAAATGGGGAGATAGGAAAGTAGTGAAAGGGGGCACAAAGAGGGTAGGATAGTAGGAAAACAAGCTCGGGATTTGCAGGAAGAATGTAGGGAAGGCCCATAGCTGCCCATTTCTTTATCAGCAACAGCTGTGCATATGTGTGTAATTTGGTGTGAAATTTGAAACCTTCAACCCCTGAGAGAGGGGTGAGGACAACAAAATATGTTGTACAGCCAGTTTTAATTATCAGTTGACATGTCCAGCAGACATGTCTGCAAAATGGGCAGCTATGTATGGGGCGTAATTTTTTTTGTGGGAACAGAGTGCCCTTTTTTATTTTTTTTTTCAGGTGAGAGTGGAATGTGAGGTACAGGAAGTAGGTATATTTGGGGAGGTAGGTTGGGGAGGTTAACAGACAAGACAAACAAGATGCACATAGGGGCGGAGTATGACACATGTGGGGGGGAAACACAATTGACGGGGGTGGATGTTTGGATATCACGAGCCCATGAGCCCACAGATAGCAACAGTGGAACTGAGATCCCCACCCATGGGCAGTTACCACTGCGCCTTCACTGCCCAGGATGGAGCTGTGCTGGGGGCTGTATAGGATGGACAGGCACACCCGTGAGTTGCGCCACCCATGCCTCAAGCTGACATAGGGGTTCAAGCACAGAATGCCTGATCTCGCTACGCACCACAGACCGGACACTTTGGAGGGTGAGTGGACCTTCTCCTCTGGCCACACTTGCAGAGGGGGGATGAGCCCCATCCCCTACAGCACTTCCACCCGAAGGTGGCACAGGGCCACCGGAGGAGGTTCTGGCCTGGGCACTAGTGCCAGGTGCACTCGCCAGCTGAGGTGGGAGAGGTGGGTCTGCTGGAACCTGCCTTCCCTCTTGTCCTATGTTTAGCAGTATTTTATGACATTTTGGGTTAGTAACAAACAACATCATTCAAAATTAGTTGTAACAGCATGCATCAGTATTCCCATTAACCAAACACCCATGAATTCCAAACATTGAACAGCAAGCATAACACATGCATATTTAGAACAACAGTACACAATCCAACAGCATGTAGGGTTGATTGATGGCAACAGGCCATCAGGTTTGGATATGTGAACAGGGCACATGCATCAACGTACATGCAGATATGTATGAACCAACAGGACAAATGTCCATGGGAATTAATTGTGAATACACATACCCAGTTTGGTGTGGAATGGCATTATTTGTGAAATAGGGTAGGGTGAAGAAATATTACATTAACAACTTAAACTACCTATACATATGCTGTACATTTCTAGTAGCTGCAGATATATATACCCTACATGTCTTAGTACAGTTTCCTATATATAACCTTAGGAATGTTGGTGGTGGGAATGTTACTGCTTCATTAATATACATTCCATTTTTATTCATACATGTTCATATCTGACTGTGTTCAGGTACAGCATCCTGCTACATTTGATTTATATGGCTCTAGACAACTGTGGATGTTCAGTATTTCATACAACCATACTATCTCCATATTGCAAGGGTACAGCAACATATCCAAATTGTGGGACAGACACATTCCAGGTTCAGTACTTTCTTAAACCCATTTCACTCTTTGGTTGTGGCTGTCTCATTCATTTCATAATGTACTGACTGCAGTATAACTTTATTCCAGACTTATTACAGCTTTCTTGGTCAATTCATACCTCTTTCTCACACTCTCACTTGTTTTATTTTTACAATTCATGATGTTACTAAATTCTAGGCATTATTAACATTTCTTACTTGTTACAACAATCCTTTCCAACAGACTCACTTATTTCATATGGCAGATTTTAAAAGGGGATGTGTCTGACACATGTCTATCCTGTGTAGATTGTTCACCAGTCATTTTCAGGCTGAAGCAGTTATCTGATATTACAATACAGGTGGAAAATCTCTATTTGACACTTATTTAATGTTTATTTCTGGATTACAGGCTGCATCACTTATCTAATCATACAGTACTAGCAGAATCTTTCTTCTAGGCTTATTTGAACTTTATTAATATGTGACTACACTGAACTCTTTTACAAGGTGTCTCACTTATATTCTATAACAATTCCATCAAAATAATTACTAACCTGCCTGGTGGTGCAACCGCACCAGTCTATTAGCATAGACTCGATGATTCATAGAACAGACACCTGCAGCTGTGATATAAATGAAGTAATATTGAAACACACATCTCCATTATATAGGCTAAGATAAATTTCTTACATACTTAATTACATGGATACTTACTCAGTAGTGGGGCATTGGGCATTTGCCGGGCCTCCTAGATCCAGTGGTTCAGTTGGTCCTGCTTATGTCTCTTCAGGTCCGCATGGTGGTGATGGACCTGTTCACCAGTCCTTGGTATGCCTGTGGCACTGGTGAGATCATGTGCCAACTGGTTCCATGCCTCTGCCTTGTATGCATCCCAGGGAACCTGGCCCTGCATGAATTGAGCCTCATGATCGTGGACTAGGAGCCAAACCATATATTTGGACTCCTCAACACCCCACCTCTGTGCTCGGAAGCGACTGCCCTCTCCTACACCTGCCATCCTGACTGCAAATGGGTTCCACAATCAGTTATGCTGTGTATTCCCACCTATGGGGCTTATATATGCCTGTTTTCCCACACTTATCTGTGATTGGCCATTTTGGACATGTATCAGCTTAGAAAAACCTGCTTTGTCATGCTTCTATTTCCATTCATTCCTATATATATGCTAATACTGCATTTCTCAGTACAACTGTTATGGCTTAGTGGTTTAGTACTTTGACTATGGTGCACATTATCCTGGGTTTGAGCCTGGTCATTGCTTTTTTTTTATTTTACTACTGTCTAGACAGGCTAGGAGGTGTGTCTGTGTACAGGCAGTTTTGATACAGCTTGCTCAACGTTGCCCGTCGGTAAGCCGGTTGGCACGCTGCACAGCTCCGCGCAAATGGCTTACGCTGGGTACCGTGTTATTTGGCTATGAGCATGCATATTACGCTGTGTGAAGTGTTGCTCAGCTACAGGCACCCATTTTAAGCACGTTAAAGTGCTGCTCAACTCCAGACACTCATATTACACCTGTTAAACCGCTGCTCACCTGCTAGCAGTCATACTCAGCTTGTGAGAGCGCTGCTCAGCTATGGGCACTTATGACATTTTTTTTTATTTTATTGTCTCAGATTTCTTCAAAAATACATGGCCCATTTCATTACATTTTACTTACATTATAGTTTTATATATATATATATATATATATATATATATATATATATATATATATATACACACATATATGTCAGGGGATTGTTTCATGCTTATTTAACTAAATATAGAAAATGATGTTGTGGGGGCTCAAACTGTGACTACCTCCTCTTTGGCCAACGTCTCTACCGCTACGCTATTGCTACTTGGCTTAATTTGCATATTTAGATCTTATATGCTTTTCAATGACTGCTAACTGTGGCTGAGCTGAGGGCATACCCGCGCAACCAAGCGCAACTACGGGCAAATATTTTTGAAATTATAAAAAAAAAATTAAACTGTTATTTTTACGTTTTACATTACAGTTCGGTTTATAGTCTGTGGGGGCATGTGTGGTGTTGTGTTTCTTGACATTTCAGCAGACTCACTCGTGGGAGGTTACTTTCAGGACTCTGACTCTTCTGGGGGCGTGTCCCTTTGCAGAACTCGCCATTCGGACACGCCCCCTACTTTCCTACACGGACCGTGTTAGCCTAGGGTGTGATTCAGCATGCCCTCATGCATATGCATGGCATGCTGACATCATACCGTTTAACTGCAGCCTCAGTGTAAGACATGTTAACTCTTACACAAAGGTTTCGTGAATCCTGCCCAATGCGTTTTGTGCCTTACAAATGTTCCTCTTCATTTTTTTTTACCATATAAATCATCTCTGCAAATTTTGGTTACCTTAAGTTCATTTCTGGCCCTTTTTGATAATTTGAGCTCTGTTTCACTCAGTCAGCTCAATCTGCCTTCACCTTCAACTCAGCACTTCATGCCTTGAAGAAGTTGTTCTCTTAATCCAGGTTCTGACACCATGTCGCTTTTCCGGTCAGGATACAAGAGACAAGAGGTTGTGGGTTCAGTTCAAGCAGCTTTATTACACACAAACACATCAGGAATGAGGCTTTGTAACTTAAATATAAACAGACTGAATACCACACTCATACATGTTAACACTCTGGCTGTTCTCTCAAAATGGCACTGCTGCCTGCACGTGCTCACTATTTATATGCACGTGCCTACATCTGGAAATGCTTCTTAAAGGTGCATACACATGCTCTGTTCTACAGAGAGGAATAACATTTTTGTAATGTGGGGAAAGAGATCCTTCTATAAGTTTTACAAGAGAAGGGTAGGTTGGGAAGTTACTGAGGGATAGGGTTAAACCTTCCCCTCTTTATGAAGTACAGGCCCTATTTGGGAAGTTGCATGCTGAAAAAAAATCATTTTAAATGGAAAATGTTCTATGATGTTAAAGCTAAGAGAATTCCCAAGTTTCTTCTAATTGTATAACATTATTTTGTATCTGAATCATGCATTAACAGAAACAATTTAAATTCTAAGAGTGAACTTTTATTTGGGCCACAAAATTAAGTTAAATCCTTTGCACCAGTTTTGGGTATATTTTATTCTGCAAAATGTCATGTTTCCTTAAAAAAAATCTCTCACTTTGGACATCTGAAAAGGTGGTAACATTACTTATGGATAACTGGTGGTGGGATATAAGGAGAAGGGTAGGTAGCAGGGGAAGACAGACAATCACAGAACACAGATACAGACAGACTGGGGCTTGCTATACATGCAAACATTGGTGAGGACAGTGGATATATATATATATATATATATATATATATATATAGAGAGAGAGAGAGAGAGAGAGACAGAGAGGTGGTGATTAAGCAATAACATAGAAGGCTGGAGAATGAATAGTACATGGGAATGACACATAAGGGAGGGAACACATAAGGATAAGGTGAAGCCCTGGGGCTCCAATATGACTGGCTGCCAGGCCAGCCCAGAGGGCAGCAAACCTTGGTACCATTCACCTTAGTGACAGAGTATGGGCTGTTTGGTACTCCCGAGGTCTACAGTCTAATGTTGATCATGTGATGCAACCAGTCATGCCAGAACCAGCTTAATATTTCAGATCCTGGCATCCCATTGTTGACACACCTCAGCAACAACTAGCCTCCACACCTCATGCCTAGAGAACCCTGTCCAACTTTAGGAAAGGGTCTTCATCCACCATCCTGAGAAGCAAATACAGAGGGTAACAGTGACTCAAACAGATTATTTCCAGCAAAGTTGCCTTCACTCTTCAGCTGACAGACAGACAGACTTGTTGGACACTGGAAATACAGTGCCAGATGTAGTGGATGGTGGAGAACATGGTACCTGGGCCACTCCTTCTCATCCACAACTGGACCTGTAGAAGGCTGACAAAATGGGAAAAGATCATTAGCTGTATACATATGAAAATAACACTAGTGCAGATTTGATCTGGACTGCCACACAATACAGACACATCCTGGTCCCTAGAGTGATGCTCCTACCTTCTCCAGCAGCCAGTCATGTTCAGTTGCAATTCCTCCACCACTGGAAATGAAGTACAGATGTTTTCACCCCCTTGCATATGATTTGCTAATTCCTAGTTCATTGTACAGTCCTCCAAATTATGTACAACAATTAATGCAGGAGAAGATTATGGTACTGACAAAAAAAAATACTTTACTAAATTTCCGTCTCTCTCGATTCTGAACCTGTACCTCCCACTGGTGTAGAAGATCAGGATTTTACCATTTGAGGTCACTGTATTATTTTATTTTATTTTTTTATTTATCATTTGTTGACCGGGAAAGTCCGACTAGGTTTCACAGAGCCTGTTTTCAGCGGAGGCCCGGGGAGAAATGCTCCAGATGCATGTCTTTGGAATGTGGGAGGAAACCGGAGTACCCGGAGGAAACCCACGCGAACACAGGGAGAACATGCAAACTCCACACTGTAGTGATGCTGGCATTGCTTATCAGAAGGGATGATGCAAATGGCATTAGTCAGCATTCATGCCAGCACATGCCAAACATACACCTTCTGCAAAGTGCCATCGTAACTGCCTAGCAAGCACTCCAGGAAATTCCTGTGCAGGAAGAATAGAAAAACTCTGAATACTCTACCTCCTGGAGTAGCCACGGCCATTCAGTCATGTCAAGCTTAGGGAACAAAATGGTAACCCCATGTGCATGAACACACATTTGTGAATCACATGTTGTACAATGTAATACTTCACTGTGATACTACAGCAATAGAGTTGTACTGTGGCACTAATGGTGTATACATGCAATATGCATAATCATCCAAGTCGCATGTTTCATGTTCACCGTGATGTGCATGGCTCATGCTGAGGAATTACACTAAACTGGTATGGCCTTCCAAGTGAGATGATGCATTTAAAAGTTTACTTACCTGGAGAATGAAGACCATCCACACACATGTCACAGGCAAGCATTATCAGGACCAGATCTGGCAGAGACTTTTGCAGGATGGGAATGCTGTGAGTGGCCATAATAGATTTGTACAACTGGTGAGATAAAGAGCTATTGATAATATATCATGTGCAAAGAGAAAGGCATGGAAGATTGTGACAGACATAACCACAGGGGGTGGACCACCAATACAGAACTGGCTCACTGAAGTTGAAGAGGTTTTAATGTCACTTACTGGCCAGAGGGTACAGCCCCTCATTCCTGGGAGTGACCTGGTTGTGGGTACTGGGCTGGCACCAAACATTTATGTATTAGTAAGGGAAGGTCCTGGTTAGTATTGTCCATTACATTACAATATAGCATAATCCACTATATATTCAAAATGAAGAACTTACCAAAGCCCATCTGCATATACATACTTCCAGACACCTCTGGTCTGAAACTGCAACATCTAGCACAACAAGGTCTGTATGTCAACTTATACTATTGTGATATATTTATAGGTATCAGTGTGTATGCCACAGGGGTTTATAGATGCATATGTGTATGGGTTGACATGTATGTTCATTGTTTTAGAGGTTCCACTGGTGGAAGGTCAAGACCAATAGAATAACTTAGAACTGATGTCAGGAGAGTACCTGTAGCTAAATATGAAGGTAGCATGCAAATGGCAAGGTCCAGTGCCACAGTGGTACAGTCTGCAATATTACTGTGGAAGCGTTTACTTACAACTACCACACACACCATTACAAAACACCAATGGAAGCAAAGCAGAGCACATAGTCTCACCATGGCATGACAGAGATTCTGTACCTGTGTGTCGCTCATGGGCTCCACCTATGTCAACAGCCCCAAAGACATAATTAGGCAGGGTAAAGGAGGCAGCTGCCCCAAGTGCAAGGTGTTAGTGGACATGATGGGCAAATGGCAATGATGTTGTAGTATAATCCCAATACTGCATTTCTAGCTTGTTACAATTGTTTTGCTATAGTTTCACACCAGAAGATTTTTTTTTTGGTCCTTACCTTTGAGAAGTCATTTTTTGGAACTACATACCACCCCTGAGGCTGGAATTCCCACTATAAGGGAGAGAAGAGGGAGGTTATGACACCATCATCATGACCCTAGGATTATCCTTGATATGGCTATTTCCCTCATAATTAATCACTGGATCTACAAGTCAGTGATCCAGGCACAGATGGCTGAGCCCACAGCACTGATGAATTGTTAAAATAGTGTGTATGATTCATGGCTTGCAGAATGATGTGCACTAAATGTACAGTGACAGGGAATATAAGCACAAATGGCTTACAGTACTGCACCAAATGTACAGTGGCAGGGAGTATAGGGACAGAGAGCTTACAGTGTGCACCAAATGTACAGTTACAGGGAGTATAGACACAGAGCTTACAGTGTGCAATAAATGTACAGTGACAGGGTGTAAAGGGATACAGAGCTTACAGTGTGACTTAACATACTGTGACAGGGAGTATAGGGATGAGAGCTTACAGTGTGCTCCAAATATACAGTGACAGGGAGTATAGGGATGAGAGATTACAGTGTGCACCAAATGTACAGTGACAGAGAGTATAGGGACGAGAGCTTACAGTGTGCACCAAATGTACAGTGACAAGGAGTATAGGGACGAGAGCTTACAGTGTGCTCCAAATATACAGTGACAGGGAGTATAGGGATGAGAGATTACAGTGTGCACCAAATGTACAGTGACAAGGAGTATAGGGACAGAGAGCTTACAGTGTGCATCAAATGTACAGTGACAGAGGGTATAGTGACAGTGAGCTTACAGTGTGCACCAAATGTACAGTGACAGGCAGTATAGTGACAGAGAGCTTACAGTGTGCACCAAATGTACAGTGACAGGGAGCATAGTGACAGAGAGCCTACAGTGTGCACCAAATGTACATTGACCAGGAGTATAGGGACAGACAGCTTACAGTGCTGCATCTCATCTCATCTGCCTCCACAAGTCCTATAGTCTATGGCCATGGGAAGGTCCAGATTTGAGTTGGGCAGGCACAGACCATCACAAGCCAGACTACACAGGCAACTGGTGAGAATGTATCACTGTCACATGTAAATACAGCCTGCAACCCCCAGTCTTGGGCATTGTCCATGTTTTGGGAACAGTGTTTATCAGGTTCCACATATGTTGCCCCATCAGTATATAAACAGATGGTACCATAGGTCTACCTCTACCTACAACAACCGACATCAAGCCCCAATACAAAAAGGCCAACACAGTGGACACTACCAACCATCACATTATGGCAGTTCAACCCACCACTGGAGGATTTGATCCCTGACTCCCCAAATTCTCATAGAGTATGTGGCTACTACTTTCACCTCCCATGATCCTACCGTATATCAAAATATTTTAATTATCTGTCACTGTGACGTATGGTTATGCCTATGTCTGATGCACAGTATGGCATGGAAAGTTCTGCCCTGATGTTCACCAGCTGGTCTGTTTGTTTGCTCAATGCCATGTTGTCTGGCATGGAACACACAACAAATATCTAGCTGCACATGCCTGGACTGTGTTACAGTGCCCCTACTTAGATGTCAAAATATAAAAAGTGTTGTTTCAATAGTTCATATGTATGTTCCACCATGTTTTGTATTTCTAAATGAGCTGTATTACTGGTCATTTCCTGCATGGTCTGGGGATTTATAATCTGTCATCAACCAGGGCTCTAGGGTATATCCAGCATCACAATACATCATAGGTGGCTTACTTTCTGCCTGCATAGTACCAGTGTCCATCTAGACCTATTTCATATATGTGTGCCTACCAACTAGATAACACTGTGGGGAGTCCCCTCGCATGATCTGTTAGTAGAGATCAGACATGTGCCCAATATGTGAATCATGTGAACTGTGTAGATGGTGTCACATGAACTGTGTATGTGGTGCACAGATACAGTTTAAATAATACCTTGAGAATTACATACAACCTGGCAGGTCTCTTTCCATTTGGGACCTTGATAGCAGTATGTGAGTAAAATCTATGTCTCTCAAGACCTGCATGGTGTCGGTTCTCACATTCAATGTCCTGGAGAATTTGATATGCTCCTACACAGGTTGCAGCACTATATCAAATAAATGGCTTAGGATACACAAGTCATACATCTGTGATATTTCTAACATGTCTCATATGGGTCAGTGGAAGGTCCCTATAGTTAAATTGATTAAGGCTACACATATCTTTGTATCTTCAGTAATAGGCATACCGTATATCTCCCCAATTCACACGTGGGCAACACAGTTCAGCTAGGACCCTTACAGTGTCCCTGTCATTTTGGAAATGGAACATAGTCTATTAATCTGTGAGCTAATGGTATGTCACCTCTGGTGGTGCAAATGGCTATGACACACAGCATTGTGGGTGCTGTCTCTGATGGCAGCTCCCATAAAAGACTGCTGCACTGCTACTGTTATGAATCCCAGCATGGATCCTGTTGTACATCATAAATCACAGTGCTCAAAATGTGTATGGTCTAAAATGCAAAACTTCCATTTTATACATTTCTGAATCGGTCTGTCAATTTGGGTTCCTTCAATGATGCTACAAATTTGCATGAGTCTCCTCATTACCATATTATTATACACTCATTAGCATAGGTTCATAGGTGTTTAGTAGGCTATCAACCACAAGGGCCTTTTTAAGTCTAGCCATGCACCCCAAATCTCTGACAAGTTCTGATACCCTTGATAAGTGTAAGCATGAGCCTGGGAGATGAACCATTTACAGGTTACCTGTGTCCATTAGAGACATAGGTGCCAACCCAGGGATGAATTTCCGTTTTCCATCCGACTGTCCAAGTTGTACTTGAATTGGGTTAGGGAAGAACTCTTCGTCAAATGGATGTAGAGCTTGTTCCATAGACAAGGTAGTCTCTGAGATATATATCTATCTCTCCAGCAGGTCCTATTTATATCACAGGCAAGGTTTAAGTCTTTAGAATGGGTAATTCTGGTGCTGTTTTGCAGATATGCAGGAGGTCCATCCGAGTGGGGTCTGACAATGCCCTGTATGCCAGGCACAGCTCTCCCCTCAAAAGCATGTCAGAGACAGAACATGGGGATAGGGCCTTGAGGCGGTCTGCATAGGACATCTTACTTAAGCCCTGTATTCTTTTAGTGAGGAACCTTTGTGGAAGTTCCAGTTGTTGGATATTCCTGGTTAGGTACATACCAAAGGAGGCATTGTACTCAATGATAGGTCTGATGAATGCCGAATACAGTGGAACAATGACTTCCTTGGACTTAGATGCCATACATTTGTTTATAAGTTGTGCAACACAGGATGGTTTCCTCACCACTGTAGACATGTGATGGTGAAAGGTTAGATTACTATCTGTGTGTTTCCCTAAGTCCCTGACTACTGGATCAGCTCTTAGGGGTGTGCTGTCAATATGATAATTACCAGGGATGGATGACTTCCCAAAGGATACTATTATGCATTTCTTGCCATTTAGTTTTATTCCATGGCTCTGACACCAGTTGTTTCATTGAATATTAACTGAATATTGTGGTCTATCTTTCTGCAGTTTGTTTGTCAGGGCTAGTTCAGCACTAGAACTATAAGCCAGCTGGTTTCAGTGGGGGTTGTTTTACTTCTATGAAGTTTTGTGTTTATCTGATAGCCTGGTGGGGGCCTATCCTTTGTCTTATAGTACTGGTATAGTTACATTTCTGTGTATTTGTGCTCTGGCTTTGACTGATCTTCAACCAACTGGACATACAAGCTGATTTAAGTATATGTTTTTGCACTTGCACTGTTTCAGTGATAGTTAACAAAACTATACAGCATTTCTTTCTTTCTTTCATTAAATATTAATTGAATATTATGCTTTCTGTCTCTCTGCAGTTTGGTTTCCCATCCTCCCTCTCTAGTGTTGTTGTAGTCTTAAACCTGCTGGCTTTGGAATTGCCCACCCCTGCTGTAAATTTGTCTTTGGACACTCCTCCTAGAACTATCTCATTTGCTCAACTGAGTACAGTGAGATCATTTGGAAAGGACATTTCATTTGCATTAATTTGCAGAATACATCCTGAGATATCAGGTACCATAGAAGTGTTCTTTGCCTTGGATAGTAACACTTGATCTATGGAGATGTGAGGTGCGGGAAAAGTATCGGGATGTTGAAAGAGCCTTAGGGTGGGACCAGGGGGGTGAAGTTTGCACTGAACCTATCTGCTAGCAGGTTAGCTAAGTCAACAGGATCAGTGTAAATGATACTGTTAAGTAGTAATTCGGAATAAACCTGGGCTTTGCCACAGATGTTCCTGAAGTAACTGAAGAAAACCTTATGGTTTCCCTTTGTTTTGGAGGCTAGTTTTGATTCATAATTGGCCTTTGAGGTTTTCACTAGTGATCTAATTTGCTTGTTGAGGCTAAGGAGGGTGTTTTTCTAATTTGGAATTTGTTCCTTTTTACCCTTGAACAACAGTTTCTTCCTTTTGTTGTAAAGCCTGTTAATAGAGGATGCCCACCAAACAGGTTTGGGTTTCCTTGAGGAGCAAGTTTTAGTTTGTTGGGTATGGCTGAGTCCATGCAGTTGTACAGGGGCTTGTATACTGCATTGGCATACTGTTCAGCATAGTTGTCTGCATCCTGTGAAGGTGGTGATGGTATGAAGCTACAGATGCCCTCCCTTAGGAGGTTGTACTCAGCTTTTGAGAAGTTTTTTAGATTGATTACAGCTGGGGGGAGTTGGGTGGGGTAGAATCTTCAATGAGACAGTCTGGTGATTTGATCTCACTACTGAAGAACATACTATGGGAGTGGTGCATCAGTCACCCATGTTGGTAAGAACCAAGTCCAGAATGTTAACTCCCATTGTGGGGGATGAGACAAGCTGGTCTAGTGCATTAGAACTGATGAAGTTGAGGAATCATTGAAAGAGTGCATTAGTGCAAGAATAATTCACTCAGTCTATGGTGGGGTAGTTGAAGTCACCAAGGATCAGGGTGTTAGGGGGTACTTGATATAGAGTTAAGTAGATCCAGGTAAGAGGAATGGGTGTCCTGAGTCATGGAGGGGGGTCTATAGCTAGCTATAACTTGGATGGGTGTCTTGCCAACTGTCAGTTGTACCAGGATTAGTTCCAGTGCGTCATGCTGGCAAACCAGTCTGGAGGTGTACCTGTCCCTAATGAAGATAGAGATTCCATCACCTTTAGTCTTTCTGACCTCATTTTGGGGTCAGAATGTGTGGAAGGATGTATAGCCTGGTAAGGTAGAGGTGCTCTCTACAGCCCTGAACCAAGTTTTCAAGACCACACAAACATTGGCATCTTCTAGTGTAAGGAGAGCCTCCAGTGAGTCCATTTTCAGGTTAAGGCTCCTGATGTTAAGCAGCATGACCTTCAATTTGCTTTTTGACAAATCTTTTATGTTGGTAGGCTTGTCTTTGGAACATTGCCTAAAAAAGGCACAATGGGGATGTGAGAGCCTTGGCCAGGATCCAGAAACCCAGTGGTGGCAGGTAAAGGCCATCTCTGGCAAAGCATCGAGGCCTGTCACCCATGTCATCCCAGGCAGACAGATACTGGATCCCCTTGGAATGACACAAGAAACTAAGCCAATTGTTGAAGTCAATTATTTTTTGTTGGTATTGTGGTATCATTCTTAGTGAAGGTAGGATGCTGCTTAGGGCTAGGGTCATACCTGCCTGGGACACATTCTCAGAGTTCAATCATGTCTCTTTTCATATAGTCCAGGGAAGTACATCTCAAGTCATTCACACCAAGATGGACAATGACAGAGTCATATTTGTACTAGTTGTGGAGAGACTTAAGTGCGTGCATGATGGGGTGGATTCTGGCACCAGACAGACAACTGGCCGTGACCTTCTCCTTGTCAAGCCTGGTGAGGGGGACATCAGTGTGTTTCACAATTAAATGAGTCACCAATGACTAGTATGTTTGTTTTTTTGTTATGTCATG
Organism: Protopterus annectens; assembly: GCF_019279795.1. Taxonomy (NCBI): domain Eukaryota; kingdom Metazoa; phylum Chordata; order Ceratodontiformes; family Protopteridae; genus Protopterus; species Protopterus annectens. The sequence continues at coordinate 968,478,272 of NC_056730.1, read as the reverse complement.
GGCTGTGATGGTTTATTGTTTTGCCTTATATACTGTGTTTGTGAGACACTGATGTATTGTCTGCTGTGGATGATGTGTTTGGTGTTGTGTGTGGAATGTTTGGAGGTCTCTGCTGTTTAGGTAAGTTTTTATTGAGGACTTTTGCATAGGTGTGTGTGTGTTGTGCTTGGCTATGTGATGTGAGTGCTGTGGTGTTTGTGCTGGCAATCTCCTCTTTGTCAGGAATGCTTACTGTGGCGCGTGAGAGCATGAACTCCAGGTTACTGACGTACATGCATTTCTGAATTCTGCAGAATTTGACTGAATTATACTGTTCTTTATTTGCTTGCATGTATTAGTTGTTATATTCTGTCTGACATCAGCAATTGATATATAAGGTATGCTGCAAATACATTTTTCTCTAGATTTAAAGGCTTTATTCTGAGCCATGTATATGTGATGGTATATTTACGGAAGTATGTTAATACAATTGACCATTAGATATCAGTAACAGATCATCTAAGCTTTTTTTAAAGTTTAGCTTTCATCGATGCAGGCTTAGATTAATTGAACCTTGTTGTTCTTCATTTGCTGACACAGAGTTGTTATATTCAGTCTGATTTTTTAGTTGCATGATTTACACAAATATTTCTACATAGATTTATATTTTGTGCTGGTTTTGCATGATTTTTTTCACTTGGTGTTTTGGTGTTCACATGACAGCAAGTTTCATCATGTGTCTGCTTTTTGTTTTGTTCTTTATTTAAATGGCAATGCAAGGATATTTAGTCAGATTTACTGAAGATGTTGGTAGTTAGCTAGCAAAACCAGTCTTTTCCTGTATTGATAGTTGCCTGGCTACTTTATTTGGATTAAATGGACTTACTGTTTCCTGTGCTATTTTTGTGAAGTTTGGAGTTTTGTTTACCTTACAAAAGACATAGGTATATTGCTACTAGCGTCTTACTCTTTGTAATTGATACTACTATACTGGACATGCACATTATACCAGGACATATGACAACTGTATCTCTCACACACATTATACCAGATCATGTGATGCTACTGTATCATTTACATACATTGCTCCAGAGTACATGTCACTACATTTTACCAGAATATATGTGACTACTGTGTTTGTCATACATGTTATATCAGGGTACATGTCACTAGTGTTTGTAGCATATACATTATGCCAGGCTACATATTACTACAGTATTAGTAACATACACTGTACCAGGTTACGGGCGGCCACGGTGGTGCAGTGATTAGCATTGTCGCCTCACAGCAAGAGGTTCTCAGGTTCGATGCTGGGGTGCCTTCTGTGTGGTTGCGTGGGTTTCCTCAGGGTGCTCTGGTTTCCTCCCACATTCCAAAAACATTCTGTAGGTGGATTGGACACTCCAAATTGGCCCTAGGTGTGAGTGTGTGCCTTCCGTGGAAGGTTGGGTGCCGGGCTGGCAACTCAACACCATAAAACTCCACTGCAAATCATGAGCAGGAAAAGCCAGAAGAAGACGCTATACCAGGATACCTATCACTTTTGTATCTGCCACATATATTATAAAAGTCTACCAGTTACTACTGTATCTGTCATGAAAATTATACATATTTTACCAGGAACCTCACTACTATATCTGTCAAATGCTTTACTTCAGGAAACTTGACACCTTTGTATTTGTTATGTGCACTGCCCAGGATACATGTCAATACTGTATTGATCATATCCATTATATCACAATACATGACCCTTACACATCTTGTTACACACTTTATATAAGGATATAAGATACTGCTATATTTGTTTCATATGTAATACCAGTATATATATAAATATTCTATCTGCCACATATGTTATATCAGAACTATGTCAATGCTGTATCGGTTGCATACATTAAAAAAGAACACATATGCTCCTGTATATATCACATAAATTATGCCAGGAAACCTGTCACTACCGTATCTGTCTCATACTTTACACCAGGATACATCACAATAATATATATCACAATATAATATATCAGAATACATACATATATCACTACTGTGTCCGTCACAAACATTATTCTAACATGTATGTTGGTAGTGCATCTGACATGTACATTATACCAAGGCACAATACTCTGCTGTATCTGCCACACACATTACACCAGGATACACTGGTATGGTACTGCTATGTCATACATTGTTCCAGAGTACATGTAGCTACTGCATCTTTCATAGGTTCATAGACATGTACTAGGCTAAAGACCACAAGGGTCTTTTTAAGCATAGCCATACATCACAAATCTTTGACAAGTTCTGGTACCCTTAATAAGTGTAAGCAGGGGCTTGGGAGATGAAATAATTATAGACTGGGAATGTCCATTAGAGACATAGGTACCAAACCAGGGATAAATTTTCTGTTCCCATACAATTCTCCAAGTTACACTTGAATTGTGTTAGGAAGGAACTCTGCTTCACATGGATGGGGAGACTGTTCCAGAGAAGGGGATACATACCTGTCTCTCTAGCAGGTCCTATTAATATCACATACAGGGTTTAAGTCTTTAGAATGGGTAATTCTGGTGCTGTTTGTTTTGTGGAGATGCAGGAGATCCATCAAGGTGGGGTCCCTCAATGCCTTGTATGCCAGGCAAAGATCTCTCCTCAACAGCATGTAAGAGACAGAATACCAGGATAGAGCATAGGATATGTTACTTGCATCCTGTATTCTTTTAGTGAGGAACCTCTGTGGACATTCCAGTTATTGGATGTGCCTGGTTAGGGGCATTGTACTCAACGATAAGACTGATGAATGCCAAATACAGTGAAACAATGACCTCCTTTGTACCTAGATGCCATACCTTTGTTTATGAGTTGCAGAACATACAATGATGTTCTCACTACTGTAAACACATGATGGTCAAAGGCTAGATTACTGTCTATGTTTGTCCCTAAGCTCCTGCCTAATGGGGCAACACTTAGGGGTGTTTTATCAATATGATAATTACGGGTTGGATGACTTCCTGAAGGACACTATTATGCATTTCTTGGCATTTAGCTTTAGTCTGTGGCTCTAAAACCAGTTGTTTGTCTGTGTCAGCCCCTCCTGAAAAACATCTGTGTCAATGGGGAATTCTATGAATGCTCCTAATTTGCAGTCATCTGCAAATTTAGTCAGCCAGAGGCCATTTACATTGGCCTTGACTTCAGAGTATAAAGGGCAAAAAGGAACAGTCACAGGGCCAATCCATGAGGGGCTCCATTTGTGACTGGTCTCTTTGTAGAGGTGGACTCCCCAATTCTAACTCCTTGGGTCCTGTCTGTGAGCCAGCTGGCTATTCACATGGTCACATAAGGGTTTATACCTAACCTATTGAGTTGCATTGTGTCAAATGTTTTGGCCAGGTCAATGCAGGCAGTGTGAACCTTTTTGCCCTCATCCATTGCTTTGGTGACCTTCTCAAAGAAGTTTCACATATCTTATACCAGAATACTTCAGTACTGTACATGTATATCACATATATACATTGCACCAGATACATGGCACCACTGTATATATCATATACATTATACTAGAATATATGTTACTACTGCATCTGTCACATACCTAATACAATAATACATGTAACATTTGTATATATCACACACACACACATACGCACACACACACACACACACACACATATATATATGTATATAAATATATATATATATATATATATATATATATATATATATATATATATACAGTATTTCCCCGAAAATAAGACCGGGTCTTATACTCCCCCCCCGCCAAAATCCGCATTAGGGCTTATTATCAGGGGATACCTTACTTACTCCCCCTACAAAAATCTACATTTATTCACTTATTCATGTAAAAAAAATTGACATTTATTCATGTACACAAATCGACATTTATTCATGTACAAAAATCAACATTTATTCATGTACACAAATTGACATTTATTTGGTACTTTTCCATTATTGGGCAACAGTTCTAGGTAACACGTTAACAGTTGTGTGAGAATTCTAAATAAACAGTCCAACAAACATTTCAACTTCAGAATATCTACATCTTGGCTTTCACAGTGCAATATTTCATGCTTAACAGAAAGTGCAGAAAAATCTCAACACATGTATTGGAGGAGGGAAATAAAACAGGTGAATAACTGCCACTTTTTGAGTGGTGATGCTTTCTTTATTCCTTACCCAAACTGTAAGAGAAGAATGATGGAAAGTCATAAAAATGAAGTCTGGGAACTAGTGGCCTTACTTTGTAATTACCCCTTGATAATGAAATGTTACCTTAATACAATAAAGTCAAAAAAATGACAAGAGCTTGCTGGCAGCTGAAAGCAGAAGCACTCCATTTTGTTTCCCCGATAATGGAAAAGTTATTCAAATATAGTCATGTCATCTTCTTCTGGAACATTGTCATAAGTCTCCAACCCCCGAATTCTGGTCTAAATTTCTTGCAACTCCATTTCCTGTAGAACCATTGGCTCCAATCTGTCATGCCTAGCAATCGAGCTCTCCTTAAATGAGTACTGCTTGTCCATGTAGCCTGCTCATACTGCATTGGCAACATAGCTGTCAGTCATTTTATCCCATGAATTCTTCACCCAAGTCATGACCTCTTTCAGGCTAGGCTTCACAAAGTTTCCATGCTAATTTCCATTCTATTTTCAATATAGTCATTGAGTTCCATGCGCAAATGGTCCTTGAATGGCTTGTTTATTGCAATATCAAAAGTCTGGAGATAGGCAGTCATTCCTGCGGGAATCAGTATTTGATCTATTCTTCTCTGTGCAAGGAAGTTCTTCATGTCTTTATCGCGGTGAGTGCTGGCTGAATCCCAGACTAGCTGACTTCTTTTGCCACCTCGCAAAACAAGTGGCAGCATTACATCGACCCACTTCCTTATAACTGCTTGTGTGCACCAGGCTTTTTCGGTTTCAAGAATGTAAATGCCTGAAACACGTTCAATCTTATCTTTCTTGCCCATTCTAATGATTAGAGGTGGGGTTTTCTTTCCATCTAGATGAATTGCCAAAATACAGGTAGCATGTACACTTTCGTGACCAGTGGAGGGAATGTAGATTGTCGAGGCACCCCTCTGATCAATTGTTGTTTGAGATCCTTGGCCCATAAATACTGCAGTTTCATCCATAGCAATCGTGTTGGAGAGCTGGTATTTAGAAAAGTCGATGCCATCAACAAAGGACTTGAATGCAAGTGCACATTTAATAACTTCAGTATCTTCCAGCTTGAAAAGTGTTGTTGATCTTCTTAGAGACAGTTCATATCACTGAAGGAAGCCATCCAGCCAATGTTGTGATGCTTTGAATTCTTCTGGGGATATTTCTAACTGTGGTGCCACTGCAAGGCCAAATGCTTGAATATCAGCCCTGCGCACAGTCAAAGCCTTTGGTCTCCTGTTAGCAATCCATTCACAGATGATGTCTTCCAGCTCAGGAAATAATGGTTGCTGACCTGATCCACACTTGCACTTCTTAGCATTTCCCTCATCGGCCTGTTGACTGAGGTTATCGTACTCTGCTCGCCACTTTTGGACCATTCGGAGATCCAACTTCTTCTATTTGCAGAAAGTCATCAGATTCTTTTCCCAGGAGTCCTCCACGATTTCTTTCTTGTACTCAGTGGAATAGCTCTTTCTTTTTGCCCTCATCTTGTCTGGGGAAGGGGCAGTTAATTGAAGACTTATGAGACAGGAGTGGCAACACAAAATGGTGATGGTTAAGAAGACACAACCACACCCATTTGTTATCAAGTGCACACGTTTTACATGCATTGTCTGTACTTTGTTCAATCAAATACACTTGCCAGAGTTTATGGGCCAAAGATCTCAACCATCAAGTGTGAGTGAGGATTAGAGTTACAGTAAGAATCATAGACGACTTCCGGGGAAAGAATCTTATGACTTTCTACAAACAGAAGAAGTTCGGTGTCCGAATGGTCCAAAAAAGGTGAGCAGAGTACGATAACCTTAGTCAACAGATGTCAATAATATTATTATTTTATAATTCTACATGTACGTCGTGTGTTGTTGATCTTAACTGGGGGTTTTGGGGTAGGGCTTATATCATGACCACCCTGAAAAACCATGCTAGGCCTTATTCCCTGATTAGGTCTTATTTGCAGAGAAATACGGTATATATATATATATATATATATATATATATATATATATATATATATATATATATCAAGATCATACATGTCACTATAGTATCTGTGATATATATATATATATATATATATATATATATATATATATATATATATATATATATCATTGATGTATATCACATACATATACCTGACTATATGTCACTACTGTATCTGTCTTATACATTGTACTGGTTACATGGCAATACTGCATCTATCACCTAACTTATGATAGAATATATGTCACTACTGTATATATTACAAATCTTACACCAGGATACCTGACACAACAGTGTCTGTCAAATACTCTATACTAAAATAAATGTCACTACTATATATGTCATATCCGTTATGCCAGAATGCATGTTACCAAAGCACCAGTTACATACATTATGTTAGAATCTGTTGCTACTGTCTTTCTCACAGATGCAGTACTTGTCACTACTGCTATATGTTATATACATTATTCCAGAATACACTTTGCTGCTGTGCCTGCCACATACATCAGAATACATGTCACCAGTTTAACTGCAACATACACAGCACCAGGATGCATGGAACTTCATTATTTTAATGTACATTGTACCACATGGTACTTCTGTATCTGTCACACACATTATTTCATGATACATGCCACCACCGTCTGTCACATCCACTGTACCAAGACATATAGCATCATAGTAGCTATCACCTACATTATGCAAGAATGTTTCAAGACAGTCTGTCAAATACATTGTACAAGAACTTGTGTCACTACTGACTCTGTTACGTTATATCAGGATAAATGGCAGTTCCATATCTACAATGATAATTATGCAAGAATATGTCTCTACTGTGTCTGTCACAAATATTAAACCTGAACAGATATCACTTCTGTGCTTATCACATACATAACATTGTAATATATGCCCCTATATGAAAGCATGTAACTTACTGTGAATGTCACATACATTATACCAGAGCACAAGACACTACTTTGTCTGTTAAATACATTATGCCAGAATACATGTAATTACTGTGTCTGTCATGTATGTTATACCAAAACACATGACACTACTTTGTCTGTCACAGAATACATGAAACTATTGTGTCTACATGACTCCACTGTATCTGCTTCATACATTAAACCAAAACACATCAGTAATGTAGTTGTCTCATGCAGTATACCTGGGCACATTGTACTGCCGTATCTGTCATATACAGTATACTAGACTGCATGTCACTGTTGTGCATGTTACATACATCATACCAAAAGAGAAGGCGTTAAGGTATTCAGTGACTCAATGAAGTGTATTTGAAGCTCAGGACCTATATAGACCATTTAAGAGTTTGCTTTATTTTTATCTCTATTACACAGAAAATCATTTATACCAAAAATCAAGAAGTATCTTGACCATCATTAAATTACTAGCACTCCTTATGTTTTTTTCTGTTTGTTTTGTTTTTTGTCAGAAAGTGTTATAATCTGCCAGCTGTATGGTGGAAAAAAGAGGATTTCAATTTAGATCTGACATTAGGTAATTAGATAATTAATTTATTATTTCTAGTAAGTAAAGTGTGATCTAAAATATAAATTCTTAACATTTCAGCAAACATGTTGTCACTTGGGCACTTATAACCTGTATCAAATCCACCCTTAGTAATCAATAAACTATAAATACAAAGATAGGTTTTCAAGTGGTTTTCATAGGGTAAAAATTCACAGCTAAATATGTCTAGTAAATGTTTTTTTTTTTTTAATATGCTCAAGTTTCTTCATCTGTGAAATCCCTAAAACACAAAAAAGATCTCCATATTCTATTACTGGGTGAACACAAGTTAAAAAAAGACTTAATCATAGCAATGCTGTCCATTGTTGAAAAGTTATGAAGTATGTTCTTTATTAAACTATAACATTTCCTAGCAATGTTAGTAACACGATGCTCAAAATACAAAGAAGAATCACTAATAACATCCAGGTTCTTAGCCTGATTAACTGAAGAGCAGAAAGATTTATACAGAATGTAACAGGAACAGTAATTGGTGATCCCAAAATGGATGACTGAACTTTTGTTATTAAATTCCACACCTTTCAGTTGTACTCAATTACTTAATCTATCAAGGTACTTTTAAAAATGAATCATCTGCTAAGTTAGTATTTATGCTGCCAACTTTTAAATCATCAGCAAATCTACCCAGTGATTATAGTGTCTTAATGTACAGAGAGACACAAAGTCATAAAATACCAGGATTTGCAGGCAGAAACAAGGACAATGAAGAAGGATACCCAGATGGTTCTACTAAAAATAGAAGCAATGGGGCTCATAAAAAAGAATTTACAGTCATATTTAGATATACTACTGATACATGTAACTCCATATGAATTGCAGAAGGGTGCTGCAAAGAGCACTTTTGACTAACATCAGATTGAAACAATACTGATTTCATGATATTTTATCATACTTTGACTTAGGAATGGGTGCATTTCCATCATTGTATTTGCAACCCAAAAGACTTGGGGAAATTAAACCAGTGAAACCATATTTGACCTGAAAAGGGACAGTTACTTATAAATACCCAAATAGTAATGGTCAAAATACCAATCCTTGGGGAATGCCACACCTAATGATAATATATTTGGAGTATGTATTCCTAATTATAACTCTATGTTTTCTTCATAATAGCCAGCTTATTACCCATCTTCTTAGATAAACATTCATATCTGATGTTCTCTAAATGTCATCAAAAACAGAATGTGGCACAGAATAGAAGGCTTTGGCCTGATCTAGATAAATTACATAAATAGCCAGACCTTCATCCAACCAATTCACTACACATTCATAAAAGTTGACCAAATTAGATAAACTAGATCTACCATGTATAAATTCATGTTGAAATATGTTATTACTAAAACTAAACATGCACTTAAAAGATAACCTCAATGCCTACTCAAAACACTTCCCTAAAATAAATATCAGGCTAATAGGCCTATAGTCATAGATGACATAAGCAGAATTATTTTTATAGATCGGAATAACAACCTTTTTCCATTTAGCTGGTACAAAGTTTTCGGGTAACATTTTTTAAACAAAATAGGCTATACAAGGCTACAAATACCATGCAGAAAATAACCATTCAGGTCATTTGGCCCAGCTGAAGAATTCTTTTTAATATTAGTCGAACCTGATTTTATATGGTCCTCCTGTAAGGGTAGACAATGACCAGTTACATTTGGTAAATTGTAAGACATTGTGCTATTATCAGAAAAACTGTTAAAAAACTTCAGTGAACAGATTTACCAAATAATCTAGTTCAGTAGTACATTTGGATTCATCACTTAATGTCAATCCTGCTGAATCAAGACCATAATTCCACACATGTCTAAACAAACCCTTATTGCTGTCCTTTAGATTTGTGGCCAAGATTATCTCATAAGAAGATCTGAATTCTGTAATTAGCCTTGTAAAACATTTCTTGTATTTGCTACAAATTATCTTATTTGCCACTATAGAATGGACCCTAAAGTACCGCAACATTTTTTCTTTATACATCTCACTTCATTAAGTTTTTTTATTCCACCTTGGAAAACTAACACAACTCCTTCCAACAGATAGACCAGATAGAACGAATCAATCAATCCACCATACTAGTTATATAACTACAAAGCTCCCAACTGTCTCATATTGCTAGTCTTTCCATACTGGAATTCCATTTCCATGATAAATTGTCAGCCTTAATGGGTACAAAATCTGACTCATATTTTTTTTAATTAACTCCCTTCCTTTAACTCCAGGAAGTATAAATTCAGTGATCACAAAAATAACACATAAATGGTCCAATCTCCCCAATTCTGGCTCAGTCCCACCATAATTGGAGTTTTTTTCTTTCTTTCTTTCTTTTTTTTTTTTTTTGAAAGCTAGGCTACATGCAAACCTTCATGTCCCCTTGTGTTTTTGGTATCTGTTTATAATCACAAATTATACTCTCACTTATGATTTTATTTACCAGTTCACTTGATGATAATGGAATTGACCAGTCAACACAAGGAGCATCTTCATCTCCTATGATTACATCAAAATTGTTTTTAAAACAATTCATTATTTGATGGCTTAACTCAACATCCAGCTCCTTTGGAACATTTGGAGAATGATTAAAAAAGAGCCATATTCTTACATACACCTTTGTCAGTTACTTTTACAGTCACAGACTCTATAGCTTCATCATTTAGAGTTAGTGCAGATGTGCATTTGGTGGAAATGTGAATAGGTACTCCTTCCCCCTCTTCTTGGACTCATAAGTTTGATGACCACAAAAAACAGGAGTAGATGATCATTTACTAGTATTACTAAATCAGGTTTCTGTTATGAGTAACATCAAAAATATTTTTATTACAAGCTTCTAAATCAGTTATTTTTATGAATACATTGTGCATTAGTCAACAAATATTTTAAAAAGTAATGTTTACTACTATAGCTGTATATTCTACCCTAAGAACAGTTTTGTCAAGTTTAATCAAGTTGGTTTATTTTTGAACCAACTAAGGATTTTGATATGTATATATATATATTTATTTATTTATTTAGTTATTTATTTATAGGCTTTTAGTGAATCCCATATCATAACTATATATATAACTATATATCATAACTATATTAATTTCTGAGGTGTGGTTAATGTCCAAAAAAATTGAATTTCTGATATTAGCCATAGCTTAAATTCTTTAATTTTTTTGTAATATAGGAAGGAATTCTGGAATTAATAGTTAATTGTTTAAAATCCATTTGAAGTTTCAGTACAAGAGGATTATGGTCTGAAAATTGGCATGGAATTATTGAAGATGTTACATTTTTTAAATCTAGATCTTGGGAGGCATATATTTTATTAGTTTTAGTTTGGGTACCAAATCTATAGTCTTGCTGAGAAAATAGTAATGATCTAGTTTTTTAGTGTTGTAGGTGCCACTTTCATTAGAATCTTTTTATCACTAGTCTGTATGCTGGTTTGAAAGCAAATTGGTCAAGGAAAGTAGATGTTATCAAATGGCACATATCAGTGATTGTAGTCTTGCCCATAACTGGTATTCATGGATTAAAGTAAATCCTAAAATAGTCATCAGTTTGGTTGGAAGATATACTACAAGAAAAATATGATGATTTTTTGGTGTTATTGTGCATTCTTATCTTAATCCCTTTTCAGAATTTATTTTGCAGTTATACCATTTGTTTTCTGCTTTGTGGTGGTATTTTTATTTTTCTACAGTGATAATTTTATTACACCCTAAAATAACTGCAATGGCTGAGCCATTTTGTTTTTAGTTAGCCTTTCCAGGCCTAGTCTGTTTACATCACTGCAGCCTTATCACATGGACTCATCCATTGTTTTAAGTCTTCCAACTGAGCTACAACAGAAAGGCATTAAATATACTGATCCCAAGGATATTGCCAATATCCTGGCTGATCGATTCAGTGCCAACTTCACCCCCCTCTCACCCCTTAAAGGGCCCATCTCAATACCGAAGGATTTCAAAATTCCGGTAATCACGGCCACACAGGTAAAACCCACACTCTCCAAAGCTACAAATACAGCATCCATAGGACCAGATGACATCCCAGGCTGTGTATTACATGAACTATAAAATAAACTGGCAGCTCACCTAAGTGTCATGTTTAATCATAACCTCACCTCAGGCTTCATGCCCACTGAGTGGCGTGCAGCTACAGTTATCCCACTCAACAAGGGGGATCCACCTTGGATCCCAGGAACTACTGCCCCATCAGTCTGATGAGCCTAATCTGCAAGGCCATGGAAAGTATTATCATGGAATTTATAAACAAAGACATTGGCAACCTTCAAACACTGGACCCCACCCAGTTCGGGTTTGTGAAGGGCAGAGCTTGTCTCCTGAACCTTATCGACTTCCTCAAATTAGTCTCCAGAGATATGGATGAGGGTAAGGCAGTCCACACAGCCTATCTGGACCTCGCCAAGGCCTTCAACATCATCCCCCACTCTGCAATCATAGATAAACTCACTAAGCTGGGCATTAATCCCTACGTCACTCAATGGATTGCCAACTGGCTTACTGACAGAACCCACACTGTAAAAGTAGCCAACTCCAAATCCAGTTCCAGACAAGTAACAAGTGGAGTACCTCAGGGTTCAGCCCTGGGACCTCTCTTGTTTGGCATCTACTTCTCTGAAGTACAGGCCAACACTAAGGGACTCTGGTTAACAAAGTTCGCAGACGACTGCAAACTGGGAGCCATTATTAAATCCCCAAACAATGTGGATATTCTACAAAAGGGACTTACAGAAACAGATGCTTGGTGCCAGAGCCATGGGCTCAAGCTCAATGCCAAGAAATGTATAGTTATCCCCTTTGGGGAAAAAACATGTACCTGTGAATTACCACATAGGTGGCAGCACACTAAACACCAAAAGTGTGATAAACGACTTAGGGACACAGGTGGACAGTGGTCTCACCTTCGATAACCACATCACCACAACAGTCAGAAAATCCTTCTATGTGGCACACCTCATCACTAAGGGCTTTTCATCCAGAAAAAAGGAAGTCATTGTCCCACTGTACTCATCCCTCATTAGACCCATTATAGAATACAATGCCCCATTTGGTATCCAGGGGCTTAGGGCATCGGGGATCGACTAGACTGCAGCCCCCCAGAAAAAAGAAGAAAGTGTAGTTGACAAAAGTAGTAGCCAGTAATATAGTGCACAGTCTACTAACTACTACTTATATTATGGATGAAAGATAAGTTGAAGAGACAAGTTCTTATCTTTCTTCTTTCTTGTTTTATTTTGGTTTTATTTTTTTTTTTTTTTTTTTGTTTTTTTTTTTTTCCTTATCTTTGTTTTTTTGTTTTGTTTTTTTGTTTTCTGCTTGTCCTGCTTGCTTGTGCTTTTAGAGCAGCTGCAGACTAGTGCAGAGACTGTGCAATCAGTCATCAGTCAGAAGAAGAAGAAAAAGAGGACAGTCAGCGTCTCGCTCAGTTCAAAAAAAAGGTTGGGTTTGTCTCTCGGCTTTCTAACCTCAAAAATATAATATAATGAAAAAATAGCACAGCACATGATACATGCATAAAAAAAAAAAGCCAGTGAAGTGTGAGCATGGATGGAACAATTAAAAAAAAATACAGCTGGGTTTTTTGCCATGATAGATTCTGTCATGGACCTGTACATAGTAGTTTAGGAAAAAAAAGCCATGAATAAATAATATTGATATACCCTACTAACATTGTAAAAGCCTGTGGTGCAGGTTCTGGCTGACACAACTGGTAAGAAACGTACAGCAAGCCATCTTTTGTGTAATGCTATATAAGCAGAACATGCACATCTCTAGACATTTAGAATAACATTATATACTTATTTATAAGGCATTGCCTTACCGTCCTCCTTATAATGTGAAGTAAATGTCCTCATGTGTTGCAGTGTCCCTTATTTCAAGCTGATAAAAGCAACTGACACACTCATGCCTGGAGTTGTCTTCCTGCCACTTCCTGATTTGTAATATATTTAACAGTGCTTGAACTTTAGATGCAATTTCCCCCCTTCTAGCCTGTAATATACACTTCTTGTGAATTGGCTTGTCTTACATCCCAGCCCATAGTCATTGTGCTTATGTGTAAGGTGCATTCCCCTCTGATCTGCTACTCTTTTTAAAATCTAATGTTTGTGTTTAGAGTTACTCTCTCACGCCCTCATTCAAAACTTAATTTACATTAAAGTTCTTATGTCTAGAGTTGAGTCCTTCCTTTTATGTCACATTTACAAGTTTATGGTGAATCACGCTGAACTCATGTCTATGGTTCCCTTCCCATGTCTAATTTCCCAGTTTACTTTTGTGTAAAGGGATCATATCCACTGTTAATTTCTCTTAAATCCCATTCTCAAACTTACCTTTTAAGTTGCAGACATTAAAAATAGATAAAAAGGCCCTTGTTAAGAAGGTACTTCGGGCCAAATATCTTTAATTAGCATACATTCTGAATACTGTATACCTCATAATTCTGTCTACATCAAGTAGGATTCCTCTTACAGTTTGACCCAGAATTATAGGTGTAATTATGTTAAAGCAACAGGACAGGGGATACTGTTAATAAGCTCCATCTTTCGTATTCTAAACTATGAAACCCACATCACATTTCCTTAACAAATGCTGCTTGTAACTGACTGCTTGAGTACATGCACACTCAAAACATATTTATTCAGGAGTGTACAGTTACAAATGTGCTTATTCAGCACAATGCAAAGTAAAATACAGCAAAACTGTTATCTGTAGGGGCTCTTACACCCCCTGCTCAGGGGCTTTAATTCTCACTTCTTTTATTTTACTATTTCATCTCCACAGTCACTGCAGCATAGAGAATATCCATGAGATAAAAAAAAAATGCCTCACGCTTTATCTAGGAGGCTGTGATTTTGGAGAGCATAAAATATATTGTTTAAGCAACAATGAATCACAGCTATACAGAAGAAGACACTGTACAGATGCAACTATTCATTCAGGCTGTAAAAATATAGCAACTATGATTTAATTAATATCTTTCAGCAACACAACAAGTTTATTATTACTGTGTTGAGGCTTTGACTGTTTGTTGCTACTTTGGGATGCTATATTAAGGTTCATCTGGGAAACCGAGGAAATGTGGAGTAACAAATTTGCACCCTAGCTTCATGTTTTTTCAATTTTTTTATTCTTATAAAACTATCACGTGTGCATCTGTATGTGTATATGTGTGTCTGATGTATAATAAAGCATCACGATCAAGTTTTAAACAATTTTAAATGCATTACCTTATGGCTGCCTAAAGACACGGGGCCGTTCGTTATATGGTCCTATGCCAGTGGTTTTAAGAAATGCATAATGCATTCCATACCATTGTTTTGTTTGCTTTGCTTTTATAGTGGCAGTGTCAAGGAATAACTCCATTAAATCAAAATAATATGAATTTAAACTTGACTATCTTGAAAAAGAAAAATATCAATTTTAATCTAAGACATTTAAGAACTAAGAAGTAGTCTCTGTTAATGGAAGGCAAATATGGATTATTAATAGAAGTAACCCTCTGTAGTGAAGGATTTATCAGAAGGGTTATGAAGTCTTGTTTTTACAGTATGACATATGGCTACACTGTAATATCACAATTCTTTAGAAGTAAACAGGGCTTCTAATCATATTTCCATTTTAGCAATAACAACGAAAACAAAATAGTGGAATCCAAGTAGTAAGTCCTCCGTTGTTAAGTAGAAATAAATAAACCAAAAGACTGCTGTAAACTAACAACAGATGGAGCCAGGCATACAGGAAACTCAAGTTCCAAGCAAGAACTCAAGAAATAAGGCAGTTCAAATGATTCAGGTAGCAAGCACAAAAAGTCCAAGTATATATAAAAGCATATAAAATCTCCTTTATTGTAGTCGACAAAAGCAGATTTTATATGCTTTTATATATACTTGGACTTTTTGTGCTTGCTACCTGAATCATTTGAACTGCCTTATTTCTTGAGTTCTTGCTTGGAACTTGAGTTTCCTGTATGCCTGGCACCATCTGTTGTTAGTTTACAGCAGTCTTTTGGTATATTTCCATTTTGCTGTATTACTATAATTTCACTGAAAGCAGAATCTTGTTTCTTAAAAAAATCAGTTATACCAACATCTTGAATCAGTTCAGTCACTATTTGTTATTGAAAATTCCTTCATAGTGTTACCTTTCCCAGGTTATCTTTTTAAGTTGATTATATATTTTTATACTGTTGATTTATGCTTCTTATTCAGAACATGCATGTCATTGCAGTGCCTGTTTCTCTGTGTTTAAGTAGCAATGCTTTAATGACCATTGGGTAAGCTTGTCTCAGACTGTAAGATGCAAGTAAGCTTTAATAAGCATGCTGTTAAAGAATTACCAACATTGAAGGCCTTTTTGTTGTTGCCATGCAGATAATATTTAGATAACTAGATAGCGTATAAGCCTTAAGTACTGAAATGCATATGACAGTATTTGTAATAAAGGACAGGATTACAGTATTTTCAGAAGCTCATTACATTTGTTGGGGTCATCTTTGCAGGCTTTACCTGTAAACAAAATAGAATGCCAGTCTATCGTGTGTGGTCCATAACCTGTGCAGTAATTCTTTAAGCAATTTATCTTGAGCTTGTTTCTTGTTTGCTGCTCATTTTTTACTTTGATCATTTTTTCCCCATGAAACAGATAGTTGTTGTCAGGCAGCAGGTCTTGTTTGGATAAGAAACAATTTTACAAGTGGGGGTATTGCTACTTTCAGCATGTTACTTGGTACTTTTATAAAGCTAAATATAAATTATAATTAGAAATGCAGTGCAAGGAGAAGTGGCTTGAGTTGAGTGCTGCTTGTTTTTCTTGTACTTGATTTTGACTGGCATTCCAATAATGTATTTAAAAAGTAATTTATTTTTTCATGCCTCGCAACCTTTTTGTTTCCATCTAGATATTAAGTAAGCTGTCATGTAGCCAATGCATTGAAATATTTTTTTCTTCTCCACTTCATTTTGTCTTGCTTGGACTCTCATAATGACAGTTTGGCACCCAGGGCAACATATTTAATTAAAGTCTGAGTTTTTGTGGTTTTGAGCATAGCTCCACCCCTTCCCATTGGCCCCACCCATTCAGCTGTCTCCTGCAGCCCCCCTTTGATTTGAAGTCACCAGCTGCCACTGATGTAGTTGACTGTTCTGGGTCATCAATATTAACTTTTCATCTTTTGGTTTAAATTCACTTCTCCTTACCCATTCCTACATTTGATCCTGATCAACATGAGGTTGTTCCAGGAGTTTTCTGCACTTGCAACTATATTTATGACTTTTCCACATTCCTTGCCTTCTCATCTGATCCTTCACCTTATATTCTTTCCTTTGTTTTTTTTTTTTGGCACATTCAGTTGCTGCCTGATTTTTATATACTCCTGATTTGATTTCCATTCCTACTACAATATGCTTCTGCTAAACTAAGCAGCGAAGTAATCTTAGACTTGTTCTCCTCCTGTTTTAAAATTTTCTATATGTTTGGATCCTTTGAGGTCAGCCAATATCTATGCAGACCTATGACTGCAGATCTATACATATAATCAATTTTGAGGAGGCCCATACCGCCTTCAGAATGGGGAATATACAATTTTGGTATACACTGATTTTTATAAATCATTCGATAAGCATGAAGCATTTTCCTTGTTTTCCTGTCCAACTGATCCAGTAGCTTTTGGGACCAGTCAATCACTAGAACAGGAAGAACAAACTGGTTTATACCTTGGACTTTGTTCCTAGATGTCAGGGCTGTTTTTAGTATTAATTTTAGTCTTCTTAAATATTCCATACCAAGTTTTTTTGGTATTTGTTTATGTTTTATTGTCAATCCTTCATCAATTCTCAAATATTTACACACTGCCTCCTGTTCAAATTCCCTTATATCACATTCCTGTATCAGACTGATATTTTCTTGGTGCTGTAGCTTTCCTGCATTAAAGACTGCTTTTTCACATTTATCAAGACCAAATGACATTCTATATAACCTGAGAAAATTTTGACCACTTCCAGTTGTGCTTTCAGCTCCTCAGCTGATGAACTATGCAATTTTAAGTCATCCACAAAGGGAAGATGATAAGTTTTAACACTTTGCTGTTTTCTGGGAGCCAAATTGTAACCCTGATCTAATCTGTTACGTAGACAGCTTAATGCGGTGAGGGCAAGACAAAAGAGCATCAGTGACAGAGTCACCATGGAATATCCCCCTTTTCATTTTTATCTCTGGAATAATAATTTGTCCTTTATCATGGCTTAACTGCAAAGTGGTTTGCCACTGTTTCATGGTAACTGTAATGTAATTGATGAATGCAAGGTATATTTATGCATCTATAATCATCCATTTATTCATGAATGTGAGATGCTATCAAATGGTATTTTTGTAATCTATCCATGCCATACTTGGATTATTCCCCTTTTTACAATTCTCCATTATGACTTAATTTGACAACAGATGACCTTTGTTCCATATGACTTTCTTTTGTTATCCTTTTGCTGTATTGCTATAATTAAGTTTTCTTCTAGATGACAATAAACTCTATTGCCATCAATTCCAGTATACAGTTTATACATTCTCAGAAAGCAAGTTATAGGTCTATAGATTTTAGGATAGCTTGCAGGTTCATTCATAAACAGAAGTATTGTTTTTCTTGTTGTTAAACAGGTTGGTGTCTGTTCAGGGTGTGCATATAAGTAGTTCTTACTCAGCTGACATTTCACATAACAATGTTAATACTTTTAGCCAGAAGCTAGGTATTGCATCTGGACCTGGGATTTTCCAGTTAGGAGTTTTTCTTAACTTTAAGTTTCTCTGGCTGTTATTTCACCCCATTTTATATCCTGTACATTTGAACTTCTTTATGTTTGTTTCACTTCTTCTGTCCCTTCAACATCTTTGCTATGTTCAATAGAGTCTTCATAGATATTTCTCCAAAATATGACCATTTCTTATTTTTTTGGTGGTGTTTTATTCCTTTTGTTTTGTTTCCCAATTCTCTATAAAACATTTTTGGATCATCAATGAATTGCTTATTTTGTACTTTTCCATTATATTTACCTGCATATGTTATAGGTTTTTCTGCCTGTGCTATTTTTAGGTTATTATTTGCAATAGTGCATGATAGATCCTGGTCTGTTCTAATACTGTGCATTTCTTTTATCATGTCTATTTTTGTTTATCTCTTCCCTCTTTTATACTATTCTAACAGTGACACCTCTTTTCTTAATTGCTTTATACTTTTCTCTAGTCAATACTTCCATGATGGCATTTGATTTCTTCCCTTCCTTTCCCTTATTGGCCAGCATTTTTGTGGTAAGACTTTATCTGTTATTGATTTTGCTGCACAGTAATATATCCTATTTACTTCTGTTATATCACATGAATTTCTGTTAACATTTGTTTTATCAGACTTCTAACATTTTGGGTCTTATTGACTTTCTATAATCTACTTCTTTCATCAATCTTAATATGCCTATCCATCTCTATTAAATCAAGTAACTTTTCCTCTTAGATATGTTTCTTCTAAATTGATGACATATTCTTTATTCTGTGTTTCCTTTGGGTCATTCTACAGAAAGTTCCAAAACATCTTCCTGTGACACATTCTGTTCAACTGGATCTTGCATCATCCATTGTTCTTTCATATGGGAACTCGCTGGCCTATCACTCCACAACATTGACTGCATCAGAGTTGCCACTGTTTCCTGTTCCTTCCCTTGCTGTGCAACTTCATCTGAACGTTTGTGCTGGTTGGATTTTCTACTCTAAATCCTTCACTTCAAAAGTACTCTATAACTTCAGTTTTTATTTCTTTAACTTCATTACTAATCTTTTTTTCTGCTTCCCCCCTTGTTTTCTTATTTTTTGTATTGTAAAATATTTCACATCAGTATGCATTTGCCTGTACTTCTGTTCAAATACCTTTGGTGATGCCTTTTTGCAATTGATTAGTTTTGCTTTTTCCTTTGCATAGATATTGCACAATTATAGTATTTGGTATCATAGTGAAAATCTGGCCTAGCACATTGGCAGCACCTGCTGTGGGACCAGTTTTGGCTGGAAGAGTAGTGGTAGGCAAAGGATTAATCTTTTTATTTTAGAGGATTTAGGTTCCCCATGAATGTGGTCTCAGACTGGATGTTTTCTGACACCGATTCTGAAGTGCCCCAGATAAGAATAAAACTAATTCTGCATGGAGGTAAACACAGAAGTCATACTCCAACTAGTGTTTATAACCACTACCCATGCCTCTTTAAGGTGTAAACTAGACATGTCCGACCTGCGGCCCGCGGGCCGCATGCGGCCCTCAGAGCTCTTCCATGCGGCCCTCAACCTCTAACTGCAACATCGATGTATGCATGCCCCAAAACACTTTTTTTGTTTTGTGTTTTTCACTCCCGTGGCCTGTAACGCTAATGTCGGTGTGCGCATGCGCCAAAGCACCCTTCTAGTTTTGTTTTTGAGCCAAAAAAGGGTCAGTGTGTTTACGCCATTATTTTGCGCTGAACAATCAGTGTGTGTGTTCTCGCTGAAGAGGGACTCATGTATGGATTTGCCGCTGTTGCCTTTGAAAGGGACAGCAATTACCTGTGTTAATAGGTAAGTATGGAGTTAGTGCATGCATGAAAGCAGAATTCTGTGTGTGAAAGTAGAATAAGAGTGTGTGTGTGTGTATGTGTGTATATGTGTGCATGACAGAGAGAGACGCATGCACAAAGAGGCTAACAATGATCAGTCTACCTACTTGAACACAAACAAGTTAGCTCACAAATATATCATACATTAAGAGTATACTTTCATAAAATTGCGGCTTTCCTGACAGGGACAGTGCTGTATTGAACATGAACTCATACCTCTTAACTGTATGGATTTTCAAATAATGTCTGTATTTTTGCCTCATCTTCCAATTTGTGTCTTTTGCTTAGGAAATAAAAGTAGTCATCCTAGGTAATGCAGTTCCACGGAGTAAGAATGAGACAGCAGCCTAGGGTTAATAGGTCAGTAGTGGACTGACTATGTGGGACTGTAGCATATAAAATTGTATTGTTTTTTCAGACAAACAAAAAAGCACCTAGTACTGTTTTTTCATTGGTGGGTTCTAAGCAGTGGTCGATTGGACAACAGTAAGCATAGCTTTGGCGGATCATCAATACTGGCAAATCAAGTGGGCACAATGTCATTTTTTAAATGTTGGGGATTTTAGTGTGTATGTGTGTGCTTATGTGTTGGGAGTGCTGCAACAGTAGATGATTATTAAAGACAGAGACTTACGGACTGTGGAGAATATGTTTCTTTGTTTCAAAACCTAATACTTGGGTACGCATGCCAGAAGTAGATTTTTTAAGACATAGCTTCTTGCCATTTACAGTGGATGGATATTTACATTTAATGGACAATGTATTAGCGTGGGCCTATGGGGTTCTGAAGGATGCCAAGTCTACCACTGCCAATGTCTTGTAAAGTGACCTGGAAATGAATATTGGGATGTTACTGAAAAAATATAGTACGTGGGCTTAGGAATATAGTTTAATTAAACAAAGTGTACTTTCAATTTACAGGCCATAATTTAATTTATTTCAGGTAGTCCAGATGCTGGTAGATTGTATACCATTAGACTTAATTAGGGAGAGCTGTCATTCTGGGGAAACAAACAGCCCTAGTTTCAGTGAAAGCTCTGTGGTTGCTTGCAGGTAGGAAGTTGCAGGATGTTGATGCAATGTGTTTTATTTATTATTTTTAATGCATTTGTCATTTCAAAGCATGGTTTTTTTGATGCAAAAGAAGGCAGGACTGAATGAGCCATATAATGTTTAACTGACAATAATGGGATGGAAAGATTATAAGTGATGTATAATGTTTGTAGCTACAGTTGTTTCAATGGTGTCTGTAATGCATAACTATTTTTGGGCCTGTGTCCCACTTTTATTTTTCGCTTTGTCCAGATTTCTTGCTCTAAGGTTGAGAGGTATGGTTCCATACTAAATCAAAAGTTGTATTTACCTTGGAAGACTTTTCGGCATAATTATGAAAAACAGAGCCTTTTTAATATCTCTGCTTATTTCCAATATAAACTGCCATGTAACCTTGCAAATAACCTTCTTATTAAGCTACTTTACTTCTTTTGGAATTGACAGGTATGATTCATCTGCTCGGACATAAGCATAGAGTGCTAATGTGAGTTTGATTTCTTGCAGGAGTCTGTGGTTTACATAATTACAATAACTTTTTTGTGTTTCTGGGTGTGTAATAAATTTAACAGATTTAAAGATGTTTTCCAAAAATAAATAAATATATAATAAATAAATAATCCTCTCTACACTTTGAGCTATTGACAAAGTCTGGGAATTTGTTTTTTTTTCAAAAGCGAAGGTCAGCATTACAGCTCAGTAAACTGTCTGTGAGTAACTTCTGCACAAATTAAAATGTCTGAATGTCAAATGGCTTTAGATTGGAGGGAAGTTTATTTTTATTTATTTTATTTTATTTTACATTTGTTTACCGGGAAAGTCTGACTGGACACAGGTCCATTTTCAGAGGAGGCCCGGGGAGAAAAGCTTCAAAAATAACACAAAACAATATAATGCAATACATGAGAGAGAGAGAGACAGCAAATTATGGATGTAGTACTCATACAATATGGCAGAGATTACATCTCATAACAGTGAGAATCATTGAGGTACAGAATAAACTTAAAAACATTTTTTTACAGTTATAATTACAGCAAGGCAAATATCAAGTTTTTAGGAGAAAGCTGTTTGTACATAGCTGAAGCTCTGAAACAATCTTTTGGTATGGATTAACCTGGGGATTGACACAAGTTATATGTTTACACCAGTATGTAGCATTATAGTTTATGGTTTTCTTTTTTTTTTCCATAATAAATCTTAATTGTTATATTATTTTCATACACAAGTAAAAACAAACACAAAATTTTAAGAAAAAATAAATAAAACAAAGGATTACTAACTAATATCACTAACTATCACACCAAACAAATATACAATATTTACAAGAATGCTTCCATGTAAAACATTAAGAATAGAGAAAAAACAAAAAGTAGTTAATAACATTTCCAGTAATATACAGTTTAAATACAAAATTCTCTCCAAACAAGTATATAAATGTGAGTATTATGCTAATATAATATTAAATATCTGTTCCCAAATTTTTGGGTTATTAATGTTTTTATTATTCGGACTTAAGAGTAGTTTATTAGCTAATATATGCCTTGTTGCCAAACCTCTAAAGTTTTCCCAAGATGTTTTAGATGGGTCTAACCAATTAGTGGCTATATAAAGTTTCATTAACAGAAAAATATTAATATATATGGTACTTTGTGATCTAGGGAGTTCTTTCGGAGGAATATGTAAAATCGTAAATTTCCATGCCAACGTTGTACTTTGGTAACCCATCTTCTGAAGTTGAATCTTAAGGGAATACGAAAGCTTATATATGCATTTACAGCTCCAGAACATATGAAGAAGATCAGCTGGTTGATTTTTATAGCATGGACAAGATGGAGAGTTTTTAGCATTAAATTTATGTAGGGTAAGGCGTGTATAATATGCATTATTCCATATCATCAACTGGGTATACATCAATTTTTGAAGAGAAGTAGATTTGATAGTCAGGTCAATTGCTTCTAACATATTACTTTTGTTTGTCACTAAAATTTTCTCTTCCCAATAGTTGGATAACAGAATTTTATCATGAAATTTAAGGTCTTTAATTAATTTATTTGTTGTTGTTATATATTTAATATCCTGTTGGAGGGCTTGCCACAACT
The DNA here is from genome assembly GCF_019279795.1 of Protopterus annectens. Lineage (NCBI taxonomy): Eukaryota > Metazoa > Chordata > Ceratodontiformes > Protopteridae > Protopterus > Protopterus annectens. Next base: position 968,454,786 of record NC_056730.1, on the reverse strand, counting down.
CAAAGCATTTATTAACATTTTCATCTTCAGGTTTAAAATTTAAAAAGTAGCTCATAGCAAGTTCTCTAATTTGTCTCAAAATAACAAGATAATTTTTGGGTAAGTTAAATTCTTATCTTATTTGATTGGCCGAGCGGTCCAGATATTTGTATATATCAATCAAAGTTAAATTAACTATTAGTGGAAACTGTTTAAGATCAATTAATTGATTGTTCAATTTTAAAACCATTTCATAGGAATCCTAGTTTATGGTTTTCTTATTGATTTACGTTTTGCCGAGCAGTTGTTTGTGGATTTATTGATGGTCCTTTTGGTGGTGGGAAATTACATGGACAAATCCATCTCTATTATGATTTTTTTTTTCAGATATTTTGACTTCCAGACAATTTCATTCAGTGAGTGGGTGTCATGTGATTACTGAGGTTGCCTATTTTACAAGTAGGGGCTTTTGTGTGTGTGTGTGTGTGTGTGTGTGTGTGTGTGTGTGTGTGTGTGTGTGTGTGTGTGTGTGAGTGTGTGTGTAAGAGAGAGAGATTTAATATGTATACTGAATATAATTTTGCAAATGGAATTCTTAGTTAAACATGCCCCTCTTTTTGGGCAACTAGACTTAAGTAACCAATATTAGATCTTAGCCATCCAGCTGGGAAAGGTTAGTATGTGGATTTTCCATCTGGTTTGATGAAGGCTATGCTACTTACCCAAGGATTATATTTATGGCTATCCATCCAGCCACCGTGTTGCTGAACTACATTGTTTGATAATGAGAGGAGCTTTTTACAGAAGTTGAAGGTTTTTGTGTCAAGAACCTGTCCATAAAAAGTGGCTTGTTTATGTTGCAGTGAAGGCTGTGGTCTTTGTGGTGAGCATTTTAAGTATAACCAGTATTTCTGAGGTAGAGGAAGTCTCTTAAGGCAGGATCTTTCTTAGCCTGGAAAGCAAGCCAATGATGAAATTTATAGGGGCCAGTGAGAGACAGAGGAATGCAAGAAGCTTTTTAGTCTGTTTGGATAACTACGTGAACTTAGTCCTTTGAACTTTTTTGTCAGAAATGGTTATAGTCTTTCTTTTGGCAGGGTGTTTTGCTGAAGCACATGCCAGAAGGGGCATTGCACTCAATAATGGTTCTTGTAAAGGAAGAATACAGGGATGTTATGACCTCCTTGTCCCTGGATGAGATACCCTTACTAATGAAGTGGGCCATGTAAAAAGCTTTCCTTACAACAGAGACAACGTGGTGGTCAAAAGTCAGGTTTCTATCAACCTGGGTGCCCAAGTACCATACGACTTATTGCGTGCTTACAACGTTGTTATTAATGTGATAATTTGTGGCGACATCACTCTCCTCAAAGGGGATGATGATGCATTTTTTGGCATTTAGCTTGAGGCCATATTTCCAACACCAGTTATTTGTTTGGGTGAGACCCTCTTGTAGCTTATTCAGAATTGTTTTATTAAGTCAGTAATATGAATTCTTTACTTTATTGCAAATTTGTTGGGTTATTTTTGTGGATTATAGTATTGTAGGACTGCTGATGTTGACATTTTATGTAGTTGGACTGCTGGAATGGTTTTCCCAGTGAGAAATGCTAGTGCTGTAGTGAATATATGTTTATTTGTAAAAAATATATATATATGTATATGTATATATATATATATATATATATATATATATATATATATATATATATATAGATAGATATATATATACATAATATAGATATATTAACTAAGATGTAAGAGTTAACTGTTAGATTAGAGAATTAGAATTAGAATGAGAATTAGAATTTTAAGGCAAATATTAGGCATTTATTATATTTATTCATTGTTCAAATGCACCTACAGTACAGCCAGGAGGTCGACTGTGGTCTTCCAGAGCAACAAAAGAGTTAATTATATGATATATTTTATATGCGGCCCTAAGACCATTTCTGTTCACTCAATGCGGCCCTAGCAAGCCAAAAGGTTGGACACCCCTGGTGTAAACAATAGTTGTGCTTCATTTAAAAATGTGCACAGGTGTATATTAAATGTATGAGGTGATATGTTGCCAGTAAAACTGATGTTGCCATAGTGAATGAGAGCATGGTTTACTATTACACTGCATCACAGTTTCACTGCTGCATACAGACAATGATAACACCACTGGATTGGTGGAGACATAGGGAGCACCTCCCACTTGAAAATTTGTTTCTGATACCCTGACAAGCAGCACAAGATGCCTGTAGTTTGTTGGATACAAAAGTTGATAATGCTGTACATAAATTTGCATGAGTGATCTGTGCAATTTAAATCTTATGGCCATGTACGTATGATCCACTTTCCTTTGCAGCACATTCAGAGTGACTGCAGCTTGGTGCTGACCGTCACAGGGTTGGAGGATGGTTTCTGGTGCAGAACAGTAAGCCATTATTTTATCATTATGGGTCACACCTTAAGTTATCGGTACCTGTTGTAGTAGACCTTGATTGGCATCTTCCTATTGTGTCTTCATAGCAGGGGCAGCAAGACCTTCTGCTATTTGCACACAGTAGTAACATGCCCTGAAGCAGGAGGAGTGGACAGTGTCTCAAACTGACAGTCCTGCATCCATACAGCACAACCTGTTGTAGGCACAGTTCACAGCCAGGTGGACACTCCCCAGAAAAAGAATTGTAGAGATTTGTTATTTCCTATGTTTCAAGTGCTGCCAATGTTGTTGGAATGGATATAGTCCCTTCTGAAAAACATGCATCATCTTATATCTTTCTATAAACCCCCGGGTGACAACCTAACCACCCTAGAATCCATACTTCACTGGGTCTCATACTCTCTCCCTCAAGAAACTATCATGCTAGGTGATGTAAACATTGACTGGAACTCCATCCATTCTCCCACCCCACCTACCACATTAACCTATAGAACTTCACCCAACTTAATGATACTCCCACATACATTGATAAGGCCACAAAAAGAGAATCTATACTTGACTGGATCCTCAAAAATCAACCAAATACTGCCCGTAAATGTGGCACCCTACCAAACTATCTGAGCAACCACAGCCCCACTTATATCCTCAGGCACAAAATTAAAATAATTAACTCTCCCTCCCTTCTACAAACCCACTCTAACAAACATTTTCCTAGAGACCACTTCATAAGAGCCTTGCAATACTGAAACTGGTCTCCCATCAAAACCCTTTCATTAGGCAAAGCAGTTGATTACTTCAACTCCACATTCCTAAATATCCTCAACCAATTAGCCTCCTTAAAAACTATCAGGATACATAGCAACCACACTCCTTGGCTCCAGAAAACCACAAAAGCCTTACTTAGAGCCAGGGATGAAGCCTGGAAAACCTGGCTCCACACCAGATCACCCACAACTAGGCAAACCTTTCACGAGCTCCAAAACAAAGCAAAAAAGCAAGTTAAGCTCGATAAACAAAATTACTATATCACTCAACAAAAACAAATACAGTACCAAACCGGAAAAATTATGGGCAACAATAAATAACATCCTACAGCCTGGAAGAACCACCACTCCCGCCCCCAATATAACAGGTACAGACCTGGACATAGTCTCCAGCTTTAATAACTATTTGACCTCCTCAGTACTCAAACTCTTAAACAACATCACCTTCTCCAACACCCCACAACCACCTCAGGCCCAAATCAATACCATACCTTTCACACTTAAGTCTGTTCCTACCTCTACTATCCAAAAACTCCTAGCCAAACTCAAACCAACCACCCTTGCAGCTGATAACCTTACTGCTGAATACCTCCAAATTGCATCCACAGCTATATCCTATCTCATTTCACTTCTAATACATAGATCCATCACTGAACACACCATTCCATCCCTGTGGAAAACCTCATATATCATAATCACTCCACAAACGTGGCCCCTCCTATATCATAACCACTGCACAAATGTGGCCCCTCCCCAGACCTCTCCAGTTATCGACCAATTGCAATTCTTCCACCCCTCTCTAAGATCCTAGAAAGATGTATTCATCACCAGTTCCTCTCCTGTCTCCTCACCAACAACCTTCTCTCCTCAACCCAACACGGATTTCACCCATCCCACAGCACCACAACTGCCCTACTCAAATTCACCAATACTATAAACTCCCACAGGAATCTAGGTAAATTTGTCTCAACTACCTTCCTAGATTTATCTAAGGCATTCAACACAGTCCCACATAATAAACTACTGTCTTGTCTCTCTGACTTCAACCTTAACAACCTCACCCTACTCTGGTTTAAAAGCTATTTAGATAACCACCAACAATCTGTCAAATGGCATAACTATTTATCCCCCCCACTCCCAACCTCCTTAGGTGTGCCACAAGGATCAATCCTAGGACCCCTTCTTTTTAATATCTTCACAAACCAACTCCACTCAGCTAGCTCTAAAGCTGACATAGTCCAATAAGCTGATGACACAACTCTCATATGCTCTGCACCCAACATCCAACTTCTCCAACAAAAAGCCCAAGAAGCCTTCTCTGAAATAGTGAACTGGCTTCACAACTCACAACTCATACTAAATCCAGAGAAAACACAACTAATGCTATTCCACTCTACTAAAACGAGCAGCCTTACCTTCGCTATACTCTCCACCAACAAAACCCAAATCACCCGTCACTGAGGCTAAACTCCTAGGAGTTACCACTGACCAGCAACTCAAATTCATAAAGCACATAACCATCACTAAAGTCCACAAAAAGCTAGGATCCCTCTGTCACTGTAAAAGTTATCTAACCACCGAATCTTGAATTGCAAAAGCCAGGACCCACCTCCTATCTACTCTACTTTATGCATCCCCAATTCTAACTAATCTTTGCAAAATTGACCTTAATAAACTTTCCATCTGTTACAACAAAATTGCTAGATTTGCTACCAATGCCAAATCATGATCCCACCACTGCCCTTCCCTACAAGCCTTGCACTGGCTTGAATTTCCAAACCTATTAAGGTACCATCAGCTCTGCCTAGCTCATCTAATTCTATGCTATCCCAAAAAAACCCTGACCTGACTGGCATGCTGAACTTCTACAATTCAAATAGACAACTTCAGTCCTCCAACAAAGCCTTAATCGAAACCGTCACATGCAAAAACAACTCCTGGGAATCACTATTTGCCCATGAAATAGCAAAAATATGGAATGACCTTCCCCCTGACCTCAGACTACAAAACTCCACACCCTCCTTCAAAAGCCTACTAAAAGCATACCTCTTCACCAACCATCTATGCAACTGTAATTGACCCCCTGAAGCCTCGTCCACTCACTATTTCTACACCCCATCTGTCCTGGACAACACAAACAACATCATGTAACTATACCTATCCATGTGTGAGCAATAACCTATATATGAGTGTATGTACATGTGTGTGTATATGTGTGTGTGTGTGTGTGTGTGTGTGTGTGTGTGTGTGTGTGTGTATATATATAGATATATATATATATATATATGTATATATATATATATATATATATATATATATATATATATATATATATATATATATATATATATATATATATGTATATATATATATATATATATATACACACACACACACACACATATATATATATATATATATATATATATATATATATATATATATATATATATATAAATACGTGTATATACTCTTACATGGTTATTTGCTTGAATGTATATATGGAAACGTAAACATTTATATACTCTTATTCAATTGTGAAATATCTTAGAATGCTCTTTACTCAACAAAAATTTGGGTTTTATACCTTCCAGTAACACAGACATTAGTGACTTGTTAGTTGAATTACATTTTTTACTTGAAATATTGCCCAAAAATGCAATTTGGTAATATGGATAGTACGTATGAGTTACAATATAGAAGGGCAAGTACTTATATACCGTTATTACGATCAAATATTCAAACTTTTCTAAAAGCATGTGAGAATGCTATATACGACTATGATTTTCAGAGTAGCTCTATAGGAAAAGGAAAAAATTATTTATCTGCAGCAGAGAGACAGGCTCTGCGTGATTTACAAAAGAACACTAATATAGTGATTCACCCCTCAGATAAAGGGGGCCCTGTTGTAATATTAAATTCTCATTTTTATTACAAAGGGATGTTTGAAATGTTATCTGATTTGACAGTATATAAAGTTGCACAAATGGATACTGTGGACAAGATGAGTAAGTATATTTTTAACACTTTGTATGAATGTTTGTGCATGGGGATGATTACTAATGAATTATTTCAATTTTTTATTGTACAGAAACTGCTGATTCTATGGTTGCATGGTCTCCCAAAGGTTCATAAGAACCTTAGATGCCCCATGTTTAGACCGATAGTAGCAGGGGCAGGATGGCTCTCTGAGCCCATTTCCACTTTTTTGGATGGAGAATTGAGAGAAGTATTGAATGAGTATCCCCATGTGCTCAAGGACACTAACCACTTTTTGGGTGATCTTTACAAAGCTGTGGAGACATCATTACAAGCAGAGATAGATATGCTAGTTATGCTAGATGCAGTCTCACTTTTTACTTGCATACCAAATCAACAGGGTATAAGCATGGCGGGATCTGTTCTGTCGAAATATGGTAAATTGTCATCACAGCGTATAGATTTTTTATGTATGTTGTTGGAAATTGATTTGGAGCATAACCTGTTTTTGTTCAGTGATGTTTGCTATTGGCAAGTAGCGGGAGTGGCTATGGGTACTAGTTGTGCCAACATATATGCTAACCTGGTCACAGTAGACTGAGAAGAACAGTATTTGATAGGGGCTGACCCTCATGTCGTCTTCTATCGATGTTTTGTAGACAACCTTTTTGTTGGATGGAAGAGAAATGAGAATAGTTTAACATTATTTTACCAACATTTGAATAGTACTAGTGATTTTTTTACGGTTCACCATGAACCATTCCAGGCAAAGTATTGATTTTTTGGATGTCACAGTTTTTAAAACAGATAATAGCAGTGGCGGCTGGTGACTTCAAATCAAAGGGGGGCTGCAGGAGACAGCTGAATGGTTGGGGTCAATGGGAAGGGGTGTGGCCAACTAGAAAGGGGAGGAGCTATGCTCCAAACCACAAAAACTAACTAAATACACTGCCCTGGGTGCCAAACTGTCATTATGAGAGTCCAATCAAGTCAAAATGAAGTGTAGAAGAATAAAAATATTTCAATGCATTGGCTGCATGACAGCTTACTTAATATCTAGATGGAAACAAAAAGGTTGTGAGGCATGAAAAAATAAATTACTTTTTAAATACATTAATGGAATGCCAGTCAAAATCAAGTATAAGAAAAACAAGCAGCACTCAACTCAAACCACTTCTTGCACTGCAGTTCTAATTATAATTTATATTCAGCTTTATTAAAGTACCAAGTAACATGCTGAAAGTAGAAATCTCTGATGCCCCCACTTGTAAAAATGTTTCTTATCCAAAAAAAGACCTGTTGCCTGACAACTATCTACTTGTTTCATGGGGAAAATATGATCAAAGTAAAAAATGAAAAGCAAACAAGAAATAAGCTCAAGATACATTGCTTAAAAGGATTAATGTACAGGTTATGGACCATACAATTGGCATTCTGTTTAGTTTAAGGGTAAAGCCTGCAGAGATGACTGGAAGTCTCCAAGTGTAATGAGCTTCTTAAAATAATGTAATCCTGTACCTTTATTACAAATACTGTCATATGCATTTCAATACCCAAGGCTTATACATTATCTAGTTAAGTATTCTCTACATGGCAACAACAGAAATGCTTTCAATTTTGGCAATTCTTTAACAGTATGCTTATTAAAGCTTACTTGCATCTTACGATCTCAGCCAAGCTTACCTGATGGTCATTAAATTATTGCTACTTAAACACAGGGCAACAGGCACTTTGAGTAATAAGCATAAATCAACAGTACAAAAATATGACAGAAACCAGACCATTCTGCAAAAATCAAGGACAGATGAAAAGCCACTCTAGTACTTGTATCTACCTTGGATGGGGGGATACTCTGCACATTTACACTGCATAACTACTCCTTGCCTTGCTTCGACACATCCAGAGTCACTACATGGGGGAGTGGGGTGCAACAAGTATGTCACAATTTGAAATGTCTCTGGCTGACTGTGATGGCCCTGACACATTTGTCATACCTCTCAACCTCAGAGCAAGAAATCTGGACAAAGCCATACAAAGAAGTGGGACAAAGGCCCAAAAATAAGGACAATTTTTAAATATTGCTCTTATAAACTTAGAAAGATAATAGAATAGGTCTTGCATTAGTATGAATTTTCTGAATGGTATGAAATCTGAAACTCAAATGTCTGTCATTATTTTCTAACTTCAGTCTTTAATGATTTGTCACTAATTTGCCAAAAAAAACACAATTTTATGAAAAATGGACCAAAAATGTGATGTAAAAATATAAAATAGCCACATAATACAGCTGGGAACCTGTCAAAGAAGGGACACTTTAATATTAGTACTGCTAACTTGAGCAGCTGACAAAATAAAAGAATCTACATGCATTTCTGAAATAAAAGTAATCTATAACTCTTGATTATTACAGTTATTTCTTAATTGTAAACCCTGTATGTTTTCTTCTAAAATTGCTATTTTGCGGAGGGATTATTAGGGGGAAGAGCAACATTTTGAGCCAAAATCAGGGACAGTTGAGAGGTTTGGCTATGCCTAGTTCTGTAAAGCAATTTATTTGCATGTACCTCTGAACCTGTTAATGCAATAAATCTGGACAAGGCCAAATATATTGGGGGAACATATAAACAGTACTAAAAGTTGCTCTTGTATAAACTGAGACAGTTGATAGAACAACAGGTCTTACATTAGCATGCATTTTTCTGAAGGTTATGAAGTCTGAAACTCAGTGTGTCATTATTTAGTGACTTAATTCCTAAATGATTTGCCAGAAAACCACAAATTGTATGAGGAACAAACCAAAAATAAGAAGCAAAAATCTATTCATTCTTTAAAAATCTGGACAGTTGGGAGGTATAGTTCAGCTGGGGCTGTCTTTAAGTTTGCCACCCTTCCCCCTCACAAAATCATGGTTGAATGGAGCCTCACCCTGCAGCCATTCCAATAATCCATTACTTGGCTATTTCACTCCATTTACCATAAACACTAATGTGTATACTGATTTACTTCTATGATGATTTGGACTTCATTTGAAAGTTTTATTTTGCATTTTACAGCACAAACACTAAGACATCTGCTAAACAAACTTAGCATTAAAACTTCTCTGCCCTTGAAACTCACATTCATTGAAATAGCATTGAAACCCACATTCAAAGAAAATACATTTTACCAGTGGCAGATATAGATTAATTCTGGGCTGTTTTCAAATCATAGGCCCCTTGCATATGAAGCATACATGTGCTCTTTGATACACCTTCCTATTGTTTTGAACATTTTTCCAGTAAACTATGAAATGAAACGCATGCACCAATAATGACAAAACTACCCAATTCAGAACATCTTTCCAGTAAACAATGAAACAAAATGCATGCACCCAAAATGACAAAACTGCCCAGTTCAGAACATTTCCATCATAAAAGTCTACTCAAACTTCTACAGTCCACCATTATCAGTAAATATGCACAATTCTACCGTCCACCATTATCAGTAAATATGCACAATCTCTGAAGAAGTAAAAAAGTCATCTAAATAATTCCACATTAAATAAATCTGCAACTAATGAAGAGGTTGCTGCTAGCAAACATCTTTATATTTCATGGCTTCATCGAAAAATAAAGTGTCTGATGCCCCTGAGGAATAAATTGCCTATACTACATTAAAAATGATAAGCTAAGTAATATTGCAATAGGAAATGGATGGCAAACTGATAACAGGCTCATAGTTAGTATCTTAACTTTTTCAGTACGGCAGCATTCACCCCTTGTGGGAGTAGAACCAACAACCTTCTGCATCAAAAGCAAGTACACAACCTGTTGTGCTATTAACAATGCAAGCTGAGAGCATAAGCAGCACTAAACCTCTCTTCCCCTGCAGCTCTCAGTTCCTTGTAAAATCTACTCAATACTCAACTGCATCTCAACTTCGCAGCACAAGAAATCTGGAAAAAGACAAATTTATTTGGGGGGGGGGTCAAACATCCAAAAGCCAGGGACACATTAAACATTGCTTGTATAATCTTGGAAAGTTGCTAGAATAAAATGCTGTGTTACCACCATAAATTTTACTGCCAAGGTCCCTGTGCAAAAGAGTCAGAGCAACATACCACTATGCCAAATCAGCTGCTTTGTGAAAGAAAAATGCTGTTACCACCATACATTTTACTACCAATGTCCCTGTGCAAAACAGTCAGAGCAACATACCACTATGCCAAATCACCTGCTTTGTGAAAGAAAAATGCTGTGTTACCACCATACATTTTACTGCCAAGGTCCCTGTGCAAAACAGTCAAAGCAACATATCACTACGCCAAATCAGCTGCTTTGTGAAAGAGCGGAGGACTGAAACTTAAATGGCTATCATTTAATGAATTCATTTCTCACCATAGCTGTCAACCTCTTAGCACAAAACACCTGGACAAACCCAGTAATGAGGGAATAAAGCCCTCAAACATATTCAGTGAATTCAGTTCTTGCTATAGCTGTCAACCTTAGCACAAAAAAACTGGACAAAGCCAATAATGGGGTAATACAGTCCCAAAAATAAGGACAAATTTCAAATATTCATCTTATAAACTTAGAAAATTGCTAGAATAAAAGGTTGTGTTAGAATAAAAGGTTGTGTTACTATGTATTTTCTGAAGAATATGACGTCTGAAATTCAAATGCCTGTCAATTTTACTTCTGATGGAACAAAAACAATTTTCAGCAGCGGACCAGGGAGAAATACTGCAGACACATATCTTTGTAAAATGGCAGGACACCAGAGCAAATCCACACAAACACAGGGATGAGATGTAGACTACACACAGAAGGCACCCCAGCCAAGAATCAAACCAGAAAATCTAGAGCTGTGAGGCAACAGTGCTACCACTGCACCATCAAATATGTAAGGAATTAAACATTCAGAAACCTGAAGTCTGAAATTCAAATGCCTGTCAAGTTTATTTAACATTTGTTAATCAGGACAGTCTGACTTGGAACAAAAAAACAATTTTCAGCAGAGGCCCAGGAAGAAATAATGCAGACATGTCTTTGTAACATGGGAGGACACAAAAGCAAACCCACACAAACACAGGGAGAAGATGCAGACCCCACACAGAAGGCACCCCAGTCAAGAATCAAACCTGAGAACCTGCAGCTGTAAGGCAATAATGCTACCACTGCACCATCAAATATCAAGCATTGCAACATTTAGAAGCCACAGATATTATGAGGAACAGATCAGATCAAATATGAGGCAAAAATCTGCAATTTTTCTACAAATGGTGGTGGGTAGGGAATTCAGGTCCTTAACACCTGCATACAAGGTACAGGGTTCAAGCCTGAGGTATTCCCTACCACACCACCATGAGTTTGTTCTAGCCACCAGTATACAGCATTTTCACAGACACACACACACACACACACACACACACACACACACACACACACACCCTACCTGGAGTGACACCATCCCTTCAAACTCCATAGCGACACTCCAAATCCCTTCAGTACATGTAGATCCCTTGATTAACACTCCATAGCTTCAGTACATGTAGATCCCTTCCCTTCAGACTCCATAGCGACACCCATAGCTCTGCTGCCTGCGCATTACATCCACCACGCAAGATCCCCTGACGAGACTCCTGGAGCACATCCACCACGCGAGATCCGAGACTCCAGCCCTGACTGCCGACGTTGCAGTCCGGGTCCGATCCGTTTCCAGTGACAGTCTATGCAGTTAAAACTGCATAGACTTCTGGTATCTCTGCTGTTACATGTTTCCCAGTCCAGACTGCGGCTGAGAAAGTCTGTGCATGTTCCAGACTGTCTCAGCAGCAGTCCGGACTAGTGCGCATGCGTGAAAGTCCATTTTTTTTTAATTTTTTTATCCGCAAATTTTAAATTGTTTTATTTCTTTACTTTTTATTTCTTTACTTTTCTTTACAGCTGGGGGGGCTGCATTCCGGCAGTCCAATAGCACGGGCCGCCCCTGGATAATGGATGGTTTACCAGGCTACATAGGAAAGAATGCTACTGTCCAGCATTTCTCCACCGAGATAGCATGCATTCACATCAGATTTTTCCAAATATAGTCAAGGGGCAGGCTATGAGGGTCTCATGCCTCTGTTGTGAAGAGGTGGATTATCATGAAAGGCTTTGGAATTTGAAAAAGGATTTTTGATTAGGGGCTATGACCCACGGGAAGTTGATTTGGCTATTCAAAGGTTTTGAATGAAAGGACAGGGACAGCCAAGCCATATTTTTCTAACCCTACCTTAGAGCAGCATAAAGGAAAAGGGAGGACTGATGAGCCTTCTCAGACCGCCATGGTTCTTTCCTACATGCAAGATGTAGATAAGTTTAAAAATATCATTCGGGCAAACTGGCACATTCTTTTAGTGGATGATAGAACTACTACAATTGTAGGTCCACAACCCTGATTCATACATAAAAGTAGGAAAAACTTAAAACAACAGCTATGCTATCCGAGAACAGTAACAGTAAGGGAGAACATTCTGTATGGTACATATAAATGTGGCAACTGTGAATATTGTATGTATATTGATGAATCAAGGATTTTTTAACATCCTGGGACAGAGCATCTATGGCAGTTAAGGGTTAGTACATACTGTAATAACCTTAATGTGATTTACGTGGCACACTGTAAGACTTGCTTCCATTTTTATGTAGGCAAGATGAATCGTCACCTTAGGGAACGTATTAGGGATCACATATACTGCACAAGGAGGGGTTTGGATTACAGCGCCCTAGCAAAGCATACTATGTCAACAAATGAACAGCATACATTTCTATTTCAAGTGCTCCATGTCCAAGAAATAAATAGTAGATTGAGAGACCTTGCTAACTAAACAGAGTGTGTGGAACTTTAGGGGCTCATAGGCGGCTGAGCCCGAATGACTCTGTCCCCCTTAAGCCCGTTTTGAAATCGAAGAAGTTGAAATAATACTTACCATCAAGTTATTATGTCTGGATGATTAAGTCCTGTTTTTAACTAATAATAAATATCAAGTGCCTTGTTTATTGAGCAGTACTTAATTAGCTTATAATACTGAGGGAGGGTATGTAGATTTCCTTTGTATTTTATTGGCTGTTTTGAATTTGAACATGCGTATATAAACTGTTTTTATTTGTAATTTTATTGTCTGATGAAGCAATCTTGAGCATTGTGAAAGCGCTCACAACATTTTATTATTAAATTTGTGGATTTATTTATGACTAGTGGATTACTTATACCTTGACACTACCTTCTGCTTTTTTGGGTTATTGCTTCTGCTTGAATTGTTGTTCACCTCACTATTTGGGTTCGTCTGGGAAGGTTTCTTGCTAAATAAATAAATCTTAGAGCCCCAAAACCATTAAGCAGGATGCACATAGCCAGGAGATATGATGGTTGTACATGGTGAAGGGGCAAGAGATGAACCTCAGTAGGGAACATGCCACACTGTACTGATAGGAAAGTACCTACTAAGACCTGATCTCACACCATCCATGTGTGTCCATGCTTATGTGTACATAAGCTGTATACATGCTTCAGTGGGTTCATCATTAGTCACTATGATGGTGCATTTATGACTTTACAATTTGCATGTCTGTATGATTTATGGTATATGGTATGTCAGATAGATGTATGCTGACATAAGAAATGTGAGAGATAAAGTAATCTCATGTATTCTGGAATAATGTATGTCAGATAGAACAGTGTCACATATCCTGTTATAATGTATGTGACAGATACAGCAGAGCTACATATCCTGCTATTTCTGACAGCTACAGTAGTGACGTGTTTGGGCATAATGCATGAGACTGATAACATTAGCACCATGTCTCTAGGTATAATGTATGTGACAGGCACAGTAGTGACATGTGCTCCTCGATATTTAATGTGACCCACACAGGACAGACATGTTTTCTGGTATAACAAATTTGACATTCAGTAGTGCCATGTGTTCTGGTATAATATATGTGACAAATACATTGATGCTATATATTCTGGTATCTGTCACAGACATTATATCAGAATACACTAATGCCAGGTATTCTGGTATAATGTGTGTGACAGATACAGCAGTGCCATGTATTCTGTTATAATATGTGTGACTGATACTTGGATCTTTTAAACTTTCAAATCCATGACTGGAGAGTGATGCAGGAGGCTCTATAACATGGCATTGTCTTGACTGTCCTTTTAAGGGCTCAAGAGAATGAACTTAAGTTTTCTTATTCTGTTAGCCCTGAAGTTGTCAATGCAGACATTCAGTTTAAAAAAAGGACATTTTCCAGTGACCAGCCCTCCATGCATGTCAATGCCTGCTCTTGTGAGAAGTTGAAAGCTTCACTCAGCTTATCTGTATGTATAGGGTAGTGTCTATTTATACCCTGCAATTGCTGATCCTGTTTTCCTCTTTTTCTGAGTCGGAGTTTACCACAGCATGTTACTAATATATAATACTCCATCAGTATTTTATTTTATACTCAGAATGCATCTCTCGCATGCTGACATGGTGTCTCCTTACTTCTGAACCTACTGTACCAACATCAGGATTTTGGGTTTAAGAGTCTTCTATTTCCATTAAACTGGTCAGCCTTTTGTTTTTTACTTCTTGACTATAAACAATGTGATGTAAGGAATTTAAAAAATATATGTTTTCCTCTATTGTTAAATGCACGTAGTGGCTAGAACAGTACATGAGACTCCATGTGTATCTGTGTATATGTGTGTGTGTGCTGCCACCACAGTTTTCTCTACTATTTTCTGCTCTTAATTACAAGGGAAAATAAATGTTACTACAAATAAACACATAACTGATGTCTTATTAAACTGTGCAAGCTAATAATTGACAGCACACTACTGTCATGCAGTCATCTGAGCCCCATTCAAGCAGAAACTTTATTCTGCATATTTAATACATTTTTCTCTACTTACCTGACTTGCAGTCATAAATTCCAGGAATACAACAAGATTATCCATTCAGTGACTGCTTCCAACTTATGCACATAGATTGGTTCCAGCACCTGCCCCATTCCCCATCCACCCCAAGTGTGTTTATCTTTATACTTAATTATAAACTCCTTCTACACAAAAAAATCATATAACAAGCAACCACCTCCCATTTTACATATATTTACATGTCAGATTACTGACAAAATTTAAAAAATACTAAAATCCCAACAATCTAGCTAAGATCCCTCCAGTAAAGCTTTCATCAATCTTACAAACCATGCTCATATTTTCACTAATTTTACCAAGTTCAATACGTTCTTATTTCACCTCTTCTGAACACTTTTACTACTCACATAATAACACTAGTATTTGCTCTAACACTAACTCAGCATATTCTTTCAAGTTATACAAGCTAACAATACAAACTTATTTCCCCTAAAATACCTCAGTACAAATAAATCACCTGAGATAAAACACACTGAACTGCTTCAGAAAATATTCCAAAACCTGTACTACTACTGCTATTTACTCCCCTCTCTAGTCACAGTCTGCTTTCTGGTAACATTGAACTCACCCCTGGCCAAGTTTTCTATAACACTGACAATGTTAATAAATTCATTTGTCACAAGCTATTACAAATTTATCATAAATACATAAGATACATCCTGAAAAAAACATTGAACTCCACACTTGGATCCATATCCACAAACCTACTGTCATAGTTAGTACTGAAATACAGCTAAAACTCTTTATCTTAGATGAGGAAATACTACCTCCTGGACACATCATTATAAGTATGGACAGATTCACAACAAAAGATGTAGGAATATGTATTCTTTATGGCAAACAACTCAATCTATACCATTGTTTCCCTTCAAGTGTCTTCCTTTGACTCTGCAGAACTATTACTTGCCACCTTAACCTTAAATACTTACTTGCAACTCAGTATAGCTTCCATCTACATACATTCTCGACCCAACAACTTAATTTTAGAAAGACACACTTTCTTGGCTTTCCACAAATACTAAACATCACACAATCTTATTAGGAGTCATTAACACAGACTGGCCAAATCGCAAACAACAACAAAATACAACAAACATTAACTCTTTTGCTTCTCACAACTAATCATGGACACCACTAGAATAGATGGAACAACTGGAAAACATAGTATCATTGACTGAATACAAAGCAATGAAACTCACACTATCCTATCATCAGGGACACTCTCAGACTCCATCAATGGTCATCACTCTACTAATCTTACCTGTGGACAACATATACTTAAAAGGAACATTACATATAATTGGGTATGTAGTAAAAGAAAATTCAATAATGGTATCGTCAACAACCTACTCAAATAATGTAAATGGTAACCCATAAAAACGCTCCCATCAGATTATGCCATTGATTATTTAAACCACACCTTTTTATCCCTACTTAACTGTATTTCCCACCCCCCCAAAAAAAAAAATAAAGCATCAATTGCTCCATAGATAACTATAGAGATAAAACAACTTATGGCTAAAAGAGATAAGCATGGAAACAGTGGAAGGCAAACCATACACTACAAATCAAGCAATCCTATCCCGTACTCAGAAACTAAGTTAAACTTCTAATTATAACTGACTATTAAGCAGAAGCAAAACCAACCATAAACAATACTAGGCACACACTAATATGCTTAAATAAAACACACCCACTCCATTACTAGATGAAACATCTAGCAATATTGCATCCCTCTTTAATAAACATTTTATTGACACAGCATATTCTACCATACAACATTATTGTTACAGCCCCACTGCTGGCCTACATTGCAGATCAATAAATCTACAGCTTATTTCTACCTCCATGGTAAAATGACTTCTACAGCTAATAAAGCCTGGTTCTCTTGCTCCTGACTAAATTCCTTCAGAGTATCTTTTAAGTTGCTACAGCATCTATAGCATACCCAATTGGTATTCTTATCAACAAATCTATCACACAGAACTCTATGTTCCTCTGTTATGGAAAAAATGCTGTATCATACCAGTTCACAAAAATGGAACCCTTAATAATCTCTCAGACTAAAAACTGATTAGTATCCTATCATCTTTATGAAAATTACTTGAAAATGCATACAAAAACAATTAATGCAGCATACCAATGACCTCCTATCTCCCACTCGGCATGTTTCCTAACCAGGCTACAGAACTCCATCCCATGCTTTATTTCCCTTCTTAAATACCAACCACAATAAAATCAATGTCCTACTCACAACAGCCATGTTCCTAGATCTCAATAAGGCCTTTGATACTGTATCCTACCCACTCCTTCTTGAAAGAACGTCAAAAATGGGCATCAGCAAAAATACTACACTCTGGTTCAAAAGCTACTTGTCATATCATAGTCAAGCAGTCAGATGGGCTCAAACATACTCTGACTTCTTAAAAATTAACATCAGTGTTCCTTAAGGCTATACACTTGAACTTATTCTATTCTCAATTTCCATTAATGACATCCACACCAAAATCCCAAATTTCAAATTAATTCAATATTTTGGCAACTCTACTATAAACCGCCAATTGCCTTAGCCATCTATAGTATACTACAAAACAAATTTTCTGTATCATAGAACTATAATTCAGTTTCTCACAAAGTCTCTTAAATCCAAACAAAACAAAACTACTTCTTTTTACTGCTGGCAACATCTCAATAACCTTAAATAACAATACTCTAATAGAAACAAGTCCCACAAGAAAAACTCCTTGGAATAATTATAGATTACAAACTTGATTATGTGGTAGTTAGTAACAAAATTATAAATGCCATACAGACCTAAATCTTGCTTATCTGTTAAATCACTCAAAAACACAGCACAAACATATTTATTACCCACCCTATTGTATTAATCTTAATTATTTACTAACATACCTTTAGAATAATAGATGTATTGTACCTTTAAGAAGCATTTCTAAGACCTGAACATGCAGTATAAATAGCAGGCATATGCTATCTTCAGTGCCATTTGCTGAGTACAGCCAGAGTGTGAACATTTATGCGTGAGAAAACTAGTTTGTATATATGTTTGTGTTTGTATATAATAAAGCTGCTTGAACAGAACTCACAATGTTCATCTACTGCATCCTGACTAGACGAGCAACATGGTGTCAGAACCAGGATTCCAGAAACTGCTTTTCAGAGCCACAAGGTGCAGAGTTAAAAGTGAAAGCAAACTAAGTGAACTGAATGCAAAAAAGGGCCATCAATGAACTAAAAGTAATAAAAACTTGAACAAATGATTTATTTTATAGAAAAAGACAAAACAGAGCATTAGAAGGGCACAAAATGCATTACTAAGCAAATTAATAGCACAAAAATGTTTACTAAGCAATCAAAATGCATAAAAAGTTTATTAATCAAGCAAAATGTTTGAAATTAAGAGATTTGATAAAATGAGCATCAGAAAAGCACATAAATAGTTCAAAATTGCCTCAGAATTGCAAAATGGGCATGTTTAAAGTAAAACGAGCATGTTTAGAGTTAAAACGAGCACAAGAAAATATAATGGGCATGAAGAGAGATTAAATGAGCAAAATGAATATAACAAATGGAAAAAAGGGAAAATTAAGTATAAATAAAGCAAGGCAACTGCATGTTTTTGGTGAATTACTGTGTTTTGGCATAAACTACTACTTCGTATTGATTGGAGCTCTGAATAATGTAACTAGAGTTATTTGAAGTATCTCAAAGTGTGTAAAAGTGCTTACTTGTTACTGTGCATTTATTTCAAAGAGTTTGTTGTGTGCATGGTGCCACTATTTCATAAAGTGCAGTCAAATACAGCCATTTTGAAAATGTTTCTTGTGCTGGGTGTGTCTATTCACAGTGTGCCACCATTACAGAGTGTTTCTTGCACTATACAGAGTTGTTTAGCAAAGTACCACCATTTTGGAGAAATGTTAGTGTGCTGTATACTGTTTATTTGCAAAGAACAATTACTTTTAAATGTTTCTTACTCTGAGCTTCTTCTGCCCATTTTACTCACACAGTGCAGTTATTTGAAATGTTTCTTACACTGATAAGAGAAGATTTCAGGAGTATTACAGTGCCCAGGAAGCGTATTTTGCAAAGTTCAGTTATACAGAGGCTTGTTGTGCTATTGAGTGTAGTTACAAGTACTGGCATAAATTTCAGGTATATGCACATGTGTGTGTTCATGCATACTGTCAAAAGTCTTCACTGAGATGTATTAATATGGTAGATGGCTTTTGAAAACCGCTACCACTTGTATTTGATCAGAATATTGCAAAGAATTGGAGAATATTTGAGCAAATTTATGATATATTCAACCAAGCACCTTATTCTGATAAAGAAGCATGCACCAGGGCATTCATTTTGCTAAATCTAGCAGGGTCAGTGGCCACAGAAAGAGAGCTTTCATTTGTATATGCACCAGCAGTATATGAAGGTGAAGGGGCAAATCATCATATTGTTGTGCATACTGAATCAAGGGAAGACCCTGAGTGTTTGAAGCGCAAATTTAGAGAGATGTGCAACCCCCAGACCAATGTTACATTAGAGAGGCATTTGTTTTACATGAGAGATCAAAAGCAAGGAGAAACTTTTGCAGCTTATATTACTGACCTGAGAAATAAAGCTAAAATGTGTAAGTTTGGTGACTTGAAAGATGAGTTAATAAAGGGCAGGCTCGTGTGTGGTATTAATAATGCTGCTGTGAGAAAGATTTTGCTTCATGACACTGATTTAATGCTGAGCAAAGCTATTGAGATTTGTCAAATTCATGAAGTTACAGAAAGGCACACAAATATGCTTGCAAGTGATAAGAGCATGGTTTCAGCAGGCTTCAGAGCAAATGTAGACTGTATGCAACATGTGGCAGGCAGAAACAGCCTAAGCATGTGGCAGCTGCTACCCCTGTGGGTTTTCATAGGAGGTTCTGCAACCTTCCAACAAGTTCTAAGACCAGTTCAGTTGAAGGAGCATGCTCAGTGCCATGCAAGGTGAATCAGCAAAACCCAAATCAAGCTTTATTGTTAACTGTCACAATCGTGGTGCGATAAGTCTAAAAGAGAGAAGTGCTTAGCATTTGGCCAGCAATGCCATAAATGTAAGAAATGGAACCATTTTCAAAAATCTTGCAAATCAAGTAAGCCTCACACTGTTGTAAAGAAGGGTCATTCAAAAAATCAAATTGATCAAGTCAAACTGAAACAGCCTGCTTTCTGTGTAGATGGTATATCAGTGATTGGTGAAAAGATTGATGCAGTAGATTTTCTGGCAAAAAATGAAGTATTTTGTACTGTCCAGAGCAATAGTAAACTCACTGAGCTCAAAGGAGACACTGGATCAAAGTATAATGTTATGTCTGCAGATACTTTTGCTAAGGTGAGAGCTGGTGAACAACTCAATGTGACCAGTTGTGCGAAACTTGTTGCTTATGGAGGTGAAGAAATTCTAACCAAAGGCTCAGTAGTGCTTTCATGTTCTGTGGCCGAGAACTGTTATAGTTTATTATTCTATGTAGTTCGAACACCTATGCAGTCATTATTGGTCTCAGAGACTGTTTGAGAATTAATCTGCTTTCTTTTACCAAAGAAGTTCATCATATAAGCACATCTCCTACTTCCAGCTTCGCTTACAATATTTTTGCTGAGTATGCTGGTGTTTTCGATGACAATTTGGGCAAACTTCCAGTTGTGTATTCAAAGAAGTTAGACCCAGAGATCAGTCCAGTAGTCAGACCAGCAAGTAAAGTTCCGATAGCTATGCAGCATAAAGTCAAAGCTCAGTTGGACAAAATGGTGCAGCAAGGTGTGATTTGTCCAGTTACAGAACCTATCGAATGGGTGTCGTCCATGGAAGCAGCTCAAAAAAAGGCTCAGACAAAATAAGAATATGCATTGATCCAAGAGATTTGAACAAAGCATTAAAAAGACCACATCATCCCATGTGTATAGTCAAAGTCATCACAGCTGTAATGCCAAATGCCACTGTTTTTTTGGTTTTAGATGAAAAAGTTAATTTGGGCAAGTGATGCTTGATCACAAATCTTCATTACTGCCTACATTCAGTACCCCATTTGGAAGATACAGATTTCTTTTGGATGCATTTGGAATAAATTCTGCAAGTGAAGACTTTCAGTGTGCAGTGACGCAATTTTTTTCAGGTTATCCTTGTGCCATAATAGTAGATGATTTGTTAGTCAGAGGCAATGGTGAAGCAGAGCATGACAGAAATCTTAAAGAGAATTCTAGACAGACCACATGATGTGAACTTAAAGTTCAATCTTCTAAAGTGCAAATGCAGACTACCAGAAGTTATGTATGTAGCTCATTTGTTTACTAGTATTAGCTTGAGACCAGACCCATCCAAGCAAGCAGCCATTCTTGGGATGCCAACACCAGATAATGTTCAAGCTCTACAATGTTTTCTTGCTATGGTCAACTATTTAGGCAAGTTTATACCAGACTTCAGTGAGTTGACAGCACCGAATCATGGTCATGGTTAGAACATCACCAGAAAACATTTGAAGACCTTAAGCAGAAAATAGCTACTCCACCTACATTAAGATACCATGATGTCAACAAACCTGTAACTCTTATCTGCGATGCTTCAAAATTTGGTCTTGGCGCACTTATTCTTCAAGAGGGTAGACCAGTAGCCTATGCATCTAGAACACTTACCCAAGCTGAGATGCAATATGCTCAGATTGAGAAAGAACTTTTGGCAATAGTGTTTGCATGTTCCAAGTTTCATGATTATATCTATGGTTGAGATATTCAGATTGAAACTGATCAACCTCTGGTTACTATTTTAAAGAAACCTGTACATTCAGCTCCAGCGAGACTGCAAAGAATGATGCTTAAATTGCAAAAGTACAATTCAAAATGGTCTATACAAAAGGCAAACTTCTTTATCTGGCTGATACCTTATCCAGATTGCCCAGAAATACAATGGAATAGCTTGACACAGAAAATGTTGACTTCGATGTCATGGAAGTGCATAATTGTTCTACCACAAGACTTGATGAGCTACAAGATCATACAAAGACTGATACAATTTTGCAAAATCTCAACCACCACATTAATGTTGGATGGCCATCAAAGCAATCTAGTGTACCACCTGAATTGCAACCCTACATTCCTTACAGAGATGATATTTTGATGGAAGATGACATTATTTTCAAAGGTCCTGAAGTTGTTGTCCCTACTTCCTTACAACAAGAATACATCCAGATTTTGCATCGTGGTCTCCCAGGTTCCAAAGCTACCAAAAGAAGAGCGAGAGAACTAGTATTTTGGACTTGTCTAGAAAAAGACATTGACAGAGTACTTTCTTCTTGTTCAGTATGTAATAATACTAAACTGCATTTGCAAAAAAGAACCACTTCAGCTAAGTCAAGTTCCTGAACTACCTTGGTCAACAGTAGCCACTGACATATTCAAGTAGAACAATCAACATTATTTAGTATTGGTAGAGTCTTATTCGAATCAGTTTGAGATCGATCTACTACCTAACCTAATGTCTACTACTGTTATTACCAAGTTGAAAAGTCATGTCTCAATCCATGATAGTCCACAAAAGCTTCTCTCTGACAATGGTATCCAACTGGCTAGTTAGTTGTTTCAAAAATTTGCAAGAGAATGGGACTTTGTACATGTACAGTACAGAGTGCAAAGCAATTACTTGAGAAGTCAAAGCGTGACAATACCGATGTCTTTTTACAAGTACTCAATCTCAGAAACATACCCATTGATGATATAACAATATACTTGGCTCACCTGCTCAAAGACTTCTATCTAGGCAAACCAGAACAACATTGCCTATCAGTTCCAATTTATTGAGACCTAAAGCTGAAAATAACAAAGCAATCAAAGCCCAATTGTTCAGAAAATGTTCTTTCCAGAAGTCCAGCTACGACAAATTGAGCAGATTTCTTCATCCATTGAAATAAGGAGAGACAGTGAGGACACAAACAGTGAAAGGTTTTGACTGGATTGGCCAAGTAACAAATACATGTGAAGAGCTGAGGTCCTATCTTGTGAAATCTGAGGGTATGGAGTATAGGAGGAATCATAGACATCTACTTCCTGTACCAGAACCGTTATCGCAGCATTGCTCCTGTGATACAGACTCTAAATCTCAGAATGATTCAGACAGTTTTCCCATCCCAGGACATATATTGATTCCCACTACTATTTCTGTTAATGTTCATAACTTCCCTAATGTTGAACATTCAGCAAAGACAATCCCATCTTCTAATCCCAATTCCAAATTATATGTCACACGATTTGGTCATATCTCCAATCCCAGTGTGAATTATACAGCAACTTGGACGTGGTTGTACATATGTATTTCATTTTGTATAATTGCATGATGAAAAATTACTTTGTATCTATAGCATGTCAGTCAATATTGTCAATGTCATTTTTCAAAGAGGAAGGATGTAGAATAACAGATGTGTTGTACCTTTAATAAGCATTTCTAAGATCTGAACCTGAATAAATAGCAGGCACATGCTATCTTCAGTGTCATTTTGTGAGTACAGCCAGAGTGTGAACATTTATGCATGAGCCAACTAGTTGTATATATGTTTGTGTTTGTATATAATAAAGCTGCTTGAACAGAACCCACAGTGTTTGTCTACTTCATCCTAACTAGATGAGCGACAATTCCTAAGACACATGTCCAAAAATTTGAAAAAAACTATAGCAAAGTTGCCAAATTTACATTCACTACTCCAGGTAAAACACACCAATGTATAGCTCTCCAGAATTACATTAGCTAAAGCTAAACCATCATATCTGAATCAAACTAAACTTACACGCAAAATTATACACTAACCAAACAAATGCCCAATAGTAAGCACCCAAGTCGAAAAATATGTCCTGACTAGAAACTTGAGTTCACAAACACAAAGCTTCATTCACATAGTTAAAATCCAATAATCACTATGGTGACTCACTGTACTGTGTCCTCATAATCAAACTATGAAACTCCATCCCACCTGACATTAGAAGTGAGACAAACTGGCGCATACTCATAGAGAAGCCGAAAATCTACCTTACCAACAACTAGCCTTGTTCTTGTACCTGACACTCTCTCTTCTTTACAGCCCTCCAAAATCTCTATATTTATGTCCCCTCGATCTTTCTTTTTCTTACATAAGTTAATGTTCCTCCTTCTGCTCTTTCCTTTTTCTTTCTTTTATGAATCATCCATTTTCTAACCTCTATGCTACATTTAAACTTGTTTTGTGTTCATGAATACTGATTATAACTTTGTTCACATTTCATTATAATATATATATTGTGATTTCACCTGAATCCCCCCCCCCCCGGCACATGACTGAAAATGGACTTTTGCTGCTTCAGTCTCTCCTGGTTAAAAATGAACACTGAAATAAAAATAAATAAATAAATACTATGGCAGTTAACTTGCTAAACCTTTCTAAAGTAATTAATATTGTAAACCATCCCTTGCATCCTACAACAGTGACAGCATATGTCACCTCAAGAAGTGAGACACACTGATGCCATGGTTATTGTAAGGGAATGTGGCACAGAGTGGAATGGCAGACAATAAGACACCTCTGAAAGGTATGCCACAGAAGTCTATCTTTGGAATATTTTGTTTGCCCTCTATATAAATGCCACAGCAGTCCATCCTTGGAACATTTTCTATTTGCCCTTTATATAAATGCCACAGCAGTCCATCCTTGGAACATTTATATATGTCCTCTATATAAATACCACAGAAGTCCATCCTTGGATAATTTTCGATTTGCCCTCTATATAAATGGCAGAACAATCCATCCTTGGATCATTTTCAATTTGCCCTCTACATAAATGGTACATGACAACACTGTAACAAATCAAAACTATGTGTCCCTGACAACTCTTGCTTTCTATAGAATTTGATCTTCAGAACAGTTTCTTAAGACTACAGATAAAAAGCTCTGGCCAGCTTTTTATCTAACATAGGAAGAAGGCAGTATCTAAAAACAAATCTTTGCCTCAAACTAAAAATAGCTGCCTAAATAAGTATGAAATGATACACCATTGTTACTGTTCCGGCTACAAAATACCTTGGAATAATACTGAATCAGGCTCTGCCTTTGATGAACATATCAAAATGGCTATAACTATGATACTTGAAATTGCTTTACAAGGCAAAAGCATTTCTTACACCAAGAACCAGGAACATCATTGCTCAAATGATGCAAATATAATTTTCCCAAAAGTTTTGCAATATATTCTGGACAAGATAATTGTAGCATTTAACAAAAACTGCTTGATTTGCAGTAGATGGACCACAGAAAGCACAACATTGCAAAAAACTAAGGTAACTATACATAAAATACATTACCCTCAACAACCTGTAGTACCTACAGTGCTTTATAACTAAACAAGTAACTATACAGCATATAACTTTACAAGGAACAGCCCTGTTAGGGCAGTAACAACTAGACAAAGTTGTAACCTGAGCTTCTATAGACCTTTCACTCACTATCATCCCATTCAAAAGTGCACATTTTTTTATGTATTGGAACTTACGTTTTGTGCAAATCCATGTGCCAGTATAGTTTTTTATTTGATACAGCTTTCTATCAAATAAATAACACCTCTAATTACAATATAATTATTTATTTATTTATTTATTCATTCATTCATTCATTCATTCATTCATTTTACATTTGTTTATGGGGAATGTCTGACTGAATAAAAGGTAATTTTTCAGTGGAGGCCTGGGAAGAAAAGTTCCACATTTATAAATAACCGTAAGATATATATAATGTACACATACAAATAACAACTTCATATGATAATATGCGATAGCCAAAGAAGTGTAGCAAATCTTTAAACTCAACTGTAATAGCATTAAAACATGTTTGCAGGGGCTTCACTCTCCTGCATCTCCTGAAGTGGTAGTCTGCTTTGGCTGCCACACCCTTCCTACCTATAGATACAAACTCCAAGACTGCTGCCACAGAATAAGCAGAACACTATGAGGTACCTACAACCTCAGATTGTGTATGTATTCCCCATATTCTAATTAACAGCCAGTACACCAGTGTGAGTACACTGTAGAAGGACAGCAGACCACAGGGTGTACAATCCACCAATTTATTAAATAAACCAAACATGACTGTCAGCAAAAATGGTCAGCTGATGTCCTGTGTCCTTCTAGAGTATCCTCACATTGGTGGATTGGTTCTTAGTTGGTTTAATAATTTTGGTGCACCTACACTTTTGTGCTTGGGATTCTCCATATTCTCCATTTCAATTTTATAAATATCAGCTCATTCTTATTCAAGCCATCTTTACCTTTACCGCTGACTGTAGAACACTATTGGAAGTACTACCTCCTTCCTTTTTTTAAGAACATCTGATGTTTCTTATGCCCTTCCTATTCACTTCTTTAGAAACATGCCCTGCATGTATCCATTCTTCACATCCTGACATCATTGCCTACACCTTTCACATTTTATTTCTACTTTCATAACTAAGTGCACTGCTGCATGGGGATTATATTATAAAGTCAAAGCTTTAGGTAATCGAATACCTAAAGCTCGACACATAACAGTGAAAGCTGTAAATATCGAACATCCACTTCCATAAATTCTTTCATAGGGAAAGAATTTGCTTGACCGGAGGAAAAAAAAATTAAAACCCTAATCGAGTGGGGGGATTCAATGCCCACCCCCCATGTGGGGGCTGTGCCCCCCCACACCCCCCCCTAACTAAATATACCAACTCTGAGATCGCTCTACAGTGGAGAAAAGGGCAGAATCCTGATAACGGCCAAGCAAATTCTTTCCCTATGAAAGAATTCGCGGAAGTGGCTGTTCGATATTTACAGCTTTCGCTGTTTAGGTGTCAATAGGTATTCAATTACCTAAAGTTTCGATCACCTAATATAGACCCGCTGCAGCTGTATTTTTCTTTAATTGAAATTATAATACTTATTTTCTATTTTTTCTGATTCTCATTTAATCTGCTATTGATCACATATCCAAATAAGTGCCTCCTGTCACAGTTCTGTGTTTAGAGTCCACAGTTTTCTGCCATGATGTTAACTGTTCCACTTCTGAGTTATCATCTGTTGGATGCACTGGTTACCAAGTTTACCAAAGCATCCAGTGGAATTCCTTGGGGAGAAGTTCTAAGCCCTCTTGTCTGTACTGTGTTTATATGAGAAACCAATGATGGCATCAAGAACATCATAGCCTTATAATTATGTCTAACTGGATGCAAGGCCATTTCAGACCCAGCCTTGATGGATTTGCTGCATATCCATAAGACAAACTCCACTCGAGCAACCAGCATGCAAGGCCTTAACCTGGTCTGTGACATTAATACAACTTGTTGGCAGGATAGATTTGTGTCCCAAAGACTCCCTCATCTGTGGAATAGACTCCCTCTCCATGTCAAGCAGAGTACCTCTCTAGCCCTCTTTAAGAGGAACCTGGATGACTGGATGGGAAACAGAAAATATACCCCTGGGATCCCACCTCTGACTTACCACTCTGGGTGACAAGAACAAAAGGAGAGTGACTCACTTGCTCATGACATTCCATGTTCTGCTGCTGAATGTAATTTGTTTGGTGACATATGCCATGGTGTGAGTCTAACTCTAATTGGAATCATTCATTCCAAGCTACTTATTGTACTAATGGTTCATAGGATGATACTAGGCTATTGGCCCAGGGGTCCTTATAAGCCTAGCCAATAATTTAACCCATGTTCCCTCAAACTCGGTACCTGTTTCCCCTGTCCAGCAGTGACTTGGAATGAATGATTCCATTTAGAGTAAGACTCACACCATGACATATGTTGCCAAACAAATTACATTCATCAGCAGAACATGGAATGTCATGAGCAAGAGAGTCACTCTCCTTTTGTTCTCGTCACCCAGAGTGGTAAGTCAGAAAGACCTTTACATACAAATACGGATAAATCTCCCACATTCAGATTCATCAGACCAGAGGTGTACCCAGGATTTTTCAAAATGTGTATCAGCTTTTAGAATACAGGACCCTCCTCACAGGTATACACACATACACACACACACACACACACACACACACACACACACACACACACACACACACACACACACACACATAGCTCCCCTTACTTCAGAAACTACGGGCTTTAGCAAAAAATAAATTAATTAATTAACAAATTACATACCCATAGACTATATAAGCCACATTAAAGATCCCATCAAAAATTAGATTCAAAAACATGTCACTGCACAAAATAAATTATGTTTAAAAAGTGTACATTGTAACTTTACAGCATATATTTCACCCTATGTCTTTAGGTCTAGTTTTCTTTCTTGTTTCCCTTTGCTTTTATTAATTTAGCTTCACCTAGGACCTGTATACTTTCTCACTGAAAGTGACAGCTCTGCTCTTCCAAGCTTATGCTCTTTATTTAAACTTAGCAATGAGGCAGCTTTGGCTTCAGAACTGTAGTACCGTCCATGTGGATAGCCATAGTCTAAAGTGAATAAAGGGGGGTGCAATTTTTTATGCAACGTCATCTACTTTAGATTAGCAGTTTGCTATTTCTGTCAAAAGGAGTTATGGAGTTGGCAGTCAATGGACTCTTCTTTACAAAGAATGCAAAAATACACCGGGTTGTGTTCATGACACTGAGCTTGTCCAATCTCTAAAAAGTAAGCTTTTTTAACTGATCAAGTCCCTTAACATGCAGCCATAGACTTATTATCAACGGCTATAGACATAGTAGATGACTGTGACAAAGAAAGCCCAGTAGTCAAGCAATTTTCAAAAAGACCAATTATAACAATATAGTATGCAACAGCTTTGAAAACAAATCTGAGGTGCAAATTAACAATTTATTATTGCCTTTTACCACTTAGTTCCCTGTGATTCTACTTAATACTATCAGTTGACATTGATGCCTTCATGGCGCCTAGAAAGAAGTACTGACACACATTACTAAGGTGGGTCTCACTATTAGTTTAATTTTCATAAACCATCAGCTGAAGGCAATTCTGTTCAGAAGAAAACATCTCTAGAGAAAGAATCTGCTTGTGACACACTGCTTTTATCACATCCTACCAGTGACAGGAAATTCATTATCACATTTCTGAGGAAAATATAATGAGATGTCATTTTCAAAGTAACCAAAACATGATTATATAAATGTTTCTTCTAAATACAGCTTTAGATTTGGCTCAGATATGTTCAGGATTATAGGGAGATTTATTTATTATGGAAGCAACTGCTTAAGCAAATGCTAAAGGGGATGTAATATACACATAAGGAAGGATGCTGTTATTCAAATGTGTGGAGCGGGGAAGGCAGATAATGAATAGTTATACAGAAGTTTGTAAAGTTCATGTCATTTTGTGCAGATACTGCTGTGTATAATGTGAATGTGTAAATGTGTGTAAAAGTTTATATGCCAATATGTGTTTGTAAGAGACAGAGGGCGAGGGATAGACAAACAGAGACAACACACCACACACAAAAGTACACACAATTTAAGCAAAGAAGTATCAATGGCCTAACTAGTTTACCCACTTTTCACTTTTTGAAATAGAATCTAATTATGTGTCAGTAAGATGAACTACTTTATTCTTATTAACATAGGTTTTATTGTCAGTATGACAATGTAGGGTATAGTATCATTTGATCAAAAAAATGCAAATAGAAAATCAGTGAAACCAATAATTTTGGTAGGAGTGGAAACCATCCCACTATGTACAGGTGTTCATTTCTGCCACAACCCCTACAAGTTTATAGTTAACACCAAGACAGCAAAAAAACAAACTCTAAAAGTTTTTTCTTATCTTTTTTATGGCACTATTGTTTATCTGATTTATATTCAGTAATCCAGCTATTACTGTTTCATGTCTGCCCTACTCTCTTAAAATGTTCACTGTTGTGGTACTAACATCTTCAAACTAGCTAGCAATAAAAATAAAATAAAAGAGTGTAACAGTGATAGGCACAGATTCCCCCCCCCCCCCATGCAGAAGAAGACCACTGCCTAAGAGAGACACACTTAAGAATACATTGTAATGCACACAAAGCTGAACTATCTTTATTTTCCAAATCTGTTTGAAACTAGTCCATCAACTCCCCAGCTGTATGCAGGAAGTCACACCACTAGTTCTATGTGCCATTGTATTTTGGGTACAGGACATGTGAGGTAGCATAAGTCTAAAAAGACAATATAACTAATATTTCCATAAATGTGCCACAAGGCAGGAGCAAAGGACAATATTTATCTCCTTAAAGTATAAGCAACAAACATATATGCAGTAAGGATAAATGTTTAGGCAGAACTGCTGTAAAAAAGTTATGAATTAAGATATTATCTTGTAAATGTAATGCGTACTTTGCCATACCACCAACAGATCTGTGTAATTAGAGCAGTGACAGGATGTCTTTCAACATTTTTGATGGAATAAAGTGCATTAGAATTATAAAAAGTAAAAAAAAAAAAAAAAAAAAAAAACTCTTCATGATCATGAAACATAATGAACATTTCCTCATCTATGTCCTTTTGTCTTATCCTGATCTCCAGGCCAATCATAGGAAAGCCACAAGGAAATTATGGAAAACTGCATAAAAATATGCAGAAGTATTGTGCAAAAATCATAGTAAGAGTGTGGTTTCAATATCAGGCCACATTACTCCATTAGAGTTTTTTTTATACTACAACTTACATAAGTTAGTGTAGAGGGTTAAGGCTGGGGCGGTAGTTCCTGTGGGGCAGGGTTTGATTCCCTCAAACCTCATTTGCCAAATGTGTGACCATGACCAACTCATTTAACCAGACATTGCTCCCAAATAGCCCCTGAAAAGGGACTGTCTGTCCAAGGGGGCTAACTAGTTAACAAATGGGTATTATTATTATTAATTACAAAGGCTACTAATCAGGTATGTTGTTATGCATGGTCACCTTCAGTATTCCTTAAATGTTGTGCGCAACAAACTCAGTAAAACGTCAAAGCTTTTAAACATCAGTGTCAAGCAGTATAACACAAATATTAGCATTAATGTATCATTCCTTCTTTATATTATAGTGGAAACCATCTTAATAATTACTTGTGCTCATTTTGTTCAAAATTAATTTACAAAACAAACAGTGAATTGTTGCCACTCAGGCAATACATTTAACAGTAGTATTTAATTCTAAACCCTTGCAAATGCAAAGAATATAGTGCATAAAACCAAAATAACCCACAAACACTGATAATGGCATAGCTTTCATGAAAATGGTCACTAATAAAGGGATTAATGTGTGTTTTTGCCATGCAATTGGTCCACTTAAACATTCTTGGAATTTCTGTCTCCAACTCCATGGAACACAACCAAGATTTTAAAATAACTGGTGCATCTAAAATCACACATTTAAAGGAAAATCCTTTCAGTATCAGTCATATACAGAAACTCTCCAAGCCGTACAGAACAAAACATTGTAGGCACTACTTCATCAAAGAGAACAGGAATATTCTCACCTCTTCTCACATCTATTGTTTTATTCTGTGTCTGTGAGAAGTTTATTATATAAGTGTGTTTACCAGTGTAGGGCAATGATTATGACTCCCTTCGTTGACTGTCTTTTTTAACTCATACTTCATGAGATCACGAACTCTTACACACTACCAGGAATGATAAACTCAACCTCGGAATAAGTCAATTAAAACCTGACTGACTTTGACTTTCTTTATCACATAATATATCTTAACTTTTGTCATCCATTTTATTTATTGAATATGTAAATAGTTGCTCTGGGCTGTACTCATAAACACTGTGCTTTTGTGCAGTGAAACTATTTATTAAGTCTCTTTGTGATTCATTGAGACAGTTACACAATGGAGTAAATTCATGTACATTGTCTTACCCCATTGTGTACCATCAAAGTTTCATTCACAGAGCACATATGCAAATGAACCCCAACTTGGTCTACATTTCAGAGACACTACCAACAAATTTCACCAACATAAATTGCTGGATCTGAACCATGAACAGGTAGGAATAATGTTCCTGAGTGGACCAATCCTCTTCTCTGCTACTGTGTTACTCAGCCTCAGCCTCATCTAAGAACAGCAGCAGTGTTACTTGCTTCAATAAATTGAAAGTAGCATTTTTTATGGTAGGAAAACCCCTACAGGTTGTCCCTGTGATGCTGGCAACACATGTTCTCAGTGGCAGCATGGCCTAGTTAATCAAAGCATATGCTAGATGATCCCTATGTTAGCATAATATACGAATGCACCCCATCCCACAGTCATAGTAATATAGGTCAAGGCTTTTATAAATCACTCCCTGGCATGACTGCTGAGTCAGGACAGACTTGGAGTTCCCACTGTCCTTCAAAGAAGCCTGGCTGGGATATCTATTGCATTGAATCAACATAGATGCTGCTAATCTACAGTCTGCCAGTAGCATGATTCAGTTTTATGAATATTATCAAATAATGTAAATATCTAACTACGCATAATATAATATAAATATTTAATGACAAACCAACACTGTGAAATATCCCTTTACTAACTAGAACCTGTAGCGATGTTGATGAAGAACTTTTTTTCCACGAAGGCATCGTAGCACACTGCTTACACGAAAGTAAGCAGCTTTGCGATCCAGTAAACAGAGCTGGGTGGTTCGCGCACATGCACCAACACTGAAGTCTCCATGGCATGCAAATCATCTCATAAGCAGGTGAATTGCATGCAAATGAGGGAGGTACAGCAATCCAGCAAGTGGATAGGCAGTCCTGCAGACCGTGTGTTGGCGTATGTAGTATACATGGAAAAATTTCATGTACAAGATTTTAAACAGACAACAGGGGCTGCAAATGTTTAGTTCAATAGACAGAAATAGCATAGTAGACACAGATATGTGCAAAATTATCCACCGTGTGACCAAAACCATATGGGAAATAATTTAAAATAATTAAATTTTTTTAATGATGTGGGTATGTTTGTGCAGTGTGCAGCAGTGCGCAAACATGCTTTTATGAAAAAATAAAAATAAGAGTGTAAGACCCTAATTTATTAGTATGTGAGAGTAATATATTATAGGACCCTGCATGGAATATCTACAATGCTGGAATGGTGCTGTTGCTAACAAGGCAGGACCTGAAATCATGTAGTTTCCAGGTTGTGTGCAATGATCCCTATGCAAATGAAGTGGGGTTACTGAATAGTACAAATGGGTATCCATGCCTGCAGATCCCATCTGTGTAGGCACAGAGCCATGTTGGTGTCCAGAGAAGAGGCAGCTGACATCAAAGGGGGGTGTCTGAGGACTTGTAGGCTCATTGAAGCTCAGTGGCACCTGTTTGCATGGTGTGGTGCTCTACTGAGTGTTGGGGGGTGTACAGTTTCTGCTAAGATTTGTTTACCTTCAGGGTGCATGTTTTCACGTGTTTGCATGGTGCACTGCAGTGCTGAGCATGACCTTTCAGAGGAGTGTGTACAGTGACTGATGAGCATTGTTTACCTTCATGGCACCCATCTGTGCAGTGAGCCACAGTGCTGAGCAATGAAGACTGTCCAAAAAAATGGCTGAGAAAGTCAATGGTATATTAATTACTGATGACTCCTGTTCAATTAAACTAGGGTCATTAACAGTTCATAATGATGTACTTGGCTGGTGGAATGCATCATAGGTAGCCAATCACACAGGCTGCACCTACAGCAGAGCACTATAAAGGTTGCATACACCCTACATTCTGATTTCACCCCATACTCTGCACCAGTGGAGTACAGACTTGGGATTTCTAACTGAAGGAATGCTAGGAGCTACTGCAAATCTCCTACATCTGTATGTGCTAGATGCTGAGTTCAATGCTGCTGCAGCTAACAATAGGTCTAGACTGAGAAGGAAAAGAGTGTTCAGGACAGTGTACCCTTCCAG
This sequence comes from Protopterus annectens, assembly GCF_019279795.1. Classification (NCBI taxonomy): domain Eukaryota; kingdom Metazoa; phylum Chordata; order Ceratodontiformes; family Protopteridae; genus Protopterus; species Protopterus annectens. The sequence continues at coordinate 968,420,774 of NC_056730.1, read as the reverse complement.
GAGCTACATGAGCTGGAGATTGTAGAGCACTACAGGGTAGACAGGGACATACAAGAACTCACTGAGCTCCTCCAGCCTCAACTCAGACCCCAGCGGCAACAGAGGGGAACCCATCCCAGAATAAACAAAGGGGTGTGTAACTCTTAACTCATTACATCCGAGTGACATCTACAGGTGCATTTGCACTTAGCTTCTACTAACACCTCTAGGCATCAAATTTTGCTTGTTCATATTTGCATCAATAATTCCAAAACCAACGTATGTACAAAGTTTTAAAAGATTTCATTTTAAAGCTTACACAATGGCAAAATCAACTGCATTAACATTTGACTTTTGTCTAGTACAGGTAAACAGATATTAACTGTTGTATTTATGATATTAATTTATATAGATATAATTTTCACATATTTCTAAATATATCAATGACCACACAGACAGAACTCTTTAGCCTCATACAAAAGCTCTCAGTTAGATGAATAAAATGCTACTGACAGTATGTGTGCAACTTGAGTGGTTGCTGAGACATTGTAAGTTGTTTAAAAATATTACAAATGTAGCAGTTACTGTGTTTACTGCGACTTATAAAAATTGGTTTAAGACCTAGAACCTAAATAATATTATCACTATAAAAATAGCTTGTGCTGAAGAATTTGCCATTTAGACTTGTTTTATAACCCCTATGGTTCCAGAGATATGAACATTTGTTTAATATGTAAGGACATAATTTGATTCTGTCAAAAGGCTTAGGCTCCGCCCATTGGAAGTTCCAGTGCAAACTTCCTGAGCTCCATTGGAGTGAATGAGTTAAGGTACTAGCTACAGGTACTTTCCAAAGACCAACTGGGGACATGATGGGGGTCTTGCAGGCATCATCATCCATGGTGCTCCAGAAGTTCCTGAATGCCATGTTACCATATGCCACTAAGCACATTTATTTTCCCCACACCACTGAGGAGAGGGGCAGCAATATGCAACACGTCTACCATGTAACACACTACCCTGAGGTACTGGGTGCCATAGATTGTACTCATGTACACATCAAGGCACCACCCATGAAGAGGGTAGAATCTAAATCAATCGCAAGGTGTATCACTCCATCAACTGCCAGGTCATGTGCAATGTCCAGGACATTATCATGAATGTGTGTGCTGGCAGCCATGGCAGTCATGACTCCCATATCTGGCATGCATCACAGCTGTACCAGATGTTTGCTGGGGGGACATCCCACATGGCCATTTACTGGGGGGATGCTGGCTATGAACTGGAACTGTGGATGATGACACCCATCAGAAATGCACACACATACCCGCGGAAGAACACCATAATGAGGCACACACACAAACTAGGAACATCATAGAGCATGTGTTTGGATTGCTGAAGTCATGGTTCCGGTGCCTTGATATATCTGGTGGATCTGCACAGTGCTCTCCAGCCACATGTGCACAGATGTTCACAGTATGTGCCATGCTACACAACATGATCCTGCAGAGAGAGCTGCAGCAGGATCAGCAAAGAAAAGGGATACACAGCCCCCCACCAGTGCCTAGGTCCCCACAGCCACATCCACAGGGGAACTCAGAGGAGGAAATCCCTGAGGATGTCCCTGTAGGCAGACATATGCATGCTCAGTATCCCTGGCCTTGGCCAAGAGACAGCACATAGCACATGGACTGACAATCTAGGGCCCTAGGGACTGACACCTTACTCCCACTTGCATACATACAGTAAAAATGATGCCAGGCAACCCACACAACCTGTAGCTAACCATGTATTGGCTGTGTACTGCATGCATCAGACAGAGTCAGCCCTGAACTACAGTTCTGTTAACTGCTGCATTTGCAAGGTAAGTCACTCACCTACACACCACTTACAAGGAGTACTATAATATGCTATTGTATGTTTGGACCTCCTGCATGTGTGCAAGGGAATATAGTGGGCTATTTAGTGAGATGTAATATCCACATGGGACTACAGCTACCCAGTCCAATAGTATGTGTTCTGTAACATTCACTAGGCTTCATGGTTGGAATATTCACTACAGCAATCAAGGTAGATGTTAGACAGTGGGGTCACATGATATTTGCACTACTGTCTATGCCAGTAGATCATGTGCTGTTCTTCTACCATCCCCAACACATCAGTGTTCCCATACAATCACTGTAACAGTAAGTCTGCAGTGATATATCAGCAGACCAGCCAATTACAAGTCTGTGACATAGAACTTGGCCACACATTGTGTGTCTCACTTAATGCAGAGGTGACAATGTATGTCTGTATGCTGTTGATTGTGTGAGGAATGACACCTCTCTGTCCAGTGGCTGGTGTGGCTCACTGAGCTATGGACATTAGCATGGGTGATGGTGTTGATGTTTTGAATCTGACAGCATTCACATCTTTTGCATGTCAAGTACTTGTATGGTGGAATTCCCACAAATTGTCACACCCCTCATTTTGTTACTGCAAGAAAGCTGGACAAAGTCAGAGAAAATGGGGGGGACAAAGGACCAAAACTACAGACATTACACACGCTCTGATGAACCTAAAAGGTGACTAGTATAACAGTAGGTTGCAACAGAACAAAACAGAATAGCTGCAAGATGTAGAGGCCATCACTCAAATGTGAAAGTAGTTAGTACAATTCAGTGACTGCATTACACAATATTATACTGGGACACAAGAAATGTATGAGGAACAGACCAGACATATAGGGCAAAATGCTGGACATTCTGCAAAAACATATACAGTGAGAGGTATGCAGACTGTCACCCTGTGTGTGGTGCTACATTATGTACCCCATTCACATATTAAGTATGGCACACAACTGGGGAATGCCTTGGACAATTTCAGGGAAGTGCTGTACTGTGGAAACAGGTGCAGCAGCCAATGTCTGCAGCACACAAAATCACGGACCAGAGTACAGGTAGCTCTGGCCTGGAGTTATCTTGTAAGTACTGACAGTCCCACTGGGCATGCTTCTACACTTTGCTAACTTGAGCAAGTGTGTTGTCTCTTCCTCACAAAGACCTGTTATGTGGAAATACATCTGTACATACAAACAGCTATGTCTCTATTCCCCTCACACATGATTAGTGTATCTATCAATAAGTATCACATATACATATGATAGCGATATATATATATATATATATATATATATATATAGAGAGAGAGAGAGAGAGAGAGAGAGCTATATAAATTACAGTGATACAGAGGCTCTCCACATATATCTACCTAGCACATTTACATAACGTACACACACAGCAACATTTAAAGAGACATCCCTGTTATACACGTTATACACATTTATATATATATATATATATATATATATATATATATATATATATATATATATATATATATATATATATATATATGTGTGTGTGTGTGGGGTGGGATGTCAGAATGTTCCCACATACCCTTATGGACATGCCCATATGGGCTATCTCCATGCAATGGTTATGCATTTTATGGCCCTGTGACTAGCTGCTGGCCTCTACAAGGTCAGCTGATGACATCCACCTTAAGACTGTTGGCAGACAGTCTAGTATCAGATAAACTCCATGGTGCATGTGATGAGTACTGAAAGCTGTGGTGTGTAATAGTGGATAGGTAAGAGTTCTAATCTCACATGAGTCAACTCTGTGTGTATATAACTATATCCCCCTGCAGCAGTATAGACATGTCCATATGGGCTATCTCTGTGCAATGGTTATGCATTTGATGGCACTGTGACTAGCTGCTGGCCTCTACATTGCCCTTCTCTATGAGGCCTGTTGATGTCATCCACCTTAAGAGTGCTGGCAGACAGTCTAATATCAGATAAACTTTGTGGTGCATGCAATAAGTACTGCGAGCTATAGTGTGTAATAATGGATAAGTAGGGGTTCTGATCCCACATCAGCCAACTGTGTGTGTGTGTGTGTGTGTGTGTGTGTGTGTGTGTGTGTGTGTGTGTGTGTGTGTGTGTGTGTATAAATATATCCCCTTGTAGCACTATGGACACGCCCATATGGGCTATCTCTGTGCAATGGTTATGCATTTTATAGCCCTATGACTAGCTGCTGTCCCTAAATTGCCTTCATCTACATAATCATAACTGATGTCCACCACCTGTCTGACCCAGACAGAGGATATCTGTAGATGTGTCAACTCCATCACCACACCTTCTAGATTTGTAAGTCCAGAAAATCCACGTGACACATAGCAATGGTAGCAGACCTTATCACAAGTATGAATGCATGATTACACTGACTGCCCCCATTGTCCCTGATAGACTGTTCTACACATATGCACCTAGGGAGCCATGCACCTATACTGCCACACCTTGCTGACATCATATTTCTGCTGTGCTGCCATGCCATCCTGTTCCACAGTATTGCCACCATGTGTCCATAGTTTACCCCTCAGACTCCTGGAACAGAAATATACACAGGTCCATGACACACCTATCATTCTGTAACATGACCGCCAGGCCAACATCATGCAAGAAAGATACACAAAGTGTAATGCATAGTCATGACACAAGCCAGTATACAGTGCCTGTTGTGGCCCACAAGTGACATGGCAAAACAATACTGCACTACACAAGTACATGTCAAGTAATACAGACACCCTGTGCATCAGATACATAGTAGCATTTCCCTGCATCAATGGCATAGATGGCAGGGATGTGGCACATGTATCATCACATACACGGGGTGTGGTGTGGGGGTGTCCGAGTCCAAGGCTGTGCCAAACAGTTGACAGCATGTGTGTGAGTCAGGAAGGGGTGTGGGTTAGATGGGCCATGGAGGGGTGCCGTGTGTATCTGTTGGTGACCTGCAGGTGACAGTGGTGTTTGAGTGTGTGTGTGTGTGTGTGTGTGTGTGTGTGTGTGTGTGTGTGTGTGTGTGTGTGTGTATACACAGTTAAGCCCAGTGCTAGCCCTACACATGTATATGTTGGACAGCTGTGGACTGTACATGTTAAGGCGGACAGTTCACTGTCTCTGACCATGAACATGGAAACTGGCTCTGCCAGGAGCAGCACTGGCACCACCATGCCCAAGATCGGATGTGATGCTAGTGCCTGATGGTGACTGCTGTCTGCTGGGGCTGTGTTCCCCATGGGACTGCCCAGGACCATGTGTCCATGGCCTGCCACATTGTGGTTTGGACAGCACACTTCCCTCTGTAATGCTGGAGGTACTGCCACTACAGGAGTGTGACTGTGTACGGCCACATGGACACTCAGCAAATGGTGGTCTGACCTATGTCCACATGTCTAACACCCAACTCCAACCAGATGTTCCAGCACAGACATTGTGCAGTCCAAGACAGACACTGTCTCATCCCACCATCTATCCACTGCATCAATGCACCAGTGTTCAGACCTTGCCTGTGCCTCCATTTGTTTGAGTCTTTCGGCTTTTCCCAGTTAGGGGTTGCCACAGTGGAACTCCGGTCCGCTAATGATTGGTAGTTAATTTTTACATGCCAAGTTACCAGCCCTGATGCACAACCTTCAACGAAGGTATGCCCATTCATGCATGTCTCCATGCAGAAGATGCTCTAGCTGAGAATCAAACCAGACAGCATCTTACTGTGAGGTGACAACGCTACCACAGCACCACCACCGTGGGTGATGGCCCAAAATATGCACCGCGTGACCTGTGATGTGACACCTGCAACAAGTGGTGGATGGACAGCAGTCCTGTTTTCAGCACCCTTGTCAATCTGCCTGTGTGGGACCTTGCCAGCTCTCTGGCTATGGCCAGTGTCGACACTCACTGACACTATAGTTGCCACATTGTCCTTTTTAATGTCACCACCCTCTGACTGTCCAATATCTGTGGCCTCTGGGGACTGGGAATGTGTGGACATACTGACTGTGTGTGGTGACAATGGGGGCAGAAGAGAGGTGTCAACCTTTGGGACAGATTCAGCCAACAATCCCACCTGTGCCTCACTATGGTCACTATCATCATCAAAGTCCGATGAGACACTGAGATCAGGTTGTGAGGGGGATAGACTCCAACCCCCAGTCATCTGTGAAAACCTAGACAAAAGTAGTACATTACTACCTGCACTTAGCTACTGTGATACTGGCTGTATTGCTGATATTCTGAGTATGTGTGCAAAATTGAGCATAAACCCCAACCCCCCAAGTGCAGAGAGACCAAACACCCATGTATAGGTATGTAAAGCCTGCCACAATGACTGATACAGTATTACAGTGGTGAACACAGTACACTTACCTGGACATTCCTTTGCAGTGAACATTGTGGCACACACCTCTACGATGTATGGTGTGATGGATGCCTGGGAGCTGTCATGTGTTCCTAGGTTTACCAGGAATTCCTATGTGGCTGACAGTGGTTATTCAGTCACAGGACCTCCACCTGTGGTGGCATAACCCCTGGTAACATCAGATGCCCTTCGTTGTGCAGTATTCAACATGTCTATGGCCCAGTGTTCAACATGCTCATAGGTCCTGTCCTATTGGCCAATCTGATTGACATCCCACAAAAGGTCTGTCCACAATGCTGCCTGCTGTTCCCAATTATGCCTCCCCTTGGACAACAAGATCTGATGGTGCTGTCTCAGTCCATCCACTATTATGTCATTCTCCACATCTGAGAAGTGGGCATGTCTTCTGTGGTACATGGTTCCTGAAAGACAATAAAAGGGGAACACATTACAGGGCCAGATACATGGACTTCCACTATGTAGAGATATAGCACACCCATAATGGCCTGCACTATCCACTGCTCCCTCACACATCATACTCCATAGCTTGGCAACACACTTCATGTGTGGACACCACCAAGATAGTAGCAATACTGGGATATGTCCCTGTGTGCCGTGACAGATTCTGCTGTATATTCCTACACCCAGCACTGCAGTCTACTGTGGTGTGTCACCTATGGGCAAACTCCCAATAATATATCATATGGCCACTGCCAGACAAATAGCAGTGTGCTATTACAACCCATATATGGGGACAGTCCACCAACACCAGTATGCCACAATGACACAAAACAATGCAAACTTGCTTTAGTATATGTTCCCTGTAGGCATCATACCTCTCAATTATACGGATGTTTGCAGAATGTCAAGATGTTTGCATCATAGTTTTGGTCATTTTCACACAAATGTGTGGATTTCTGACAAATGGTTGGCCAATCATTGATTGTTCCTGTCAGAGAATAAAGACAGACATCTGAGTTTCAGATGTCATACCCTTAAGAACACAGTTATGCTACTGTAATATCTGTTATTCTATTCACTTTCTTACTTGGTACGGGCAATATTTAAACAGTGTCACTAGGTTTGGGCATTTTTCCCCCATTAAATATGGCTCTGTCCTGATTTCATGCTGTAAGAGGTTGACAGGTATGTTAGGCATAGCTCTCAAGCAAACAGGGACAAATGTCAACAGAATCAAGGAATTAGCAAGATACATCAGGGACATTCAGGGACACTGTTAAAATATTGCAATTATTTATGTGAGACATTGACAGAATGATAGGAGGTGTCTTACAGTACATTGTTTGACATTACAGGATTGTATACCCTTATGTATTGTCACTATGTATTGCATGTAATCCACTAGTTTTCCTATGGCAGCCAACCATTGCAGAAGGGATTAACAGGGACAGAGCTAAGATGTGAGTGAAAATCAGGGACAGACGAGAGGCATGCTTGTAGGTGTAGGACAGCAGAGTATCAATGACATGTCATCAGCACAGATCTAAGACAGGCTTACTGCTATCATCCCTATTCCCCATAGCTCCATCCTTCCATCTGTATCCTGTTATATGGAGAAATGTATTACATACCTGGTGGATTGCAGTACTCCTTTGTTGAACTTTGCTTCTGGCAATCTTTTGAAAATATACTCTCTGTGTGAGTGAAGTCTCATACAGATCTGTTCCCCATAACCAGCTGGCTGCCTTTTGAAGGTACTGCTCATTAGCAGGTAATTGCCTCTGCACCAATCTGTGGATCAGATTTGCTAATTGCAGCCAAAACAGCTGAATTGCACTATCCTTAGCCAATGACATGTCACCACAGTGCGATTTATAATGTCTTCATATAGACCTGAGCCCCTTTCTTAGTTGTTAAGATGGACATTACTGAGGTGTGGAGACTACAGCATCACAGAGGGTAGGTACCATGATTGTCAACTGTAGAGATTTATGCAGTATGTCCAAAGTTTCACCTCATATGTGTGGTCAGTGTCCCATGACATTGTGGTCATCTGGCAGTTCACTGGCACACATTGTGGGTTGAGGTCAGTAATGAAAGACAGACATTTGAGTGTCAGACTTCATACCCATCAGAATATGTCTGCTAATGCAATAGCTGTCACTCTATCAACTTACTATCTTTGTAGGAGCAAACTGTTAAACATGTCCCTATCTCTAGGCCTTTGTCTCCCCATTACATATAGCTGTGTCTGGATTCCTTGTTCTGGGGGATTGGAAGGTATGGTAAGTCTGTAGCAGTTACCTTTACATACAGCTGTATGTGCTACAGGCTGCAGCTGCTGCTGCAGCCTAAAACACATGGGGGACTGTGAACACTTTAAAGGACAACAAGCTGTAAATGTAACTGTGGCAGCTGTAGCAGCCCTGTCATTATGGCAGAGCCAGGGTAAGGGTACCCTTTACAGTCCAATCAAGGCATGTCATTAAGCTACATCTGTTTTGCAACAGTGCCAGTAACAGAGTAGTAGGTGATACATAGTTAGGCTATATGAATATGTGCAGTGTGTCTCTACTTGCAGGCCTTCGACTTGCAAAACTGGATAGCAGTTCATTAATTAGCAGTAAGCTGTGCAGATACAGATTGCATGACTCAGTCATTACTTGCTGTCTTCACAATAATGTACTTGAATTGCAACACAAAACTGGATTTGAACCCAGGACTGTGTGTGGCAAAATGTACTGCATGGAATGCATGTAACAGCTACTATGTTACTGCTGCAGCAGGTGTATTTGCAAGGTATATGTGCATACATATAGGCTATGACACACATTGTTTGAATCCATCAGTATATGCATGGCTTTCTATGGCTGTATTTCCACACAAGGGTCCCAGTTGAACATGTACTTTGCCATCGATGCCTTAGCAGGTGTGTTTCAACATGTTGCTGATAAAAGGTGACATTTACCTGATATCACAGGTCTCATGTACATCCATTATTATGTCTGTGGCTATCTGGTGGTATACTATTGCACCAGAGTCCAAGGTACACTCACATTTTTCCCATTAAATTTTATTCCAGTTTGTGTGGTGCAGCAGAGTGCTCAGCTCCGCTAAGGCACGCCCAATGACTGTAAGTGGCAATCACTATGTTTTGCTGAAAACACCTGTTTTAATTAAGATCTGTGTGGTGTGGCAGGTTAATGCAATGTGCTACAGGTGTGAGGGGCTCAGGTTTGAAAAATGGCAGTGGTGTTTATTTTGTACATGTGTCTGACAATGTAATAAACACATTTAGTCATTAAAGCTCCATTTAAGCTTAGCTAAGTGAAGTGGAGAGGAGTGCCACTCCACGTAGCTCAACACAAATGTGAACTAAAAAAATATAAAGAAAAAGGGAGTGATAGAAGAATGTTGAAATAGGGGCAAGCAGGGAAAAACATAGTGAAAGGCAGGCAGGGATGTGCAGGAAGGGTGTAGGAAAGAACCATAGCTATCCATTTCTTGTACAGCAACAGCTGTGCCTTGTAACAGAACTTGTAGATGAATTTGTACTCTCAAACCCCAGAAAGAGGGATGAGGACAACATAACTGCATTGTCAAGCCAATTGGACCAAATTACTTGTGTCCAATGGACACATGTGCGAAATAGAGAGCTATGATTGGAGTGATTTTTTTTTGGGACAGGTGCCCATTTTTTCTTTTATTAAGGTGAGAGTGGAATGTTGGGGAAGGGACATAGGTACATGTGGAGAGGTTGAACAAAACAACAATAAACTGAATAAATAAAATAAGAAAGAGCAATACGGCTCACAGACAGAAACCAGAAACCTTTATTTAGTGCTTTCATCAGCTGCCAGCATTGACTTCTTCAGAAGTGGAGAGGTAAGTTGGATAGGAGAGGATGCATTCACAGACAGACAATACAGACAAGACAGCAGACAGGGGCAGTCTGTGACACATGAGGGGGGTCAACACCTTAGATGGGTAGGGTGTTGTGGAATCCAAGATGTATGTGCCTCCAGACAACAGAAGCATGACTCATGTCCCCACCCATGGGACTGTCAACACTGATCCTTCACTGCCTTGAGGGTGGCTGTGCTGGAGGCTGAGTGCCAGGGTGAGACTGCCTCACCAGGTTAGCCAGCATGGCCTCAATCTATCGCAGATGGCGTTCATAGCTCCGATGAACAATCCTGAGCACCATGACCGACCGTTGATCCTGGGTGATAACTGCCCCTCTGCCACTGCTCCCAGGGGGTGGCCAGGCCTCATCCCCCCTGAGGTGGTCCCACCCAACACCTCAGGTGGTGCAGGGGCAACAGAGGAGGTATGACCAGTCTGGGTCCCAGACATGCCGGGACCCAGTGCCATGACCTGTTAAGGCAAGGTAGGTAGATCAGCAGGAACCAGCCTACCCTGATGTGCTGTGGTAATGGAGGTATAGCAATAAGTATAGGTTAGCGGTGAACAAATCATTGTTAGTAATAACAGTATGGCAGAACATTGAAAAAACCCAATTACATATCAATGCATATTATGTGAAATAAAACAATAAATAACAGGACAGTCAGTATGTTAACAGGATGCCAGTAACAGTTACAGCATAATGCCAATAAAACAGGTACTTTAACAAGATATGTTAATATGCAACCATTATAATACATAATAATAAAACACATCCCAAAATATAGTTAATGTAGCAACATATGTTAATGGTAAACCATAACCAATGAGTAACAATAAGAAATAAATGAAGATAAGGGGTGGGGAGAGAGAGAAAAACAGACCATCAATAACATTTCTGGTTATTTCTTTGACAAGAGTACTACTACCTACTCTACGGGTCTGTATTTTGTTTATGTGTACAGTGACTACAAGTCTCCTATATCTGATGTAGCAAGTACATAGCTCTCAAGCTATTTGCATGGGATACTACGGGTCAAGCAGTAACAACTGTGGGTACAGAACTACACAGAACACTTGCACATCAGGTGGACCTATATAACTACCAAGGTGTTCTGTGGACTGAATTGGTGATACTTTGCAATCTAGGTAATCATTTCCATGGTAATCCTCTGACAGACAGATTGCACACTATTAATTACATAACATGAAATCATGACACTTGAGAAACGTGTACTGTATGTGTACAGTACAGCCACTAAACAGCTGTTATGTCTTGGTTAGCAGGCATAGGAATATATCCCAATATCAGTGACTGCATGGGACACATGCATAGAATACCAGGATTACACATTTTATTTCTGACTTAATATTGCTGATAAACACATTCTTGCTAATGATTTTAGCAGTCTGTGACATCTAAACACACAATTATCTACTCATAATATGGGCTACCTCACCCATTTACCTGCAGTTCTTGTAGAGAGAGAAATTGTGAGCATTACATGACTACTACTGTAATATTTACTGCTACATAAAATTGGATTTGAACCCTGGACTGTATGTGGTAAAATGTACTGTATACAGAGCATTTAATAAACTAAGCTACTGAGTCACTGCTGATTACTGATTGACTGATATTTGCCTTAAGCTGACCTGGAACCAAAATATGACCTGGTAGTACTACTAAAGTGTTATACTAGACTGCAGTAACAGCAATACACACATGCATGAAATACAAGCAATACACAGGTATTAGGTAAGCTATATTTCAGTATCGTATCTGTGAAGTCAACAAACAATATCACCTCATGGAGTGGGATACCTCACCCATATACCTTTATTGCCTGATGTCTGTGGATGACAGAGCATTATATGACCAATATTGGCCTAGAGACTGCCTTAAACATTACTTATATAAGTTAACTAATAAAATTTGCAGCCATTAGATTTGCATTCTATAGCTATCACAGTCTTATACTTGACTGCAGCTCCTCATCTTACAGCCTCAATGCCTACAGCTATACTGCAATGGTTACAACAACACAATCTTGATATACACCATTTTCCTTGGTGTTATTGGTATTGTTTCATGTTTTTTATTGCACTGCAGTTGAGATTATTTATTTATTGCAATACAGGTCTAATTCCACATTTATTGCACTACAAACTTTACTGTATATACTTTAATGCAGTTATTGGTATTGTTTCATGTTTTTATTGCAGCAAATTTGGCATTATTCATTTATTGCACTACAGCTCTAAGTCCACATTTATTGCACTACAAACTTTACTGTATATACTTTATTGCAGTTGATGCTTTACTCTTTCTTGCTTATTTTACTATAGTTAGCATACTACATCTGTACTCACCACACTCACAGCGCAACCTAGTCAAGTGCCCGACATGCAACTTGACATTGTTAGCCCTCTTAGCTGCAGCTGTTGGGAGAAAACCACATCATTATGAATACCAGTTTTGCAAACATTCAGAGTACCTATCAGTAAAACTGAAGAAAAAGTACTTACATACTTGTGGGGCATTCCCTGCCTTGCTTCTTGGACCCAGGGGTCCAAGAGTCACCTCTTCCATCTTTTCAGGTCATCATGGTGGTGATGACACTGATCACATGTGTGGGGGGATACCAGTGACACTAGTGAGATCTCTGGTCAGCCAGTCCACTCTGCTTTACACTCTGAGTCCTGGAAACCACCCTGCAGCAGCCTGTCATCACGGTTTTGTATGAGGAGCCCAACCATGACCCTGGACTCCAGAATGCCCCAATGCTGCACCCAAAAAAGTGCACCTTCACCACCACCAACCATTGTATACCATCAGTGACAGAACACCAATGGATTCTGATGTATTCCCACCTATTGGGCTTAATATAGGCTGTTTTCCCACCCTTACACATCATTGGGCAACATTCAAAAAAGTGCCTCATCACTTAGCACCAAACAAACCAGCTGAGCTGAGCTGAGATCCGCAAAAACTGGCACAACCATAGTTTTAGTGGAGCTTAGCAGCAAGCAAACCAATGGAGCAGCACACAAACATTGGCAGTTGTTACCATGTTTATGCGGTGCTTAGCAGGTCTAAGCATAGTTTAACAGAGCTTAGCAGAGTTCAGAGGGGACATCTTTTCTAAGAAAAATGCATATATATATATATATATATATATATATATATATATATATATATATATCAAGATTAAATACATATTTTTCCTTTCCATGTATTCAAACCCTGGATGTACTGCACATGAAGCCGTAACTCTACCCAGTTAGCTATGAGGATATAAAGAAATTCGGTACACCTTCACAAATATCACTGAGCTACTATAAGCAGTGCTTAGCACCATGCCACCCTGTGCAAATATGCTTAAACACACCTTTAAATAAATAAATAATTACATCTGGTTTCTATTGTTAGATGTCTAGCAGGTGTCTATCTTATATGTAAGCGGAGCTTGGCATTGCTGCGGTCTGCACTGCACAAACATGTTTTTTTTAAAAAAATAAATAAAATAAAAATAAAACAAAGGAAAAAATAAAATTAAAATAAAAAAATGGACTTTGCAGAGAGTCTCATACTTATTTGCAGCACCGGTTAACACTACACCTCTCCCTACACTGATTCAATAACTGTGTTTCTCGGCTCTCCCTAAGAAAAAGTCATCATTAATATGCATGGCAAGCTGCTGAGGGGGAACCATAACCATGAACATGGATACATTCCATGTAGGCCCTACATAGTGCCTACACAAATTTTATTAAACCTTAGGTTATTGTTTATTTATGTTTGAGTAAACTGGAGTAATACTTTGAAGGAAACCACCAGTAGTAGTGAAAAACACAGTTTAATATCACTTTCGTCTCAAAAAACTTCTTCGGAATGAAATAAAATGTACACAGCAGCATCCCCTTATTATAGCAAATCAAAATAATTACCCAATAAAACAATTAATTTAATATTCACTAAGTCATTAATACCAGTTTTTTTTGTCAGCCCCAAACCTGAGCTGCTACATGGTTTCTCTTTGTTCAAGTTGGTCCCTATAGGACCACCCCCCTTATATTTCTAACTACATGTTCCAAAGCAGCAAACACAAACTTTTTAAAACCAATACATGTAGTGGAATGTTTAAATAGAGCATTGTTGATGTTCATAGTTCTAACACAATAGTAGTGCTCTTTAATTCTTTTATTAAGTGGTCGCATGGACATACCTGCATAAAATTCATTGCACACAGAACAAACAGCAAGATAGACTATGCCACTAGTATTACAATTGTATACACCATCAATGGGAAGTGTCCTGTTCAAACAGGGTAAATCAATATAGGGTCTCTCGAAAATAAAATGACATGAAGAACAAAAACCACATTTATACATCCCCTTACAGTGTCTGCTGTTATCAGGGGTACTTTTATATGTGGAGTCAAACTGTAAACATTTTTTTAAACAGTCAGTTTTTTATATGCAAAATTGGGTCTATTACCTACAACTTGGATTAATTCACTATTTCCACCTAAGATGTTCCAGTTTCTAGTAATAATGGACTTGATGTTAAATGCATCAACAGACATATCCATAGGTTCATAGGTTCATAAGTAAGTACTAAGCTATCAGCCCAAGGGCCTACGGAAGCCTAGCCAACAAGGTTCCCTGGCTTACATCACCCAAGAAAGTTATTTTCCTTTGCCACTGTCGAGTAGAGACACAGAAGTGATCCCCGGGGTGTATTTCCTATTTGCCTTCCACACATCAAGATTTTTCTTGAAGAGTGCTAATGATGACATAGATGGGTAGCCTGTTCCAGAGTATGGGAAGTCTCTGGGACAGGAAGCTATCCCTCCAGCATGTCCTGTTTATTGTGGTAACAAGGTTTAGGTCCCTAGAGCATGTAGCTCAGAGGGATTGGGATTTCTTTAGGTGTAGCATGTCCAACAGCTCTGGGTTTGACATAGCTTTATATGTTAGGCAGAGATCACCTCGGAGTAGGCAATATGCTACGGAGTAAAGCTGGAGTTTTTTGAGACAGTCAGCGTAGGGCATCTGTTTGAGGCCAGTAATCCTCTTTGTGAGGTACTTCTGTGGCCTTTCCAGCTGCTGCAGATGTCTTGTGAGGTACATTCCAAAAGGGGCGTTGTACTCTATAATGGGTCTAATGGGTGTCGAGTAGAAGGGAACAATGACCTCTTTTTTCCCGGATGAGAACCCTTTTATGATGAGGTGTGCCTTGTAGAAGGACTTCCTGACTACTGTGGCGATGTGACTATCAAAGGACAGACTACTGTCCACCTGGGTCCCAAGGTCTCTTCTCACACATTCAATGTTAAGTAGACTGCTGTCTATGTAGTAGTTCATGGGTACAGAGTTTTTACCAAAGGGGATGACAATGCACTTTTTGGAATTGAGCTTGAGACCATGTCTCTGACAACAGGCATCCATCTTAGCGAGGCCCTTCTGTAGGATTTCCACATCATTTGGGGACTAGACTATGGCTCCTAGTTTGCAGTCATCTGTGAACTTCATTAGCTAGATGCCTTCTGTATTAGCCTGTACTTCAGAGAAGTAGATACCAAACAGGAGAGGTCCCAGGACTGAACCCTGTGGTACTCCACTTGTCACTGGTTTAAGGTAAGATTTGGAGTGTGCAACTTTTACAGTGTGGGCTCTGTCAGTGAGCCAGTTGGCAACCCATCTTGTAACATAGGGATTTCTACCTAGTTTAGTGAGTTTAGCTATAATTCCAGAATGGGGGATGGTGTCAAAAACCTTGGCGAGGTCAATATAGGCTGTGTGAACCACCTTACCCTCATTTATGGCTTTGGTGACTGCCTCAAAGAAGTCGATCAGGTTCAGGAGGCATGATCTGCCTTTCACAAACCCGAACTGGGTGGGATCCAGAGTTGGAGGTTACCAATGTATTTGTTTATGAGGTCCATAATGATACGTTCAATGGCTTTGCAGACCAGGCTCATCAGGCTAATAGGGTGATAGTTCCCAGGATCAGTAGTGGCTCCCCCTTTGTGGAGTCGGATAACTGTTGCTGTACACCATAATACAAGAAGTACTAAAAGTATTTGTGTTAGTGTTCTTAGAACTTGAATTGTTAACACATTAACTCCATGTGGCTTATTTGTAATAGTAGTAAAACCATTTTTCAAAATCAGTGGAAAATAAGTAGCCCTTCTTTTTCTAATTTCATTAGCTAGTTTGCTAAGTAAGTCTGAGGGGTAACCTCTAACCAAAAACATATTCCGTATAATGCTGACTTCAAAATCAGCTTCTTCAGAAATCATTCATAAAGCACGAATAAACTGACCCTTCGGTATATTATTTTAAATAAAAACTGGATGGTTGCTCAAAAAATGCAAATAACTGTTAACAAAAGTCTCCTTCCTATGTATTCCATTTGTGAAACAATTATTAAAAGTATCCCAAGGTAGCATAGACCAGGTTCATTCTTTTTGTGATAGTATTAATAATAGATTATTAATAATATTAATTGTATAGTAATAATACAGTGAGTTTTTAAAATTTGTATTGGGGAATGCAGGGATATCAGTGCATTTGTTGGATGTTACCCTGACTTGGGATGCTTCTAATAATTGTTTCACAAATGGAATACATAGGAAGGAGACTTTTGTTAACAGTTATTTACATTATTTGAGCAACCATCCAGTTTTTATGAAAAAGGGTCAGTTTATTCATGCTTCACAAATGATTTCCGAAGAAGATGATTTTGAATCAGAAGTCAGCTTTATACAGAATACAGAGTTTTTGGTTAGAGGTTACCCCTCAAATTTACTTGGCAAACTAGCTAACGAAATTAGAACAAGAAGGGCTACTGATTTTCCGCCGATTTTGAAAAATGGTTTTATTACTATTACAAATAAGCCACATGGAGTCACAGGTGTTAACAATTCAAGTTCTAACAACACTAACACAAATACTTTTGGTACTTCTTGTATTTTGTATATGTCTGTTGATGCATTTAACATCAGGTCCATTATTACTAGAAACTGGAACATCTTAGGTGGAAATAGTGAATTAATACAAGTTGTAGGTGATAGACCCAATTTTGAATATAAAAAAACTAACTGTTTAAAAAATGTTTACAATTTGACTCCACATATAAAAATACCCCTGATAACAACAGACGTTGTAAGGGGGTGTATAAATGTGGTTTTTGTTCTTCATGTCGTTTTATTTTAGAAGGGCCATATATTGATTTACCCTGTTTAAACAGGGCACATTCCACTGATGGTGTATACAATTGTAATGCTAGTGGAATAGTCTATCTTGCTATTCGTTCTGTGTGCAAAGAATTTTATGCAGGTATGTCCACATGACCACTTAATAAAATAATTAAAGAGCACTACTATTGTAGTAGAACTAAGAATATCAACAATGCTCTATTTAACACTCCACTACATGTAGTAGTTTTAAAAAGTTTATGTTTGCTTTTTTGGAACATGTAGTTAGAAATATAAGGGGGGTCCTATAAGGAAAGAGAAACTATGTGGCAGCTCAGGTTAGGGGCTGACAAAAACCTGGTATCAATGATTCAGTGAATATTAAATGTTTTCTGAAGAATAGAAGACTGTAGATTTTAAAATGAACTGTCTATGTTATATTATTAGATGTGTGCCTTTAAATGACTGTATCCCTTTTGCTAGTGCACTTTAAGTAATTGATTGTTTTATTAGGTAATTATTTTGATTTGATATATAAGGGGATGCTGCTGTGTGCATTCTATTTCATTCTGAAGAAGTCTTTTGAGACAAAAGCAATATTAAACTGTGTTTTTCGCTACTGCTGGTGGTTTCCTTCATTGTTCGATCAGACTGGTGGTTTGTTTTTTTGCTAGTTTTTGCTGCTGCTTCATCCTAGGGACTGTTGTTTTTCCTTGGAGTAATACTTTAAAATGTTGGGTATTTGTCTCCCCTCCTTCATAATTTTGTTTTTGTCCAGAATTCTTGGGGAAAGGAGTAAAGAAGTATGCTTTCCAGAAATAACAATGAACTTAGACAAAATACAAAGAAGCCAAGATAAAAGAAATAGCTGTACAGATTCCTGGTCAGTCATATATCTGCCAAAGTATGAAATGGAAATCCTTAAGCAAATCGAAAGGCTTTCTTTCTTCTACGGCACATTTACTTTTGGTTCATTGGTTTATTCAACTTTATGCTGTAATACTATTTACTCAAAACATATTTCCTGCTCTTAAATTCTCATATCCTGAAGCCTAAGCATCCCTCTTACTTAGCTTCTTTCCTCAACATCTTACAATTTAAACACCTTCACACAAACACTTGCACATAAAGTTTATTCTTTTTCCAAAATTGAAACTGTATTATGTCTTCCTTTTAGTAACATACACGTATTTACATACTCACAAATGCATACTTGCATGTACACACACACACACACACACACACACACACACACACACACACACACACACAAACAAAAATTAGATAAAAGTCTAGACATGTTTAGACTATATTTCTGATGCAGCAGAGAGAGGAGAAAGATGCCCATTACACAGCAAAATCATCTGTCATTCCCTGCCATACCTTACTATTTATCTAGCTAAACAGCCACAGCAGTGTTTTATCACTAAACACTGTAGAGTCCAAGAGGCAGAGACCCTTAACAAATCCAGAATCTTTCTGAAAATCCTAAGTTCCAAATCAAAAAAAATCGGCCCAATCTTTTCAAATTAAACTAAGTTAAATGTATTCAATGTTCTCTTTTGCTGAAAAATATAATAAAATAGTGTTGAAAATAAAACAATAATGTGCCGTGTGACTAGCTGCAACTTAGCTTTCCTACTGAATAAACAGTCATGCTAAGTATTCGCTACTCTCCTTTGTTTCTTTCTGATAATTAATGAAGACGAGCATACTTTTATGATGGCGCATTCAGAGCCATCCGTTTTCATGGTGGAAGATAATGACTGCTCTGGTGTGAATTTCAATGTGTCAGCAAGCGTCAGAGAGGATTTTGCACATGTGCAGATTAGGCAGATCTGTCACTGAGATCCCAAGTTTTAAGATTTGAATGCTTGTATAAAGTCAACTGACTGACAGGCTGACTCAGCATTATTTTGTATTGAGTATATACAGATGCTGCATTATGCTGAAAGTACAGAGACCATCACAGTCACTATAATATCTAACCCTCTATGATTTCTTTTAATTTAGCAATGGACCTTGATGACCCCATTTCACAAACTGCCACATCTCTGGATAATTGTTATGCCCACCGCAAAGCATGCATTGAGACACTGTCCCAAAAGACACAAATAAAATATCAAATTTAGGAATAAAACCCTATGGAAGGACCGTAGTATAAATCAACTATATAATAAGAGAAAGAAACTCATAGCCCCATAAAAGCAAACTTAATAACCCATCATTTAGAAATGAAATCAAAAAGATTAACAAAGAAATCAGAAACAAAATTAAATCCTCCAAAAATATGTATGAATTTAAAATGTCTGTCTATTTTAAGGAGAACCACAAAGCCTTCTTCAGCTATGTCAGAAACCTTACAGGTAATCCCAGCAATGCTCAAAGATAATAGAAAACAACATGAACTGCTTGCTAAGAACAAAGTCAGCCAGGAAAAAATCTGATCTGACTGTATTATACATGTACAGTGTCTTATTCTGAAAGAAAGACAATGTCTCCATAAACTTTGTTATAATTGATTTGACCTGAGAGTTTGCTAATACAGAAAGGTGCATGGATAGGTTCATAGATTAGTACTAGGCTAACTGCCCTTGTGAGCTATTTTAAGCCTAGCCAATTATCCCTTGTGAGACTCAAACCCTGCACCTTGTGTTTGTAAGGCAAACACCTTAACCATTAGGCCACCCTCCCAACCCATAAATATTAGTCATAACGTGCTTTGCCATGGAAAATGGAATGTGCTGTAGTGGGACTTGAACCAGGAATACCTGCTTATAAGTTGAATGCCCTGTACACTACACTACACTATTGCTATGCTAAACATTTTAAAGCATCAGAGATTTTGAACCCTGGGCCATGCACATTACAGTCACGGGACCTACCACTAAGCCATATGAGATGTATATTATCTAAAATATTTAAGATTTGTTTTTGCTCCATGTTTACTTTCACTGATCTTCATGCCCACCTATCCACCAATCCACTAAGTATGAACATTAGTTATAAAAAGATGGCAAGAGTACTGCACTCTGTTTAGCACATTACTTTTGGACACATTAGGGGTCTGTTATTTTGGTAGACATGTCAAGAAAATGTGCATTTTATATTGTAGGATATTCAGAAGTAATTTTTTTTTCGATTACACAAATGTTAACACTGAGCTCAAGTAAGGTTTCCACCTTTGGAAGAGCAAAAACATGCCAAAAACATACCTTTTGCTCCATCTTGCAACACTAATTTTGATAAATAAATATACAACTGCTTTTTTCAAAAGATACTTACTATGTTATTAAAGACACTGAAGAAACAGTAAATAAAGTATGTAATGTTGCAGTTAAACAATATATGTAAATATTTTACACATGCAAAAAGTTATTATGTAGGATTCATATTGTTTTAACAATCAATATATTTGCTGAATCAATATATCAGAAAAGCACAGAGGCCTACAAGTCATACTTACGTATTAAAAGCAAAATTATATATATATATATATATATATATATATATATATATATATGTATGTATACTGTTTCTTCTAATGTGTATCTTTTCTTTTTCTGAATCTGGATCATAACTATAGACATGATATTTTTATAAAGGAGCAGAAAAAAATATCAGTATTCATTATTTAAAAAAAAGAAAAGAAAGCAAGTATAACTAGAAGACATACATTTAGTTTTTCATTACAAAAGAATGTGAAGACTATGCATATTTTCTTTACTTCAGCTGAGGGGAACAAAAGGAAAGCTGGTTCAGATAGCACCATGTGCTGGTGCTATGAACCAGTGTCTCTTCCCTTCAGTTCTTCAAATGAAGAGTAAAAAAAAAAACACTTCACTGTAGAGCTACACTCCCCCATCAAAAAAACAAAAACAAAAAACAGGCTTTCCATCTACTGGCACACCTGGTGGCCAGATGCATGCCCCCCCCCCAGCTTCAGCCATTCAGGTCCAATTTTTATGCCTTGCCCCAACCTTCCTTTAATTTATTTTATTAAAAATAAATAATTTCTTCTATTAAACTGTAGCAACTTTTTTCTACAAATGTAGCAAACAGTTGCTACAGTTTATGCCTGCCTGCTCAGAGTGCTTCAGCTCTCGTGTTTTAGTTTTAAAAATATATTTCTTTTTAAACTGTAGCAAACCGTTTGCTATCAAAAACAGTTGTAACAGTTTATACCCTGCCTGCACATAACACTACAGTGCTCGGGTTTAGTTAACAAAAAAAACATTTTTTTTTTTACTTTTAAACTGTAGCAAACTGTTTGCTGCAATGTAGCAAGCAGTTGCTACAGTTTAGACCACACAAGGAGTGCTACAGCTCTCAGGTTTGATTAAAAATGTAATACTGGCTTTAAAAAGCTGGTATTACACTAAAGAGCAATTGGGATCAGCTGATCACACCTCCCCAACACTTTGCTCCTGGGGCTGTTGTCTCTCTCACCCCGCCCTAGCTATGCTATTGGTCAACACCTTAAAAGATTATTCTGACGACCAACTTAACTATAACTAGAAAATCTAACAACCCTTTCAAGACTTGACTGACAGACATTCCACAGGTGTTGTAGTAACTCAGTCACTTGCAATGCAAATGGACTGAAAGGAAGTGAAACAGTGCAGCTATAAAAAAGAAATAAAAAATAAAAATTAAGTTTTGTCTTTATTATGCTGAATGACAAGACAGAAAAAAAGAGTATGGTCTAGTGTGTGTGGAGGAATTCAACAAGAAGGAGATAAAGACTCTCACTGCCATCTGTAACTTTGATGGATTTCGCTGACAGCCCATCTGTCTGAAACTATTTGTTGGCAAAATTGAGGCTCAGACTTAAATGAAGGACTAAGAGACTGCCGGGGATGGGAGAGGAAGAGGGAAGTCCTTCATATAGTCTTTCAGATTTATTAGACTGTTCTTTGTTCTGGGGTTTATTGCATTCTCCCCGAATAGGTTCATAGGTAGGTGCTAGGCTATTTGCTCTAGGGCCTATATAAGCCTAGCCAAAAAGGTACCCTGGCTTTCGCCACCCAATAAAATTATTTTCCTGTGCCCCTGTCGAGCAGAGCCACAGAAGTGATCCCTGGGGTGAATTTCCTATTTCCCATCCAATCATCAAGATTTTTCTTGAAGAGTGCTAATGAGGAGCTTTGACATAGATAGGTAATCTGTTCCAGAGTATGGGAAGTCTCTGGGATGGGAATCTATCCCTCCAGCATGTTCTGTTTATTGTGGTGACAAGGTTTAGGTCCCTAGAGCATGTAGCTTGAAGGGATTGGGGTTTCTTTAAGTGGAGCATGTCCAACAGCTCTCGGTTTGACATAGCTTTGTATGTTAGGCAGAGATCACCTCTGAGTAGACGATATGCAAAGGAGTAAAGCTGGAGTTTTTTGAGATGGTCTGCGTAGGGCATCTGTTTGAGGCCAGTAATCCTCTTTCTTTGTGAGGTATTTCTGTGGCCTTTCCAGTTGTTGTAGATGTCTTGTGAGGTACAAACCAAAATGGGGCATTGTACTCTATAATGGGTCTAATGAGTGATGAGTAGAGGGGAACAATGACCTCTTTTTTTCTGCATGAGAAACCTTTTGTGATGAGGTGAGCTACATAGAAGGATTTCCTGACCACTGTGGCAATGTGATTATCAAAGGAGAGATTACTGCCCACCTGTGTCCCAAGGTCTCTTATCACACTTTCAGCATTAAGTAGACTACCACTTATGTGGTTGTTTATGGGTACAGAGTTTTTACCAAAGGGATGACAATACACCTTTTGGCATTGAGCTTGAGGCCATGGCTTTGACACCAGGCATCTGTCAGAGTGAGGCCCTTTTGTAGTATGTCCACATCGTTAGGAGTTTCGATTATGGCTCCTAGTTTGCAGTGATCTGCAAACTTTGTTAGCCAAAGACCTTCTGTGTTAGTCTGTACTTCAGAGAAGTAGATACCAAACAGGAGAGGACCCAGGACTGAACCTTGTGGTACTACACTTGTCACTGGTCTGAAGTTGGATTTGGAGTCTGCTACTCTGAAAGTGTGGGTTCTGTCCATGAGCCAGTTGGCAACCCATCTTTTGACATAGGGATTTAGACCTAGTTTAGTGAGCTTATCTATAATTCCAGAGTGGGGGATGGTGCCGAAAGCCTTGGCGAGATCTAGATAAGCTGTGTGAACCACCTTACCCTTGTCCACGGCTTTGGTGACTGCTTCAAAGACGTTAATCAGGTTTAGGAGACATGATCTGCCTTTTACAAACCCGAACTGGGTAGGGTCCAGAGTTTTGAGATTACCATTGTCTTTGTTTATGAGTTCCATGATGATACGTTCCATGGCCTTGCAGACCAGGCTCTTCAGGCTAATGGGCAGTAGTTCCTGGGGTCCATTGTAGCTCCCCCTTTGTGGAGTGGGATAACCATTGCGGTGCACCATTCAGTGGGCACAAAGCCTGAGGTGAGGCTATGATTGAACATGGTACTTAGGTAGGGTGCCAGTTCATTCTGTAGTTCATTTAGAACGCAGCCTGGGATGTTGTCAGGTCCCATGGATGCTGTGGTCTTGGCTTTGGAGAGTGTGTTTTTTACCTGTGCAGCCATGATTACAGGAACTTTGCATTCTTCCGGTATAGAGATGGGCCCTCTAGGGGGTGAGAGGGGGGTAAAGTTAGCACTGAACCTATCTGCCAGGATGTTAGCAATATCAGTTGGTTCTGTATATTTAGTGCCATTGTGCTGTAA
Source organism: Protopterus annectens (assembly GCF_019279795.1). Lineage (NCBI taxonomy): Eukaryota > Metazoa > Chordata > Ceratodontiformes > Protopteridae > Protopterus > Protopterus annectens. Next base: position 968,396,745 of record NC_056730.1, on the reverse strand, counting down.
CTCAGAGCAGATCTGAGTGTTGCCACTGAGATTCTTGACATAGCTATAGAATTCTTTGTGGTTGTCTTTAGAGTCAGTGGCAATTTTGTTTTCGTAACTAGCTTTGGAGAATTTTATGAGGGATCTCAGCTTCTTACTGAGGTTGACCAGGGAGTTCCTCCAGTCATGGGATTTTACTCTTTTTTGCAACAGTTTCTTTCTTCTGTTGTAGAGTTTGTTTATGGCAGAGGACCACCAGATTGGCTTCCTTTTTTTGGAGGATAGCACCTTGGTTCTATTAGGGATAGCATGATCCATGCTCTCGTATAAGTGCTTATAAAGTGCATTTGTGTACGATTCAGCAGTCATACCTCTATTGTCCATCTGCATGAGTGTCATGATGTTTACCACTTCTGTCTTAAGAAGTGTGAAGTTGGCTTTGGAGAAGTTTTTTATGGTGGTTTCCCTAATTGGGGGTGGGGGCGGGATGTGGATGTCTAGGGTGATTAGCTTGTGGTCGGATCTGACCAACGAGGATTTGACCTCTGGTGTGGAACATTGGTTGCCCATGCTGGTAATGACCAGGTCTAGGATATTGCTGCCCCTGGTGGGGGTGTGAATACGTTGATCCAAGGCATTGGAATTTATGAATTCCAGAAAACGTTGAGCAAAAAAGTTGGTACATGAGTAGTTTTCCCAGTTAATGGTGGTGTAGTTGAAATCACCCATTATTAGGGTGTTGAGTTGTACCCTAATACTTTCCAGTGAATCAAGAAATGAGGAGTGGGAATCCTGGGGCATGGTGGGGGGTCTGTAGCAAGCGACAATTTGGATTGCAGTCTTGCCCAAAGTTAGTTGCTCTTGGATAATCTCGGCTGCATTATGCTGTGCAACTAGCCTGGAGTTGTGGATATCCACCTTTAGTGCTTCGTTCCAGGTTAGGTGGCTGAAAGGTGTGGTATGAATTATAGCATGGTAACACAGGGGTGCTCTCTGGAGCTTTGAACCAGGTCTCTGTCACTGCACAGATGTTGATGTTCTCCATTTTAAGGAGTGCCTCGAGTGAGTGCATTTTGAGGTTTAGACTTCTAGCATTGAGTAGCATTACCCTCAGATTTTGCTTGCTTGTACCTGTTATGGTGGTGAATGTGTCATTAGAACCTTGCCTAAAAGAGGCACTATAGGGGTGACATGAGCCTTTGCCAGTATCCGGAATCCCAAGGGCAACAGGTGCAGGTCATCTCTGGCAAAGCATCGCGGTCTGTCGATCATGTCATCCCAGGCAAACAAATACTGGATCCCCTTAGAATGACACCAGAAGCTTAGCCAGTTGTTGAATTCAATCATTTTGTCCTTGTACTGTGGTATCATTCTGGCTGATGGCAGGATGCTACTCAGGGCTAGGGTCATACCTGCAAAGGCTACAAAATCGGAGAGCTCCTCCATGTCTCTTTTCATGTAGTCCAGTGAGGTACGTCTCAGGTCATTCACACCAACATGGACAATGACAGTGTCATATGTGTACTTGTTGTGGAGTGACCTGAGTGCGTGTGTTATGTGGTGGATCCTGGCACCTGACAGGCAGCTGACAGTAACTTTATCCTTGTTTAGCCTGGTGAGTGGAACATCAGTGTGCCTGACTATAGAGTCACCTATGACTAGAGTGTTGGGTACGTTGTTATGCCTTATGGGCTGTGATTGAGTGGCACACTGAGTTTGTGGGCTATGTGTCATTTGGGTTGTGCTGGGGGGTGGAGTTTGCTTGCGTTTCTGCTTTGGAGGTCCCTGATGCTTGGGCAGGTTTTTATTGAGGGCCTCCGTGAATGTAGGTGTGTGTTTTATTTTTCATAGGTTCATAGGTTCATAGGTTCATACTAGGCTATCTGCCCTAGGGCATTTATAAGCCTAGCCAGAGTGTGTTTGGCTTTCGCCACCCATTTTAAATTAATTTTGCTATGCCTTTTTTTGAGGTTAGTATACTGTGCCTCTGTCTAACAGTGACACAGAAGTGATAGCCGGGGTAAACCTACGATCTCCCTTCCACTCATCAAGATTCCTCTTGAAGAGAGTCAATGTGGGACTCTGCCTAACCTGGACTGGGATTTTATTCCAGAGTGAAGGGAGCCTCTGGGTTATGAATCTGTCCCTCCAGCATGTCCTATTTATTTCAGTGCTGAGGTTCAAGTCTCTCAAGCACGTAGCTCAATGGGATTTGGATTTTCTGAGGTGCAGCATGCCCATTAATTCCGGGTTGGACATGGCTTTATACGTCAGGCACAGATCACCTCTGAGCAGGCGGTATGCCACTGAGTAGAGCTGGAGTTTCTTTAACCGAGCAGCATATGGCATCTGTTTGAGCCCTTTGATCCTCTTGGTGAGGTACTTTTGGGGTCTTTCCAGTTGCTGCAGGTGTCTGGTAAGGTACATCCCAAAAGGGCATTGTACTCAATTATGGGCCTGATGAGGGATGAGTAAAGAGGCACGATGACCTCCCTGATCTAGATGTGAATCCCTTCATGATTAGGTGGGCTATATAAAATGTTTTTCTAACCACTTTGGCCACATGGTTGTCAAATGAGAGATTGCTATCAACTTGGGTCCCCAGGTCCCTAATGACTTCTTCTGTACTTAATGGATTACCACCTATGTGGTAATTTGTGGGCACTTTGTTTTTGCCAAAGGGATGACTATACACTTTTGGCATTTAGCTTGAGGCCATGGCTCTGGCACCAGTTGTCTGTTTCTATGAGGCCTTTTGGAGGATGCTTGTGTCGGCTGGAGAGTTGATTATGGCGCCCAGTTTGCAGTCATCTGCGAACTTGGTCAGCCACAGTCCTTCTGTGTTGGCCTGTACTGCCGAGAAATATATACCGAACAAGAGAGGTCCCAGGACTGAGCCTTGTGGGACGCCACTTGTAACTGGTTTGGAGTCTGACATGGCTCCAGCAATTCTAACCATGTGGGTTCTGTCCTTGAGCCAGTTTGCAACCCATCTAGTGACATAGGGGTTTATATTTAAGCTGGTGAGATTATGTATAATGCCCGAGTGGGGTATTGTATCAAAGGCTTTTGCGAGGTCCAGGTAGGCTGTGTGGACCACCTTCCCCTCGTCAATGGCCTTGGTGACTGTTTCAAAGAAATTGTCCAGGTTTAAGAGGCAGGATCTGCCCTTAACAAAGCCAAACTGGGTAGGATCCAGTGTCTGTAGGTCCCCAATATCTTTATTTATGAGGTCCATGATGATCCTTTCCATAGCTTTGCAGACCAAGCTAGTCAGGCTTATGGGGCGATAGTTTCCAGGATCCATTGAGGCACCACCTTTGTGGAGAGGGACCACTGTTGCTGTACACCACTCTTTGGGTACATATCCTGCAGTAATGCTAAGAGTGAACAGTAGTTTTATGTTTGGGTTTAGCTCTTCTTGGAGTTCATGTAGGACGCAGCCCGGGACACCATCTGGTCCCATTGATGCTGTGTTTTTTGCTTTGGAGAGGGCGGCTCTTCCCTGAGCATCTGAGATGTCAGGGGGGCAGCACTCTGTTGGGACAAATATTTGCCCTTTTGGTGGGGAGGGGGGGGGAGTTTGCACTGAACCTGTCAGCTAGGATGTTGGCAATGTCTGTGGGCTCGGTGTATTTTTTGTCATTTTGGACTAATTCTGAGCATATCTGGGAATTCCCACCCAGGTTCCTAACATAACTAAAGAAAGCCTTGTGATTATCCTTAGTGTCCTGTGCAATTTTTCTCTCGAAGCTGGCCTTAGACAATTTTATGAGTGCCTGTAGTTTTTTGCTAATACTGATCAGAGATGCCTTCCCTTTTTGGGATTTTGCTCTATCATGTAGTAGCTTCCTCCTTCTATTGTATAGTTTGTTTATGGCTGGGGTCCACCAGACAGGACGCCTGCCTTTGGAGGATTGGGTCTTGGTTTTATTTGGGATTGCATGATCCATGCATTCCTGAAGGTGTTCATAGAATGCGTTTATAAAGGATTCTGCGGTCTGGGCCGTATTTTCCACAGGCCCGGGGGCTTTGAAGGATTTCGCCTCAGTTTTGAGTGTGAAATTTGCTTTAGAGAAGTTTTTACTGTGGTTTTCTGGGCAGGGGTGGGGTCGGGATGTGAATATCCAGTGAGATTAGTTTATGGTCTGATCTTACCAGTGAGGGATACACTTCTGGTCTGGAGCATAGTGTCCCCATGTTGGTGATGATCAGGTCCAGTATGTTTTCCCCTCTTGTGGGAGTGGTAACAAGTTGTTCCATAGCATTTGAGTTTATAAATTCTAGGAACCTTTGGGCTAGGGTGTTGGAGCTAGAGTAATGCTCCCAGTCTATGTTTGGGTAGTTGAAGTCACCCAATATAATGGTGTTTGGAGAGACCTTCATATTTTCCAGTATTCCCAGGAAGGCCGAGTGGGGTTCGTGTGTTTGGGAGGGTGGTCTGTAGCAGGCTATAAACTGGAAGGCAGTTTTACCCACAGTTAGTTGCACATGAATAGTCTCTGATGCTTCGTGCTGTGCTACCAACCTGGAGGTGTGGGTATCTTTGACGAATATTGATACTCCCCCTCCTTTTGTGGTTTGGTCCAAGTTTTGGGTCCGAAAAGCATGGTATGAGGTATAACCTGGTAGTGCTGGGGTGCTCTCGGGAGCCTTGAACCAGGTTTCTGTTACTGCACAGATATCGATGTTCTCCATGCTAAGGAGAGTTTCGAGTGCATGCATCTTGAGGTTTAGACGTCTGGCGTTGAGTAGCATTACTCTTAGTTTCTTATCCCTTGTGATACCTATGGAGGTGGGTTTGTCTTTTGAGCCTTGCCTAAAAAAGGCACTGTGGGGGTAGCAAGAGCCTTTGCCAATATCCGAAAGCCCAGGGGTGACAGGTGCAAGCTGTCCCCAGCAAAGCATCGTGGCTTGTCGAGCATGTCATCCCAGGCTGACAGGCATTGGATCCCCTTTGAATGACACCAACACTTAAGCCAATTGTTGAAACTGATCATCTTGTCTTCATATCGTGGCATCATTCTTTTTGAGGGTAAGATGCTACTCAAGGTCAGGGTCATACCGGCCTGGGCTACGTGCTCAGAGAGCTCCTCTATGTCTCTTTTCATGTAGTCCAGGGAGGTACGTCTCAGGTCATTCACATTCTATGTGTGTATTTTGGTGGTGTAGGTTTTGAGGAACTATGTGATGAGTGTGGTGTGGTGCAAGTGTTTACCTTTTCCTCTTGACTGTCTAGTCCAGTGTTGGGTGAAAAGAGCTTTGCTTCCAGTTTGGCTATATAAGTGCATCTCTCACAGGTTGTAATGTTGGATGGTAGGAAGAGAGGGTTGTCTGTGTACATGAGGCAACTGCTGCATTGCCCCAAGATGCCCAGATTTATCAGGTAGACAGGAGAAATCACTGGGAGCTGACCCTTAGACATGCCTGGATAGGTACTTACTTATTAAGTACTAAAAACTGCTTTCCTCTAGACAAGTGCGGAAAGTCGATTGCTGTAATAATTTGCAGCTTATTTAGTACTTACAACGAGTTCTGAACAAGTGCTGAGTTCAAAGAAACAGATTTGAGTGCTGAAACTAGAAAAATGGCCAGTTCTAAGAAACAAAATTAAGCTAGAAGGCTTCCCTCCAACACAGAAAGGCTTGGGGGCTCAGAAGCCTATAAACAGTCTAGACCACTTACAGGAAAGGCAGGAAACAAGCTTAAAAAAATATTTTTTTCTTTCCCAGATGCTCTCTTTGTACACAGTAGGAGTGCCTGAAATCAGAATATAATCTCACTTCACTCAGTTGAGTGAGCAAATGAGATGGGCCCAAAAGGAGTATCCAAACACAAATTTACAAGAGGGGCGGGCAGTTTCAAAGTCACCAAGATTAACAGCAAAACAAAACCAGGGAGGGTGGGTGTTGAACTAACTGAAAAAAACAGAGTCAAAACTTCCAGTTCAGTTAATATTCAATGCAACACAAATAAATCAATTAAAATGCTGTATTATTTGAAAAAAGTGCAGATAAAAGTTACTTAAATTCTCTTATACATCCAGTTGAATACAGCTAGATCTTAGCCGGCCAAAGCTCAGGTTTTAAGCAGATAATATTCCAAAATGTACCACTTAACTACCCCAACATTGCTTTTTAAGCATTTGCTTACCAACAGCTTGCTGGGACTGTTTATTCTGCTTTTTAAACAAAGATGTAGTGGGACCATTGAATCCCTTCACAAAATTGGAGAAGGTGGGCTGAAAAATTTGGGAGATCCCTTGAATCAGCTTTCCTCACTCACATCACTTTTGAATGACAGCTGCAGCAAAAGGTCCAAAGCTAGGTCTCTGTCCAAGGAGGAATTCAAAATTTAATTTTTGCTATCCTTTGGGATGTTTTGAAAATGCATCCAGGCAAACCTCCTCATAACAGTTCCAGTGGCAGAGCCATGGAGATTGTATCAGCATGGTCATATGCACATTACAAACAGTGGGCAATCACCTGAGACACAGAAGAAACCAAGTTACAAAAAATATATTTCTCCTGATAAGGAGAAAGAGATACCAAAATATTTCTCATATTCTAACAAGAGATAAGCAAAAACTTTAACGTATGAGGTTGACACTTGAAAATTCTAAAAAAAAGCAAGTGTGGCAGAAGATCAAATTTTCAAAACTATTCTTATCCTCATCAGGAGGAGAGGGATTAGTGTTAAATAATGTTTAACAGCAAATGGATTCACTAAAGGAATAATTGATCAGTCTGATCTGAGATGAGTTAACAAAAAAATGAGGCACTATATATAGTCTACCTGTTTTCTATGGTGCATGAAGCTGGCTGTCAGGGAAGTTGCAGTGCGTGGCACAAACTTCCTCAAAAGCAGGCAGAGTAGGAGTGTGTGACCAAAATGGCCAATTGAGTGCAGCAACTGGTAAACGCTCTGTGACTGAAATTTTTTTCTGACAGAAAATATAATCAAAAATTAAAATTTGGAGATGCCTGTTAGCTAATTTTACTCATCAGTAGTCAGAGACAATATTTATAGTTTTGTGTTCTTCAAATGCTGTAATTTTCCTGTCAGAATTTCAACTGCTTTGTTAAGAGATGGGCCACTCAAGAAATGGTACTTAGGATTATTGTGTTAAAAAGACAACCAGTCAATAACATCTAGGATACAGGATGTATTACTTAAAATAGACAAACTGGATACCAAAATAGAAAGTTTCAAAGACGAGACTAGACAAAAGATAGAGCATTTAGAAATTCTTATGAAACAACAAAGTGTACAAATCAGCAGTATGGAAGCAGCTTTAAATTATCATAAAGGAAAAATAACTGAAGATGAGTCTCAGACTGAAGTTCTTTTAAAACAAAAAACTGGCTTATAAACCAAGTTGATGATTTAAAAAGTAGACTTAGATAAATTAACATTAGAATTTATGGTATATCTGAAAAATATGAGGGAGACAATATAATAAACTTCTTAACAAGTTGGCTATACAGCACATTAAATCTATCTGAAATTTTATATATTTATTTTTATTTTTGGAATTTAAAGGGCACACAGATCTCTGAAAGCACATTTGAAAAATTAATGGCGCACAGCAACACTTATCCCACTCCACAAGGGGGGAGCCACCATGGACCCCAGGAACTACCACCCCGTTAGCCTGATGAGCCTGGTCTGCAAGGCCATGAAATGTATCATCATGGAACTTATAAACAAAGACATTGGTAATCTCCAAACTCTGGACCCCACTCAGTTCGGGTTTGTAAAAGGCAGATCATGTCTCCTAAACCTGATAGACATCTTTGAAGCAGTCACCAAAGCCGTAGACAAGGTAAGGTGGTTCACACAGCCTATCTAGATCTTGCAAAGGCTTTTGACACCATCCCCCACTCTGGAATTATAGATAAACTCACTAAACTAGGTATAAATCCCTATGTCACAAGATGGGTTGCCAACTGGCTCATTGACAGAACCCACACTTTGAAAGTAGCAGACTCCAAATCCAACTTCAGACCAGTGACAAGTGGAGTACCACAGGGTTCAGTCCTGGGTCCTCTCCTGTTTGGTATCTACTTCTCTGAAGTACAGGCTAACAGAGAAGGTCTTTGGCTAACGAAGTTTGCAGATGACTGCAAACTAGGAGCCATAATCAAAACTCCTAAAGATGTGGACATCCTACAAAAGGGCCTCACTGAGACAGATGCCTGGTGTCAAAGCCATGGCCTCATGCTCAATACCAAAAAGTGCATTGTCATCCCCTTTGGTAAAAACTCTGTACCCATGAACTACAACATATGCGGTAGTATGCTTAACACTGAAAGTATGATAAGAGACCTTGGGACACAGGTGGACAGTAGTCTCTCCTTTGATAATCACATCACCACAGTAGTCAGGAAATCCTTCTACATGGCACACCTCATCACAAAAGGTTTCTCATCCAGAAAAAAAAAGGTCATTGTTCCCCTCTACTCATTACTCATTAGACCCATTATAGAGTACAACACCCCTTTTGGTATGTACCTCACAAGACATCTACAACAACTGGAAAGGCCACAGAAATACCTCACAAAGAAGATTACCAGCCTCAAACAGATGCCCTACCCAGACTGTCTCAAAAAACTCCAGCTTTACTCTGTCGCATATCGCATACTCAGAGGTGATCTCTTCCTAACATACAAAGCTATGTCAAACCCAGAGTTGTTGGACATGTTCCACTTAAAGAAATCCCAATCCCTCTGAGCTACACACTCTAGGGACCTAAACCTTGCCACCACAATAAACAGAACATGCCAGAGGGATAGATTACTGTCCCAGAGACTTCCCATACTCTGGAATAAACTACCTATCTATATCAAACAAAGCTCCTCATTAGCACTCTTCAAGAAAAATCTTGATGATTGGATGGGAAATAGGAAATTCACCCCAGGGATCACCTCTGTGGCTCTGCTCGACAGTGGCACAGGAAAATAATTTTCTTGGGTGACAAAAGCCAGAGTACCTTTTTGGTTGGGCTTGTATAGGCCCCAGGGCCGATAGCCTAGTACCTACCTATGAACCTATCAACCACCATGTTCAATTATAATTAAGTTTATGTCTAGCTTAGAAAAAGATTAAATGTTAAAAACAGCATGGTCCAACCCACCTATTAAAAATTTATTTATTTTTATTTTATTTTATTTTACATTTGTTGACCGGGCTAGTCTGGCTGGATACATGTCCATTTTCAGCAGAGGCCCGAGGAGAAAAGCTCCACTAAATACTAAGTACATTACATAGAAGAAACATTACTCTTAAGAAATAGCAAAAATTGGAAGTCAAAAAAACATAGAGAGGGAAAGATAAATTTTAAAGAGAAACAAGTTTACCATATGCAGTTCATTTACTGTATGCAGTTCATTACATATTAGCATTACATATTAGTAATTACTTATTAGTAATTATACATAAATTATGCATAGTTAGATTAGAACAGTTAAAAGATGGGAAAATGAGACAGATAGAGATAAGAAGTGTGAAAGAGAAAAGGTTAGTCAGGTGTACTGCAGGAACAAAGCCAATGGTTTAGGTAGTAAAGTTTGATTTTCTGTTTGAATTGAGGCAGGGATGTAGTCAAGGTTATGTCACTAGGTAAGAGATTCCAACTTCTTCCTATAGTGTTAGTGAATAGAGAACCACCTGCTGTATTGTTTACCTTTATAGATTTTGTCATGAGTTTACTAGAGGAGCGAAGTGAACATGTAGTCAGATCCGACAAAAATTATTCCAGCAATGAGTAAAAGAAAATCCTGTTTTACCACTGACTGAGGAACTTAAAAAGAAGGATACTAAAGTCACTTTGATGTTTCCTGAAAAGATCAAATTATTTTTGTTTCTGAAGGAGGCAAAATATTTGACATCCTGGAGGAGGCATCCACTTTTGCTAACAACAATAAAATCCTTAATAATACTGAAGAAATGGAGCGAAATAGTATAGCCCTCAAGAGATAGAGTGAGCTGAATTCATGGAAAACTGCTTCTAAAATGAAAGCGCTTAAAATAAGTGACTTTTACTCTCTGATTGCAGGGCTTTTTTCTGAAAAATTAGATTTGCCCTTTAAGTAAAAGGTTTACACTGGGTTTTAAGTTTTAAAACATAATAAGTATGTATTTATATTGTAAGCTAAAACATTTTTCATGATGAGGAATACATAAGTGGTTAGTTTTACTGTTTTACTATACTTGTAGTAAAAAAGTCAGTATATTTCATTTAATTAAACTTGTGTATTTCTAAATGTTAAACAAGTACTTCCTGTAAGAGAATGCCATTAACTTATAAGCAGTAAAATTGGTAACTTTAAGACTATATAAGTTAAGAATTTTATTTAATTTAACTTTTCTTAGTATGTGCATTGCAGAGTTAACTTAATGTCAGATCTAAGTAATATGCTAATTAGAAGTGTTAAGGTGCCGGTGATTTTGTTTCCTTTGTTACTGTGTAACACATTCCTTTCACATGTCATTTATGAAGCAAGTAACACTTAAAGAAAGCTTGAGAACAAAAGAATGTTTCACTTGGGATAGAATAATGGATTCTTGCTTGGCATGCTTTCCTCCTTGAGTTGTTCTGAAGAAAATACAGATCAAAGTTAATCAATGATGTCTATGAAAACAGAAACTTTCATTTACTTTCTTTTTTTCAAGTATATATATAAGAAATCTCAAAATGCCATCTTTTATTTCTTAGAATTGGAAAGTTGGTAAAACAAAAGCTATAGTAATGTTTTATATTGAGCTGTTGCTGACATATAATTTGCTTTAATTTTGCTGAATGTTAGCTTAGGTTGTGGTGTTATTAATTATAAATGTACATATTAATGGAAAAAAGTAAAATTATATGTTTGTTACTGATTAGAAAAGTTTAAAAAATTAAGAAGGATGAGAAAGTTACAGAGGAAATTATTAGCTGCTATGTGCTGCAATTTGTCATTTTAATATGCTGTAATCAGATTTTAATGTCAAGATTTGAAGCTTCGATCAGAACAGCAGTTCGCAATGGCTAAAGCACACAAATTAAACAAGCAGGGATTCTTTTATATTTATTTATTTGACATTTGTTGACCAGATTGGTACAGCTGGGACAGAGCCCTTTTTCAGTGGAGACCTGGGGAGAAACGTTCCACCATTAATACAAGCATTGATACCTACAATAGATACATTGATACATACAGTACATACAAATGTAAATAGATACATACAAAAGCAGGTTAACATGAATGGTAATTAATTTTTACATATCATGATGTATTAATGTACAGTGCAGAGTATAAAGAAATAATGCAGATAGAATTTACAAGACAATGAATAGTGGCTACTGTGCAGTAAAAGGTAGGTAAGTATGGGTTTCTAACCTTAGTCATTCTACTGTTGAAAGCTATACATCAGTACAGATTAAACAGAATGAGAGTGGGAGAAGAGGTGGTAGTATGAAAGGATTTTATAAGAGTGAAGGTTAGAGGCAGAGAGTTAGGTAAGATGGCTTGCAGAGTTGAACAGGGGAGAGATTAGGAGGAAGGTAGGGTTACACTGAAGTAGGAGAAAGGTGAGAGATGGGTGGTCTAGAGAGATGGGTCAGTCAGGGGGGAGATAGCATTGACATAATTTATTTTTGCTTAAGTAATTTTTTTACTGCCTTTCTGAATTGGAGTTTGGGTCTAATCATTTGGATGTCAAGTGGTTGTTTGTTCCAGATTTCAGAAGGGTAACAGCTATAAAGGTTTGTCCTATGTTGATCTTGGGTTTATGAATGGATAGAAGATGTTAGTCAGAGCTAAAGAGTGTTCTTGCTGGGGTGTAGGAGGAAATGATGGATGTTATGCTGGGGCAGAAAGTGGGCTGGTATAGAATAGAATGAATTATGTGAAGCTGAGAGAGGAGAAGGTTATGGAGGAATTCTAAGCATTTCAGTTTTGTGAGTGCTGAACAGTGATGACAGGAGTATGGTAGTTCAGCAGCAAATTTAGCTACTTTGTTATAAGTGGACTCTAGTTTAGAAATAAGTGAAGTCTGTAAATTGGTGAGTATTTGAGAGCTGTAGAGAATGGCTTGTAATAGGTAGGCATGTGAGAGAGCAATTTTAGCTGTACTAGAAAGTTTTTGTTTCTATAAAGGAGACCAAGTTGTTTTTGATGGGTTTTCTTTATCTTACTTAGAACAAGCAGGTCAAATTTTAGCTGATCATCAATATGCATGTGCATATGTAGTTAAGATTGCTTGTAATATTATAATTAATAAAGAGTAAGCATAACATCTTATGAATAGTATGCATATGAACAAGAAATGAAATATCTAATAAGTAAGATTAATAAAAGAGCAGTATTTGTAAGGTAAGACATGTATATGCACATACTATAATATCTAATGGAGAGCTGATGATTAAATAACTCTTTGATGGGAGATTTTAGAAATACAAGTTATATAGAATAAGTTAGAATATTAATGGGAAATAAGACAGAAAAACTAAACTGAAATAACAAACTGCTTATAAGAAATATATGTATTGCATATACCCGCATGTGGCAGAAATGTGAATGTACAAGATCTCAAATGATTTACCTAAAAAATCATATAAAATACTTGAAAATAATTTGAAAGCTAAAATCTGAAGCTTGGTCATGTGAACTCTGAATCTTTTTACATATTATATGCTATTAGATTCACTAAAACTACCAGAAATAACTAATTTTGTTAGAGTTGAAATTTGAGTGTTATATTGTTGAATCAGTACATCCATTTTGATAGAAATTAAAGTAGATTTCATTATGTATCAAACCAGAAAGGGAGAACAGGATTTGGATTAAGCACATTGAACTTTTGAATACAATATAGACTGCAAATATTTTTTTTTACTCTATGGAAATAACAAGACTTTCTCTTTGGCCTTAGTAAGATACATATTTTATGAAATAGTTTAATAAGCTAAAGGATTTTTAAATATTTTGATATTTCTCATGTTAAGAGTGTTACACAATTTTGAGATATAAACACTAGTACTTTACAAATTAATGAAGAGCTTTTATTAGATCTAGTAAATATTTGTGTATCTTTTAGTATGATTACATATATGCATTGATTTAACTTTTATGTAATAGTCTAGTATGATGAGATCACCTATCACCTTTAAGTTTACAGATATCTTCATCTCTTCAAGTCCCACTCTGTTCTACTTATTTATTTAGAGATTTAGTTATATTAATGTCAAATGCATTAATACTTTAAGAATATTTAATGGATACTTTATAGTACTATCACATAAATAGGTATACAGTACACTGTTGGATTATTTAATGTTTGTGATTAATAGAAGAGGGTTATTATTAAACTCCTATGGCAGAAACAGTTTTAAATGGCAAAATATATGAATAACTTAATAGTCTCATTATTTTTGACTCTCTCTCTATATATATATATATATATATATATACACACATATATATATGGTGGATATAAAAAGTGTACACACCCCTGCTAAAATGCCAGGTTTTTGTTATATAAAAAAATTAGACCACAATAAATCATTTAAAAACTTTTCCCACCTTTAATGTAGCCTATAACCTGTACAATTCAGTTGAAAAATGAACAAATCTGTTAGGAGAAAAACATAAAAAATAAAAAATGTACAATAAGCTGGTTGCATAAGTGTGCACACTCTTAACCTAATACTTTGTTGAAGCACCTTTTGATTTAATTACAACATTCAGTCTTCTTGGGTAGGAGTCTATCAGCATGGCACATCTTGACTTGACAATATTTGCCCACTCTTCCTTGAAAAAGTGCTCCAAATCTGTCAGATTGTGAGGGCATCTCTTGTGCACAGCCTTCTTCAGGTCACCCCACAGATTTTCTATTGGATTTAGATTTGAGCTCTGGCTGGGCCATTCCAAAACTTTAATTTTCTTCTGGTGAAGCTATTCTTTTGTTGATTTGGATGTATGCTGGGGTCATTGTCATGTTGAAAGGTGAAATTCCTCTTTATCTTCAGCTTTCTAGCAGACAACTGAAGTTTTTGGGCCAAAAGTGCCAAGTATTTGTAAATGTTCATAATTCCCTCCACCTTGACTAAAGCCCCAGTTCCAGCTGAAGTAAAGCAACCCCAAAGCATGATACTGCCACCACCATGCTTCACCATGGGGATGGTGTCCCTTTGGTGATGCAAAGTGTTGTTTTTGCACCAGATGTTCCTTTTGGAATTGTGGCCAAAAAGTTCAACCTTGGTCTCATCAGACCATAACCAAAACACATTTTCCTACATGCTTTTGGGAAACTTGATGTATTGTTCAACAAATTTTAGCCAGGCCTGGATATTTTTCTGTGTAAGAAAAGGCTTCCATCTTGCAACCCTACCCCGTAGTCCAGACATATGGAGAATACAGGAGATTGTAGTCACATGTAGTACACAACCAGTACTTGCCAGAAATTCCTGCAGCTCCTTCAGTGTTGCTGTAGGTCTCTTGGCAGCCTCTCTGACCAGTTTTCATATTGTCTTTTCATCAATTTTGGAGGGATTTCCAGTTCTTTGCAACGTCACTGTTGTCCCATATTTTCTCCACATTTTGATGACTTGTCTTCACTGTGTTCCATGGTATATCCAATCCTGTGGAAATTTTTTTGTACCCTTCTCCTGACTGATACCTTTCAACAATGAGATCCCTTTGATGCTTTGTAAGCTCTCTGTGAACCATGGCTTTTGCTGTAGTGGGCAACTGAGTAAACGTCAGGAAAATCCTACTAGGACAGCTGATGAACTTCATTTGGGGTTAATCAGAGTCTCTTAATTGATGGCAGGTGTGTACCCAAGAAGACTGAATGCTGCAATTAAATCAAAAGTTGCTTTAACAAAGTGTTAGTTTAAGGATGTGCACACTTATGCAACCAGCTTATTGTACATTTTTTATTTTTGTATTTTTCCCCTAACCGATTTGTTTGTTTTTCAATTAAATTGTACAAGTTATAGGTCACATTAAAGGTGGAAAAAGTTTTGAAATGATTTATTGTCATCTCATTTTTTATACCACAAGAACCTGGCATTTTAACAGGAGTGTGAACAATTTTTATATCCACTGTGTGTATATATATCTATATATATATATATATATTTATATATATATATATATATATATATATATATATATATACATTTATTAGATTTTGGATAGTTTTTGGATGAATTTGTAGGTACTGGTAAGTAAGAGACCGTATAGTAGTTGTCTATTTGATGGTATCCATGGTAGGTTGTGTTATATTAGCAATATATACAGTTATAGTTGCAGACTTGTCTTTGTTGTTGTTATTTACAAGTTTTAGTCATTTAGTTTGTAGAAAGGAAGAATTCAAAAAATGTGGAATTTTAAGATAGTGTTGGAGGAATGCATTAGAGTCTTATATGTAATTAAATTAATATGGTGGGTATATGTGTCATATTAAACTCTCTCAACTAGGCATCAATCCATATGTTACCAGATGGGTAGCAAATTGACAGAACCCACCTAGTCAGAATAGGGGAAGCCACCTCAAGTAGTAGACCTGTAGCAAGCAGTGTACCCAGGGGATTGGTCCTGGGGCCTCTGCTGTTTGGGATATACTTCTCAGAGGTGCAGACCAAATCTAGTGGGCTATGGCTGACCAAGTTTGCAGATGACTGCAAGCTGGGTGCTGTCATCAATTCCCCTAGTGATGTGGACATCCTCCAAGAGGGTCTCTCCCAAACAAATGACTGGTGCCAGAAACATGGCCTCAAACTGAATGCCAAAAAATGCATGATCACTTTTGGGGAAAATGATGTCCCCACAAATTATCACATTTATAATAAGGCACTAAGCACGCAATCAGTCATGAGATACTTGGGAACCCAGGTTGATAGCAGACTGACTTTTAACCACCATATTGCCTCCATTGTACATACCTCATTAGTAAGGATATCTTTTTTTGTTCAAATGTTTTTTATTAATTTTTCAAATAATTCCATTGTATAATAATCTTAATACATTTTCTGATAAATAGAACAGTATTATAACTACATACAATATTTACAATTGGCCTGAAAATTAATTATTATATTGATCAGTCTAGTCAGAGTAACATCATATTAATGAGATATCATTTGTTCCTTTTCCTTTCACCCTCATTAAGAGTTTAAGTTCAAGTTTAGTGTCTCAATAATTGATAGTATTTTTCCCCATGGATTCATGTTCCATCATCTTGGTGCTATTCTTAGTTCTTTTACTCTGGTTTCCAACCATTTAGATTCCTTCAATATTGACAAAATTCTTTAAATGATGGTTCCAGATTTGACTTCCATTTTCTGGTAATACATTTTCTAGCATTTGCTAATATGTTCCATAGTAAGTAAAGATTGCTGTTACTTAATTCTAAATTATCATTAACATTTAACAAAATTAGAGATTTACTTACTACAAATGTATCTGAAAATATGGCTTGTATAAAATTGCTGACATCTTCCCAAACTTTTTTAACTTTAATACAGTCATGAAATACATATATCCAATCTGCTTTACAACTTTGCAAGCATCTCCAACATGTAACATTATTAGAGGTATTACATTTTTTTAATCTATTTGGAGTAAGAAAATATCTATGCAGGAATTTCAATGTGTAGATTCTCCAAAATTGCATGCTGGATGTCAATTTAATAGAATTTAGTCTTTTGGTTTTATTTTCCAGGGATAAATTTATTGAATGACCTTTTGTTATATGATTCCAAAATTTTTGATTGATTTTAACTCTATAATTTATTAAAATTTTATATAATTGTGATGTCAAATTTTCCCAATTTTGATTATTATATACTAATTCATATAAATGAGTTATACGTATAGGTCTATCTCTAAAAGAAGAACTGTTAATTATTCTGCATAGATCTTGCAAATATAGTAATATACTTTGTAATAAAACCCAGTCTGATGTAGAAAGATTATATGTTTTATTATATGTTGACTATCCATAACCTTATGTTCATTAATGCATTGTTGCCAGCAAATTAATCATTTCTTTTCCCAAGTAATGAAAACCGTCCTATGCATTTTGTTTTGAAAATTTCTTGTTACATTGAAAGGATATAAAAGTTCTAGCCATAACTTTATATCTATATCAGAAGTTCCAAATCTTCTAAATGAATTATACATGTTGTTTAAGTATTTTAGATTAGTAGGTTTTGTTAGATTATATCGAAGGCTAGTGCATAAGATATGCCATGGTTTATTAATATGATCATCTATCATTAAATTCTTTAAAATTGTATTTTCATTTGAATAAATAACAGTGTGAAGAGATTTCCAGTTAGAAGAATACGACGGATCTATCTAATTTATAATTATTTAAAAAATGGAGGCTCTAATATAAGTTTCAAGATCTGGGAAATTGATTCCACCTAGTTTCCAAGGTCTAATATGATGTGTAAAAGCTATTCTGTTTTTATTAGGATGTTAGTGAAATCTTAATAATAATGTATTTATTTCTTTTAAAAAATATTTGTCTAGTATTACTGGAATGGCTTGTGCTATATATATAGGATTTTGGGGAGTAATATCATTTTTATTACTTGTAATTTATCTTCAAATGTTATATATATTTTATTCCATTTTATTATATTTGACTTTATTGTGTCTATGATTTCACTATAATTTATATTTAAAATTTTTTCTAATGGTGTACTTAATGCTATAACTAGATAGTTTAAAGGGAGAGTTTGTTTACCAATTACATGATTATCATCTATTTGAAGATCTTTTTTTTATTCAATATCATAAAATTTGATTTCGTTTTGTTAAAATGTAGTGCTGAAATCGAATAAAATTTTTCAGCTTGTATATCTAATTCTTTTAATGAATTTTTAGAAGTAGTTGTGGTAAGAAGTATATCATCTGCAAATAACATTATTTTTGAATTATATTTATGATATAAATTTATACTCTGTATTTTGGGATTGTTTCATATTGAGATGGCAAATATTTCAATGGCTAATGCAAATAATATGGGGGACATGGGACAACATTGTTTTGTGCCTTTTGTCAATATTATTGATTCAGAGGTGAAAGGTCCTAATTTTACATATGCTAAATTGTTTTTATATATGTTCTTTATTAATGAAATGAAGGAGCTAGGAAACCCATAATACTCTAATACTTTAAACAAGAAATCCCACTTTAAGTAGTCAAAAGCTTTCTCTATATCCAATGCAATTATTAAGGCTTCTTGTTGTTCTCTATTTAAATAGTCAATAATAGTATTCTTTGTATAGTATCATAGGTGTGCCTATTATGTATAAAACCTGTTTGATCTTCATTTATAATTTTTATCATGGATTTTTTAATTCTATTGACTAAAATAGCCATAAAGATTTTGTAATCATTGTTGAGTAATGGAATTGGTCTATAGGAGCTGCATTTTGATGTATCTTTATTTTCTTTTATTATAGGAGTAATTGAGTATCTCCAAGATGGTGGAATGGTATTGTGTGTTTGTATTTCTATTAAGGTTTTTTGGAAGACTGAGATTATGGATGGTGGAAAGATTTTGTATATTTCAGCTATAATGCCATCCATTCCTGGAGCTTTATTATTTTTGCTTTCTTTAATTTTCTCTGAAATTTCTTTATGAGTAATTTGCTTTTGAAGCTCTAATTTTAAATTTTCTGGAATTGTTTTAATCAATTCAGGTTTCAAATCTAAATTAAAGTTTTTTGTTTGAATTCCTTCCATCTTATAATGTTTCATAAAATGATATTTAAAAGCGTCTAGTATATCACTTATGTCTGACACCTTCTTGTTCTTCCTTCCTTCATGTATGATAGTAGTAACGTTATTTATTTTAGCTTGTACTTTGACTCTTATTGCCAGGTTGTGCATATGTTTAGGAGAAACAGTATATGAGTTTAATTTTAATCTTTCTAGTGCTAAATTAGTTTTATGTGTTCAAATTTCATTAAACTTCTCATGCAAATCATTAATTTTCTGCTTATTAGTAAGTACATTTGTTAAATTATTATTATTTATTTTTGTAATTTGATTTTGTATGTTAAGTAATTCTGATTCCCATTCTTTTAGTTTACTTTTGTACCATGTGATAATTTTACCATAAATATAGGCTTTTAAAGCATCCCATATCATAACCATGTTGAGTTCATTAGTGAGATTAGTGTCTAGAAAGAATTTCAATTCTGTGAGTAGCCAAGGTTTAAACTCTTTTAGTTTCGTAATATATGCCGGAATTCTTGTCATTTGTATTAATTTCTTAAAGTTTGTTTGTATACTAATAAGAATTGCTCTATGATCTGATAATGAACATGGTATTATTGTAAAACTATTTATCTTCACATCAAGGTCTTGTGTAACAATAATTTTATCTATTCTTGTTTGGGTTGTAAATCTGTGATCCTGGTGCGAAAATAACAGTGAGTTACTCTCTCTAAATTTGAATGTATCTATTAAATTATGATTTTCAATCCATTTTTTGAGTAGCTTTGCTATAGGGGTTACACATAAATTTATTTTATTGGTGAGTTCAGAATTATCAAGAATGCAATTAAAGTCACCACCTATTATCAAGCTACCTTTATATGTTTTACTAATAAAGTCTAGATGTTTCTTTGTCGTACCTTTTCCTATTCCTGGAAACCAATAAAGATTCACTGATGTCCAGATTCTATTATTGAAGTTTATTATAACAAGTGTTATACATCCCTCTTTATCTTCATAGCTATAAAGAATTTGGGGATTAATAATATTTTTCCTCCATAGTATCCTAACTCCTCTAGTTTGGGTTTTATATGATGAGTGTGCTATTGTTGTATACCCATTTGGATTCCATAAATGCTTTTCATCAGATTTAAAGTGAGTCTCTTGAAGAAATATTACTTGCGCTTTGTTTAATTTTAAATATTTTAGTAGGTTTGATCTTTTCTTTGGATTATTTAAACCATTTATGTTCAAAGAAAGTAGTGTTAAGTCCATATTTCTTGTTGAGTTTCATGCTTGCTAATATTTATAGTGATATTCAAGTATATTTCATAGTAATGTATTTGGAACAAAGTTATCCTTATTTCATGTATCATAAATAGACTGAATCTCTCTTTTAATACCTTTTTATTGATGTTCATTTCAGGCCATAATAAAAAAGTGAAAAATGAGTTAAGTAAAGTTATTTTAATTAATATAATCCTTACTTTCAACCTTCCCCCCATCACACATGGAATGATATACATTCCTAATCTGATAGACAAAAACAAAATATCTACCAGATTAACCCTCATGTTTGATAGACAGATTTCCTTATGCTCCATTCTTGTATTATTAGAGACCTTTGAGATTATAAGAATATATCAGCCTTTTTCCCCTTCTTTCCTTTCTTTCCCTTTCTCTTCTTTTCTTCTTTCTTTTCTCTTTCTTGTCTCTTTTCCCCCCTGTCCTTCATTAATACCAATGTATGTTACCTCTTCTCAGATATATAATGACTGTATGAGAAGAAGGAATGAAAAAAATCACAATAATAAAACCAATTGACGTTTTATCTGTGTTATAATTGAAATTATGTTCTATACTATCCGTACTTTGTGAGTTTTAATTCTTATTATGTAATTGTCTGAATATTGAGTAAATCCTTTCCACTCTTTTTCCCAATTCAAACCAAACAAAAAGTAAACTAGTATATATTGAATGATATTTATAGTTCTAAATATTATGTATATAGTGAAACACATAACTAATTGTAGGATATATATATATATATATATATATATATATATATATATATATATATATATATATATATATATATAGAAATGCATTCCTTATTATGGACATATAATAACACACAAATCACATAGTTGAGTATCCTCATCTCAAAGAAGTTGAACCCATTATCAAATTGCTCTAATGTCATCTTCTTTTCCCTTTCTCTCTCTCCCTCATGTAAAAGAACAATTTGCAAAGACATAAATATGTGTTTTATAATATATTATTTTCATTGAACCATTCATAGTGACTGCCTGATATCAACTATTAAAGCATTTCTAAATCTGATGTAGATACAGATTTTATACATATGTACGACACAACTATTAACATAGTAATATATGCATCAAATGTTCAATTTAATCATCTAAAAGAAGATGATAAATAAATTATTTTCCCAATATATATTGATTGCAATTAAATTTATTTTACATAAATAAATTAAAATTTAAAATAATTAATTGAATGGTATATGCTTGTAATTTTCACATGAATCAAGAAATTGTATTACATGCACAGTTGTAATATTGTTTTTCACCAATAGACATATAGTTTTTGTTAGTGTAAACATAAGGTAAGACTCTATAAACTAGTTATTGTTCTAAACCTAATTTTAAACTCATAGATGACTTATTATATCCAATGTTTCTTTGACTATATACTTCAAACCCTAGTTTATAATGCATATTAGATTCTTACAATTATAGTAATCCTTTGTCTTTTCATATAATTTATAAGTTTAATACATACATTTTACTATAAGTTAAAGAAACATTTTATAAACATTTTATATAAAAGACCTATCTCGTTCGTTCATTCAAATATAACAGATTTAACTTTCTGTCAACAAAAACTATTGAACCATCAAGATTTGTATTTAGGATATGCTTACTTGTTAAAATATATCAGACTCAGGATGCCCACTGAAGTGCATTGTAGTATTTCATTTGTTGTGCAGCTTAGCTATTGGAGAGTAAATGAGTTTCTATGCATGACAGAATGTGAATTAAATTTCCAAATAAAAGGTATAAATATCATAACTAGAATCAATTAAAAAATATATGTCTGTATTCGCACATGTGCACACTGTCAAATCTAGCCATGTAAATTCTAAACATATTTGTGTGTAGTCACTTATTTATGCTCATCTCTGTTCTCATGCGCATATTTGTAGGTTAACACATGCAGACACATATTTTCATGTTTGGAATTTGTGGAGCAAATAAAAAGGTCTGATACAAAGATCAGTGAATTTCTTTTGTGTCTGAGATCTGGTGCTATAGAATTGCCTTAATGAGCAATAACTGTGTTGCTAAAGGCCAACTTATCTGTTTTAAAAAGGTATATTTATAACTTACAGTGATTAGCCTACCAAGTAACGAAGCCATATATGTATGACATTCAAATTTAGTTTGAATTGTTAGTAAATAGTCAGTGATATATGGCTCTTATATGCCATTGTGCACCTGTGTCTACTTAAAATATATGACCAAATACCTCTAAATGTCTTGATGTCATTGTACTGGGAGATATTATCTCCTGTCTGATCACTCTGGCACATGAGTGACCATTGTCCACAGGGTCTATTTACAGAATCCTAACTAGTGCTCTCTCTCCGAAGAAAAGCTTAGACACAGAGACTGCACTGTCTTGTGATATCACCAAATTTCATTCAAAGTTCTAGTTAGCACAATGATCCACTAAGAGAGTGAAAGGATTTAAAATAAGATAAGAAAAATAATATATTTTACTGTATGAGTATATGTACAAAGGCCACTCACTGTTATTACTTGCATGAGAGAGTAAAAGTTATCATTATTCATTAACTTTAAAGAAACTTCTTTAAGACTATTACAAAAGTAACTGGAAGAATGAAGAATTTACTTTATAAGACATGCCTTAAAATGTTAAGAAACTCAATGTGTGTCAGTAATGGAGAATAATAAAATTAACAACACCAAAGCAGTGACTAATGAAAAAAAGCTACTGAAGCAAATAAGTTTTAGTCTTTGCGAATGAAGAAAACACTGATAATACTGGGCTTTGATATTTTGGTCTATGATACAACTATAACAATGTTCAAATCTCCATTGTAAGCGTGTCATAACATATCTCTGTGATGGACAGTTTCCTATCTTACTTTAAGAGACACTATAACAGTGGTAAATTCTAACAAAGCATGCCTTTCATCACTTTTTCAAACTGTTACCTAGCCTTGTGCTTCACACTGATAACATTCTCATTCAAGGTTAGTTGAAAGACAACATTGACTTAGTTATTCATCCTTCCTATTAGTAAGGATATCTCATTCAGGGGCAAGGTGGTCATAACATCCATGTATTTTTCCCTTATAAGACTGATTATTGAATACAATGCCCCTTTTGGCATGTACCTCACAAAGCACATGCAGCAGCTGGAGAGACCACAGAGTTTCCTCACCCAGAGAATCCAGGGCCCCAAACATCTACCCTACACAGACAGGCTAAAAGCCCTGTCCCTCTACTCAGTCTCCTACAGACTTCTCAGATGTGACCTATGTCTGGCATACAAAGCAATCTCAGACCCCACCCTGATGGGACTGCTGCATATCTGCAAGTGGAGCTCCACTCGAGTAACCCACACCCGAGACCTCAACCTGGTCTCTGACATAAATAGGACTTGTTGGCAGAACATATTTGTGTCCCAGAGAGTCCCCCTTTTGTGGAATAGACTCCCTCTCCACATAAAGTAAAGTACCTCATTAAACCTTTTTAAGTGCAACCTGGATAACTGGATGAGGAACATAAAATACAACCCTAGGATTCCACCTATGTCCCTGCTGGACAGTGGCATAGGGTGCTGACTTATTGGAACATGGGCTAAATTCTTGGCTAGATGTGTAAGGGCATTAGACCCAATAGCCTAGTAACTTCCTATGATCCTATGATCCTGTTATCTTTTAAAAGAAATCTTTCTAAATATGGATAGCTTTAATTGATTATGTATTCATGTAAATGGAATGGCAACAAAAGGAAATCATTAATGAGATATCTAAAATTAAATAGAAGAGGCATTACATTCTTACAAGAGACAATAACTTAGGTTATGAAATGTTATCATCTGCTTCTTTTAACAAAAAGAGGAGAGGAACTGCTATACTTTGGAGAAAATCTACCATAATGCCTAAGGTAATGGAATCCATTAATGATCCAAATGAATGTATACATTTATAATAATTAAATATAATGGCAAACTCTGTACACTAGCTAATTTTTACTGGATAAATGGCAACAGTGGCTAAAGATCACTTAAGCTTATTACAAACTCACTGGAATGGTAGTTTAATTTTAGCAGGAGATTTTAACTGCATATCTAGTACAGAAGATCAAAGTAAACAGAACAAAGCTAAAATACTGACTTCAACTAAAGGACTAAACAGATTGCTTATTAATAATTTAGTTGAATTAATAGTAAAATCAGAAGAAAAGCCATTGTTCTTCATTCATTATTATTATTATGTGCAAGGGATGCAAACTAGAATTGATAGGATTTATGCTTCTGTAGATTTACTTAACAAAGTGAATTATTTTAAAACTATTCCTTGTCATTTATCGGATCATAAAGTATTAAGTATTAATCTATTAATGGATATAAGGAAATTTCAGATTATTTATAGAATTCCAGAATATATGATGAAATTAAAAGAATTTAAGAGTTACCTTAAGGAGCACATAGAGATTTTTTTTTTTACCTTTGAGTGATAATGGCGAGGTTAGTAAAGTCACACTATGGGACTCATTAAAATGTATATTAAAAATAGAATAGGAGAACAGGCTAGTAATAAAATGAAAGAGTGGAATAAAGAGTTGTTAGAAATACAACATGAAATACACAAAGTGAGGGTTGAATAACAAACAAAGAAATTAGATAATGCTGACGTCATAAAAAATTAAAGACAAAATATCAATCAGTTTTAATGCATAAAGTGGGGATATTTTTAGAAAAAATAAAATTGAAGTTATGTGATAACTTCACAAACATCTACATAGATAGCCAATAGAAATAAGATGTTAAGCAAAAAGGCACAAATCAATAATATCCAAATTCCTCATACTAATAAGCTTACAACAGACAGAGGAAATGCTTAATATTTTTTTTAATTCTATGAAGATCATAATAAAGAAAAATAATAATCCTGAGGATTACAAAATTGAAAAATTGTTTAAAGAAAAGTGCTACTAATAAACTTAATGGCCAACAAATTCTGCTGATGAATAAGCCTATTACCCTAATAAAAGTAAAGAAGCTTAAAAAAATGAAAAAAATGGTAAAGCTCCAGGGTTAGATGGGTTTATTATATAGTCTGCTACCGTTAAATATTTTAGAATTATTTAGCGACATTTTCAGGATAATTCAGAGTAACAAAATAATTCCTCCCTCATGGATTTGTTTTGTAATCTCGCCTATACTTAAACAAGAAAAGGATGATAAGTTAGTTCATAGGTAGGTACTAGGCTATCTGCCCGAAGACATTTATAAGCCTAGCCAGAATGTGTTGGCTTTCTCCCCCCCTTACATTAGTTCCCTGTGCCTCTGTCCAGCAGAGCCACTGAAGTGATCCCCGGGATAAACTTTCTGTTTCACATCCACTCATCAAGGTTTCTTTTGAAGAGTGTTAGCGAGGAGCTCTGCCTAATGTAGATTGGAATCTTGTTCCAAAGCATGGAAAGTCTCTGGGACAAGAATCTATCCCTCCAGCAAGTCCTGTTTATTGTTGTGGTGAGGTTTAGATCCTTAGAGTGTGAGGCTCAAGGGGGATAAGGTTTTCTTTAGGTGGAGCATGTGCATCAATTCTGGGTTGGACACAACCTTGTATGTCAGGCAGAGATCACCTCTGAGTAGGCGGTATGCAACCGAGTACAGCTGGAGTTTCCTCATATAAGTACAGATACAGTTTCCTCACACAAACCTATTTCATTATTAAATGTAGACTATAAAATATTTACTTCCATCTTTGCTACATGATCAAGAGTTACAGTAGATAAATTAATTGATAAGGAATTGATAAAATCAATAGATTAATATATGAGAATATAAAAAGAGTAGTAACTACCCTAGATTTAGCAAAATGAATGAACAAGAAATTGGCTCTAATTAGCTTAGATATTGGGGCACCTTTTGATTCTGTAGATTGGAACTACTTGTTTAAAACTTTAGAAGCATTTGTATTTCCAGAACAATTTATTGGAATATTAAAAACTTGCACTCACACTCCAAAGCATATGTTAAAACTGGATCTTACATTTCTCAAGGATTCACTGTAAACAAAGGCACAAAGCAAGGGTGCCCCTTGCCCCTCTACTATTTGCATTAGTTATTAATCCTTTAACTATTAGTATAAGAATCAATAAAAAAATTGATGGATTCTCAATTAACAAGGATTGTCAATCTAAAATGCAGCTTTTTGCAGGTGATATTTTACTAACTATAAGAGTTTTAAATTAGTCAACTGAAGAAACAGATGAGAAAATTGAAATGTTTCAAGAAGCATCACTGCTGAAATTTAATAGTAATAAAACTGAAACTTTAGTGTTAAATTGTTAGTAAGTTTAAAGACAAATATAAACATAATTGGGTAGGAAAATGACTAAAATATTTAGGAATAAAAAATATCAAAATGTGAGTAAGATTATTAATAAAATTTTTGAAAAAATTATTGAAGAAGTGTTAATTCTTGTTAAAAATGGAATTAATCCTTTTTTTACTTTTGAGGATAGGTTAGTACATATTAAAATGATTACCTAAGAATATATGAATATATATAGGTTCATAGGTAGGTACTAGGCTATTGACCCTAGGGCCTATATAAGCCTAGCCAAAAAGGTACCCTGGCTTTTGCCACTGAAGAAAATTATTTTCCTGTGCCCCTGTCAAGCAGAGCCACAGAGGTGTTCCATGGGGGGAATTTCCTATTTCCCATCCAGTCATCAAGATTTTTCATGAAGAGTGCTAAGATAAATGAACTGATAGGGACGAAGTGAAACAGGCCAGCAATACCAATAAAAACGAAGTTTATTCACAGGTGTCTAGACATAGATAAGAGCTTTCACTTGAGAAGCATCATCAGATCTTTAATACATACACCTTTAAAACACAGTGCTATATATATAGCTTCAATATATGTATAGCCCAATCAAAACTTGCATCCAATTAAGACTTTTAAAGTAATACTATATAATAATAAAAAACAAACTACTCCACATACACTTATTACAGAATTTATATATTATTTTAAAATAATACTATAAAAACAACTACCTAAACTATAGTGTTTAAAAATAAATCACTTCTACATGCTATGAAATAAAAGACCTAAGCTGGTATATCAAAAGCAAGACACTTCTACAGACTGTACTTATTATGAAATTTATATAAGTATAATTAATACTTTCATATATGAAAGCTTGAACATTACATATAAACATATAACATGTCTCCTTATCCTTCTATAAATGTGCATATGCTGAAATATTATATAGTACTATGAATATATATGGACTTATATGTGCAAAGAATAAATATGTACAAAAGATTAACATAAATAGTGTATTGATACATAAAAAAATTTAAAAACTAATATTTAACCTGTTATAGAAAACAGAACTATAAAGGACATTATTTTACAGTCAATGTTCTTAATGATTATTTGATATTCCTACATCTTCTTAGTACTGGTTTAATAGATGCCCTTTCATTAAGTCCCATGCCTCTATCTGCTCTTAACTTTTTAATCCAATTGCCCTCTCTACACTCTGTGTAATTCCTGATATCTCCATAACGGGTACTAGGAATTATTACTTCCAGGGCTCTGAATAAAAACCTATGTGTAACTCCATGTTGCACAATGTGTTTGGCCAATGCATTATGTGCTGAGCCCTTTTTGATATGATAAATATGCTCATGAATCCTATCTCTCAAAGTTCTATTGGTTTTCCCAACATAAAAGGAGGAACAGGTCTGGCATGCTGCCAGATAAACTAAATGGGATGTCATACAATTGGCTATCACTGATGTTTTAAACTTCTTGAGTAGATCTGGAAGGAAAAATTCACTATTTGTATCAATGTAGGTACAAAAATTGCAATGGCCACATGGTTCAGTACATCCAGCATCAAATATCAAATTTTTATCTTTAGGATATCACAGTAGTCTTCTTAGATTTTTCTTATTTCTAAACAAAAAGTGTGGTTTCTCTCCAACTATCTTTTTTAAACTGTCATCTATTTGTAAAACAGACCAATGTCTGCTTATATTATCTCTAATTTCTGTATGATCAGAAGTAAAAAACGATGAAATCTTAACTAAAGGTGGAGTAGAAACAGTACCTGTAATATTGTTGGTTACCGTAGGTCCAAAATAAGGGGCAGCTACATCTTGCCGTAGGGCAGGAACCAAACATAATTGTTCTGTAATTTCTGCTTCTTTGTAGCCTCTCTCTAACAACTTCATTTTGAGGCTATCCAGTTCATGTGTCAATCCAGCATCTGAGGGATTCAATCTAGAGGCCCTAACTCCCTGTCCCTTGATGATATTCCTAAATACATATGTAGGATGCATGCTAGACCTCAATAAAAGTGTGTTACTATAGCATGGTTTCCGGTATATACCAGTATTAATCAAGCCAGATGGTAGTTTCTCTATATACAAGTCTAAAACGTCTATCCTGGAACATGATTTATTCATAGTAAACTTTAAAAAATCCATTAAACTATTCATTTTAGATAGCAATGTATCCAACTGCTGTATTTGGCCAACCCATAGAACAAACAGGTCATCGACAAAACGTCGGTAAAACTTGACATGTTCTCTAAATTCAGTGACCTGAAATAAAGTGGTTTCCTCCCAATGTGCCAAGAACATGTTCGCATAACTGTTCACACATGGGGTGCCCATGGCCACCCTGTCTTGCTGCCTATATATATTGTCACCAAACATGAACAGGTTATTTTCCAACACAAGCTGTAAAAAGTAAGAAATTAAGTCTATCTGTACTATCGAATATTCACTATGTCCTTTCAAATATTCTACAATATACTGAATACCAAGTTCTAATGAGGAGCTGTGTTTGATATAGATAGGTAATTTGTTCCAGAGTATGGGAAGTCTCTGGGACAGCAATCTATCCCTCCAGCATGTTCTGTTTATTGTGGTGATAAGGTTTAGGTCCCTAGAGAGTGTAGCTCAGAGGCATTGGTATTTCTTTAATTGAAGCATGTCCAACAGCTCTGGGTTTGACATAGCTTTGTATGTTAAGCAGAGATCACCTCTGAGTAGGTGATATTCAATGGAGTAAAGCTGGAGTTTTTTGAGACGGTCTGCGTAAGACATCTGTTTGAGGCCTGTAATCCTCTTTGTGAGGTATTTCTGTGGCCTTTCCAGTTGTTGTAGATGTCTTGTGAGGTACATACCAAAAGGGGTGTTGTACTCTATGATGGGTCTAATGAGTGATGAGTAGAGGGGAACAATAACCTCTTTTTTCCTGGACAAGAAACCTTTTGTGATGAGGTGTACCATGTAGAAGGATTTCTTGACTTCTGTGGTGATGTGATTATCAAAGGAGAGACTACTGTCCACCTGTGTCCCAAGGTCTCTTATCAAACTATCGGTGTTAAGTAGACAACCACCTATGTGGTAGCTCATGGGTACAGAGTTTTTACCAAAGGGGATGACAGTGCACTTTTTGGCATTGAGCTTGAGGCCATGGCTTTGACACCAGGTATCTGTCTCAGTGAGGCCCTTTTGTAGGATGTCCTCATCGTTAGGAGTTTCGATTATGGCTTTTAGTTTGCAGTCATCTGCAAACTTTATTAGCCAAAGACCTTTTGTGTTAGCCTGTACTTCAGAAAAGTAGATACCAAACAGGAGAGGACCCAGGACTGAACCCTGTGGTACTCCACTTGTCACTGGTCTGAAGTCAGATTTGGAGTCTGCTACTTTCACAGTGTGGGTTCTGTCAGTGAGCCAATTGGCAACCCATCTTGTGACAAAGGGATTTATACTTAGTTTAGTGAGTTTATCTATAATTCCAGAGTGGGGGATGGTGTCAAAAGCCTTGGCGAGATCTAGATAGGTTGTGTGAACCACCTTACCCTCATCTATGACTTTGGTGACTGCTTCAAAGAAATCTATCAGATTTAGGAGACATGATCTGCCTTTTACAAACCTGATCTGGGTGGGGTCCAGAGTTTGGAGATTACCAATGTCTTTGTTTATATGTTCCATGATGATACATTCCATGGCCTTGCAGACCAGGCTTGTTAGGCTAATAGGGCAGTAGTTCCCAGGGTCCGTGGTGGTTCTCCCTTTGTGGATTGGGATAACTGTCACTGTGAGCTATTTAGTGGGCACAAAGCCTGAGATGAGGTTATGATTGAACATGGTGCTTAGGTAGAGTGCCAGTTCATTCTGTAGTTCATGTAGAACACAGCCTGAGATGTTGTCAGGTCCCATGGATGCTGTGTTCTTGGCTTTGGAGAGTGTGTTTTTTACCTGTGCAGCCATGATTACAGGAGCTTTGCATTCTTCCAGTATAGAGATGGGCCCTTTAGGGGGTGAGGGGGGGGTAAAGTTAGCACTGAACTTATCTGCAAGGATGTTGGCAATATCAGTTGGTTCTGTATATTTAGTACCTTTGTGCTGTAACTCAGAGGAGATCTGAGTGTTGTCATTGAGATTACTGACACAGCTATAGAATGCTTTGTGGTTGTCTTTAGAATCAGTGGCAATTTTATTTTCATAACTAGCTTTGGAGGATTTTATGAGGGATTTCAGCTTCTTATTGAGGCTGACAAGGGAGTTCCTCCAATCATGGGATTTTACTCTTTTTTGCAACAGTTTCTTTCTTCTGTTGTAGAGTTTGTTTATGGCAGGGGACCACCAGACTGGCTTCCTTTTTTTGGAGGATAGCATCTTGGTTCTGTTAGGGATAGCACAATCCATGCACTCATGTAAGTACTTATAAAGTGCATTTGTGTAGGATTCAGCAGTCGTACCTCTATTGTCCGTCTGCATAGGTATCATGAAGTTTGCCTCTTCCGTCTTAAGAAGCATGAAGTTGGCTTTGGATAAATTTTTTATGGTGGTTTCCCTAATTGGGGGGGGGGGGGTTGGTGGCAGGATGTGGATGTCTAGGGTGATTATCTTGTGGTCGGATCTGACCAATGAGGAATTGACCTCTGGTGTGGAACACCAGTTACCCATGTTGGTAATGACCAGGTCTAGGATATTGCTGCCCCTGGTGGGGTGTGAATAAGTTATCCAAGGTGTTGGAATGTACGAATTCCAGAAAACGTTGCGCAAAAGAGTTGGCACATGAGTAGTTTTCCCAGTTAATGGTGGAGTTGTTGAAATCCCCCATTATTAGGATGTTTGGATGTACCCTAATATTTTCCACTGTATCGAGAAATGATGAGTGGGAATCCTGCGGCATGGGGGGGGGGGATCTGTAGCAAGTTACAATTTGGATTGCAGTCTTGCCTAGAGTAAGTTGCACTTGGATAATCTTGGATGAATTATGCTGAGCAACTAGCCTGGAGGTGTGGATATCCTTAATGAATATGGGCACACCTCCACCTTTAGTGTTTCAGTCCAGGTTAGGTGGCCGAAAGGTGTGGTATGAATTGGTAATGCAGGGGTGCTCTCTGGAGCCTTGAACCATGTCTCTGTCACTGCACAGATGTCAATGTTCTCCATTTTAAGGAGTGCCTCGAGTGAATGCATTTTGAGGTTTAGATGTCTAGCGCTGAGTAGCATTACCCTTGGATTTTGCTTGCTTGTACCTGTTATGGTGGTGAATTTGTCATTTGAACCTTGCTTAAAAAAGGCACTATAGGGGTAGCAAGAGCCTTAGCCAGTATCCAGAATCTCAAGGGCAACAGGTGCAGGGCATCTCTGGCAAAGCATCGTGGTCTGTCGATCATGTCATTCCAGGCAGACAGATACTGGATTCCCTCAGAATGACACCAGAAGCTTAGCCAGTTGTTGAAGTCAATCATTTTGTCCTTGTACTGTGGTATAATTCTGGGTGATGGCAGGATGCTACTCAGGGCTAGGGTCATACCTGCCTGGACTACAAGATCGGAGAGCTCCTCCATGTCTCTTTTCATGTAGTCCAGGGAGGTACATCTCAAGTCATTCACACCAACATGGACAATGACAGAGTCATATTTGTACTTGTGGAGTGACCTGAGTGCATGCATTAGGTGGCGGATCCTGGCACCTGACAGGCAGCTGACAGTAACTTTCTCCTTGTTTAGCCTGGTGAGTGGAACATCAGTGTGCCTGACTATAGAGTTACCTATGACTAGAGTGCTGGGTACATTGTTATGCCTTATGGGCTGTGGTTGAGTGGTACACTGAGTTTGTGAGTTATGTGTCATTTGGGTTGTGTTGGGGGGTAGAGTTTGCTTGCGTTTCTGCTTTGGAGGTCTCTGTTGTTTGAGCAGATTTTTATTGAGAGCCTCCGCAAATGTAGGTGTGTGTTTTGTGTTGCTATGTATGCGTTTTGATGGTATAGGTTTTGAGGGACTATGTGATGAGTGTGGTGTGGTGCAAATGTTTACCTTCTCCTCTTGATGGTCTAGTCCAGTCTTGGGTGAAGAGAGCTTTGCTTCCATTTTGGCTATATATGTGCATCTCTCACAGGTTGTAGTATTGGGTGGTAGGAGGAGAGGGTTGTCTGTGTACATGAGGCAATTGCTGCATTGCCCCAAGATGCCCAGATTCATCAGGTAGACAGGAAAAAACACTGGGAGCTGACCCTTAGACATGCCTGGATAGGTGTTTATTTATTAAGTACTAAAAAATGTTTTCCTCTAGACAAGTGAGGAAAGTTGAGTGCTATAGTAATTTGTAGCTTATTTAGTGCTTACAACAAGTTCTGAACAAGCTCTGAGCTCAAAGAAACAGATTTCAGTGCTAAAACTAAAAAAAACTGGCTAGCATTCAATAGCTTTAGTGCCTGTAAAAATCTTTTAAGGAAAATGGAAAACATTGTTAACTTCATTTTTGCAGTATCATAAAAAGCTGAAAATTGCTTATAGAAATCATATAAGATTATGGGAGCATGGTGCTTTTAGCTTGCCAGATGTAGAATCTTATTCTATTGCTGCAAGTTTTAATTATATTATACTCTGGATAGACTCAACCTACACTAGTCAATTGAAAGCCATTCAGGTGCAGATTATACTAAATTCTTATACATTTATCAAATATGATAAATTGGAAATATGTAACAATCCTTTCATCTGGTTAATTCATTTCAGTCTTTAGACACTCCATATATGAAATTAGTTCTTAAACCAGTTAAGAAATATGTTTTTAATACTCCATTAATATCAGCATGGAAATTTTTGTGCTTACACATTGCGCACACCTCTAGGTTTAAGGAAACTCAGAACAATGTTAAAACACATTTATTAATAAGAAATGGATTAGTATTCTGGCCTGATTGCTTTAAAAAAAGGAAAAGATTAGTCACCAGAGTATTTACTGAAAGATTAAAAGTTGTATGAATCTGTTAACCAGTTGATATTATCCATTATTAAGAAATGAAATGAATTTATAGATTATATGAGTGGAGAGGAACAGAACACTACCCCTCATTATATGAATATATAAATATTCAAATGCTATCATTGAAGGTAAATTGACCTACAAATGAAGCTTGTTGATGTTATGTACGTTAATTATAAATAACAGTAATGTTGATGCAAAATTTTGGAACGTTTTAGACTGTAGTGGATTGAGTGACTCAATAAATGGTATGGATAAAAATGTGTTACTTAAATCAGTTAGTAAAACTTCTTCAAGTTTATACTGGAAAGTTTTTAGGTGGGAAATATATACACAGAATGTTTGTTACTCTTTATAAAATCTCTAAATTTAGTAAAAATACTTCTTCAGTTTGTTGGAGATGTAGTCAAGTTGTAAATGTTGAATGGATGCACATGTTTATGGATTTTGAAAAATGAAATATATATTGGAAGAGATAACTATGTTTTTAAGAGGTTATACTCTGACAATTATTCTTTAACTTGATTGCTATTACTAATCTATACTATCCGTGAAAGCCAAACAACAAAATATATTCTAGAGTTTACTGGTAGTAATTAGAAAAGTTATTACAAAAATAGAAATCATACTCAGTTCCTACATTCAAAGAATTTGTAAGTTTAACAGCAATACTATATAAAACTGAAAAGAAGTAATCATAATATGATCTATAAAATATTACTAAGTATTTAGTGGTTGAGATAGCCTTGAAATGTTGCTATTGAAATGCCAAGACACTCAATGTGTTAATTGTAGAAGATTACCTTGATGATTCAGTGTATTCTTAAAACTGTATAATAGTATGTGTTGAATTTCTTCCTTTGTGTATATATTATAAATATGTTAAATTACTAAAAATTTTCTTTAAAAAAAAAACAGGTAGGATAGGAGGAATAAGAGTAGTTTATGGAAACTCCAGTTGTAACAAATCATATTTCCCAGAGAGACTGAGAAACAAACAACTGATTAATTCTAGAAACACCAGAGAAAGAAATCCTTCAAAACTGTTTGTCCAAAGTTACAATCCCCTTAGAATTTGAATCAGAAATCAGTGGAGAAAATACTTAATCTGTGCCTTCACAATCATAGTGATATTCAAACTCTTGAATCTCAACAGAAAATGAAGAATCCTTTTTTTATTTTATCATAAACAACCATATGTAAAGGGACAATAACCTGCACTAAACCCTGAGCTAAGCCCAACAGATTAATCCTGTTTAGTAACTGAGACAGGAGAAGACATATCTTAAGATATTGTTTCTTTTTGATAGGAATTTCTGCAGAAACATACCCACTTTTGCCAGCAAGAACCACCCGATGGATGGACACACCCTTCTGGTTAGGTAAAGTAGCATTTTCTGCCCCTTCTCCCAGGACTGATAAGAATCCCTTGCTCTCCAAGGGCACTATAACATTCACAGAGGGATGTCTATCCCCCTGTTTCATGGTGACTGTAGAAATCACACTAGCAGGACCCAAGGAAAAAGCTGAGTGGTCCAAGGAACAAGTTTTGCCACAGCAGAGTCATTCACCTCTGACTGAGGCACTTTAGCAGCCTGCTGTGGTGGAAAATGCTGTTTGACAATTTTTATCTTTTTGTGGCTACAAGATGGAAGAATGAAGGAATTGTTAGGTTGTTTCATGATTAAGCCAGAAACAGTACCCAATTCCCAGGAAAGCCTGGTTGTAAAAAAGTAACCTTTAAAATAAACATAATAAAGCACACTTCAAATACTTACACCAGCCCCCAAAAGTAAAATAACTCAACTTTTACCAGAGAAAAAGCAGCTTAAAATTAGTTCTAACTGTATTTTACCAGAAAAGTAAAAATGTAATGCTCATGTTTAAAAATGTTAACAAAAGTCATATGACAGTCATTACATTAAAATACTTTCACCTTGCTTAATTACATTTCACTGAAAAAGGATGTTTTCTGTTATAAAAAGTAAAGTGGATGCCCCCCCCCCACCAAAGGGGGATTATATACCCAGCAAAAGAGCAGTGTTTGTTGACTGTCAATCCTTAAAAGCCCACAGAGGAGCATCCTCTTTGGGGCAGGAAATCTCTGATGAGCTCGGCATCCTAACTTGGCTTTTAGTCAGCTCAGCTCAAGCCGACTAAGGGTTTGGGTACATGTAAGGTGCCTTGAAGCATTGAAAGCTGGCTTGATGTTATATGTTTAAGTAGTCTATGACTCATATAGCTTAGGCTACAACAACAGCAATTCATACAAAGAAGATCTTCCCTTTGAAAACAGCATTCAGGATAGGGTTATGTTCTCCTCTT
The DNA here is from genome assembly GCF_019279795.1 of Protopterus annectens. Lineage (NCBI taxonomy): Eukaryota > Metazoa > Chordata > Ceratodontiformes > Protopteridae > Protopterus > Protopterus annectens. The sequence goes on along the minus strand of NC_056730.1, from coordinate 968,361,112 downwards.
TTAGTAAAGATGGCCAAACCATGCTGCACAGGCATATACTTGAGCCTCTGGGCCTAAGTACCAGTGTCATCAAAGTCAGAATTGCAAACAGCTAAATGAAAGCAGACTCTTGAAAATGTATTCAGTTTAGTTCATCCTTCAGCCCAGACTCAGAGGGGAGAAAAGACTGTGCAGTGCCTGAACTGAGATGAGTAGAGTGCCATAAGCCCTATTGTAGAAGAAGAGTGTATTCTCTCTCTCTTACCCCATCTGTGCAGAGCTTTAAACTGTTTGTGTGGTAATAAGGTGATAAAATGAGTTGTTATCCATGCCCTGCACTGGATCAGAGAGTTCACACAGGACTCACCTGAAAGTCTTATTTAGAGACTCATTCCATTCTGCCAGGGGCTTATAGAGGGCATTTACCAACTTTGGGCAGGGAAAGCAGTGCTTGAGTGTTTCCAGGGTGCTTGAATTCTACCAGGGGATGACTGACAACTTCTCCCCCTTCTTCACTAGTTACACATTTTGGTACTTCTTATGTATGAGAGAGAATCCATGGAAGACTTCAGGAACCTTCTTTTTCCATAGGAAGAGTTGTCTAGATGAAGCTTCAGGTGGGAATGATTCTTAGTGCTTATTTTTTTCAGAAATAACGGCCCTAGATCCTCAGAATCCCCAAAGACATCTATGTGGAATGGATTTTCCCCTGTCCCCCAGTACCAGGGGCAAGCACCTGCTCACTCTCAAATAGGGATAAGCATGTATACTATGAAACGGTGTTAATCAGCAGAGATCCAGCACTCTACAGCAAGTCTGACAAAGGTGATATGGAGCATTAGGGAACTGTGTCAGACATGGCACTGATATCAAACCATGCACTATAAGAATGCATTCCCACACACCAGTGAGTAAAATCTCATTAGACCTCAAATATCTGTCTGATGTCCAGGCCCAGAAAAAAGGAAAGTTATGTACTCATCATAACTTTCCATCTGCGTTGTTCATTTTCATTCTTCCTCAACAACTGGCTTCAGATCCAGTCCTTGGATCTGACTCAGCCATTATTTTCAGCTCGTCAATACTAGCAAACTCGCAAGCTCCTCCCTTACCCATAATGCTCTATTCCATAACATTACTCATATATTGCTTGCTGGCTTATTGCATCAAAAGAAGTATTACAACCTATGAACCTATAAAGAAATCGCAATCCCTCAGAGCCACATGCTCCAGGGATCTAAACCTTGTCATCACAATGAACAAAACATGCCAGATGGATAGGTTCCTGACCCAGAGACTTCCCATACTCTGGAATAGACTGCCCATACATGTCAAACAGAGTGCCTCCTTGGCCCTCTTCAGAAGGAACCTTGATGATTGGATAGGAGACAGGAAATTCACCCCGGGGATCATGTCAGTCGCCCTGCTAGACAAGGGTCCAGAGAAGTAAATATTGTGGGAAAAAATATCCAAGGAATTGTTATGGCTAGGCTTGTATAGACCCTAGGGCCAATAGCCTAGTACCAACCTATGAACCTATTAGCATTCTGGTAACATAAATTCATATCTGAAACTCAACATAAGGAACAGTGGTTCCCTTAGAAGATCTCGCTCTTCCAGAAGTCATTAGTTCAATGGCAGTGTGTTGGTGGGGGGGAATAGAGGAAGAATGAAAATGGACAACACAGATGGAACATTATGATGAGTACATATATAAATGAATGCATCCCCCTCAGACCCAAATTAAAGTCCAGACCTATTAGGACATGAAATATTATGTTATATAAATAAATTATATATATGTATTAAAAGTTTTGATAATATGTTCATGATATTAATATGTCTATGCTTGTTATACATGTTTTTTAGTTTGTGTATTTTACCTTTAAATATTTCTGAAATGAATACTAATTGATTTTAACATGATAGGGAGGTGTATTTAAGGTGTGAGTTTTGTAGTGTCTCTATTACACCTGATGAGGCAAACCAGTGAAAGTACTTATGTGCACTAAGTTTTTTAACTTGGAGACTGCAGCCTTTGTCGTGTCACTGTTTTATTTTACCAAGTTTTTTTTATCTGATGTCTATTTTCATTCATTCCTCAAAAATTGGAATACAGTCCCCAGCTACCTGAAATCCTGGGATGACTCTAAGGAAGGATATTCCTGAGCACAGTTGAGCCAAAAGATGCTTTTCCATTCGGCACCAGATCCAATTTGTGATGAGTAATAAAGGTATGAGGATCAGCCCAAGTTGCAGCTGCACATACATCATCCACTGAATCCGATGAAAGAGTTCTCAAAGGTTTTGGTAAGGAAAGGCCCAATTTTTTACAGACAAAGGATATACAATCGGTCAGCCATCTGGCTAAGGTCACCTTTGTGACTGGCTTGCCTAATTTGGAATCCACAAAGGAGACAAACAATTGATGTTTTTTGTTCTATGTAAGTAAAAGTGCAATTGCCTATGAATATCCAGTAAGTGTAAAAAGAAGTTATGTACTTACCATAACATTCCATGTGAGTTGTTCATCTCGCCTTCATTCTTACTGATGGGTTCAGAGCCCACAGCTCTGAGACTGCCTACTACAAAACTCGAGGATTTCAAGTAGCTTGAGGCCAAGTCCCTATCCCATGATGCACCTAGAGTTACCTCAGATCTTGTTTGCTGCGTATAATAATACCATATGTCATTCTGTAACTCCATAAGAGAAAAAGTATAGAAAGGTTAAGTGACCAGGAAGGATCTAGCATCTTGGTCTTCTGAAAGCCCTGGAGGGTGTAGGAGGGAGGGAGAATGAAGTTGAGATGAACTCACATGGAACGTTATGGTAAGTACATAACTTCTTTATGTGAAGTTGTTCTATCTCGCAGTTCATTCTTACTGATGGGTAGCATCCCAAGCACCATCTATCTCGGGTGGCTCATGGAGTATATTTTTCAGGACTGTGGAACCAAAGGAGGCCCTGTCCCTAGAGGCCCTGTCAGCTTTGTAATGAGTGATAAAGGTATGAGGTTTCGACCAAGGGGCTGCTGCACAAATGTTATCAAAAGGAAGTCTAGCAAAAAAAGCAAAGGATGTAGAAACTGCTCTGGTTGAATGCGCTTTAATTTTATGCTGTAATGGCATATTGGCATCTGAATGAGCAAAGGTGATGCAGTCAGATAACCATTTAGACATAGTTGTTTTAGCCACTGGCATACCTTTCCTGGAGTCTGAAAAGGAAGGAAAAAGCTGATCTGATTTCCTGAAATCTTTTGTTCTACCCAAATAAAATCTGAGCTGTTTGTGAACATGAAGTTAGCATGTACTCTAGATTGTTGGAGTGGTTAGGGAAGAAAACTGGCAAATCAATAATTTGGTTGAGTAGTTTCAGTGCAAACTTTGGGCAAAAAGGAGGGGTTTGTTCGAAGTGAGACTCTGTCAGCATGGAAGATCAAATAAGGAGGCTTAATGGACAAGGCTTGAAGCTCTGATACTCTGTGGGCAGAAGTAATAGCCACTAAAAAGATGGTTTTCTATGACAAAAATTTGAGGTCACATGAGGAAGCTGCTTCAAATGGAGGAAGAATTATGCCGAAAAGCATAAAATTTAGATTCCATGGGGAATAGGGAGATTTCACAGGTGGTCTAATATGAAAGGTCCCTTTGAGAAAGGCTTTGGATAATTTATGTGACATAATATTCAAATCTTTGAATCCAAGATGAAAGTTAGAGATGGCAGCAAGTTGAACATGGACTGCTACTGCTGCAGCTCCTTCATTGAAGGTCATGGTCAATAATTTTAGTATAGAGGCCATAGGGGCTTGGTAAGGATCAATATTGTTTTTAGAGGCCATATAGAATTTTTTTTTCCATTTGCTCAGGTATAGCTTCCTCATAGAGGATTTATGAGAGAATAAGAGAATTTGCTTCTTCTCATTGGAAAGGTTATGGTACCTGGCTATGATGGTAATTAGAGCAGCCAAGCTGTAAGCTTTTGAAATAAAATAAACCACTTTTACCAAGGAGTATGTGGGATTTGGGAAAACCACAATTTATAAGCGAAAGGGTTTAGTAGTAGTAGAAAAAACAGCAGGGCTTTCAAATAGTTAAACAGCATGCAAAGGGAGACTGCTGTTAGGAAGTACAGGATTGGGGGGGAGGGGGGGGGGCAAGCCAACATCCATGGTGGAGTGCTTTAGTTAAAAAAATAATATAAAAAAATAGAAATTAAACAAGGGCTAACAATTAACAATTCTGTCTAGAGGATAAAACATACTCTGCACATTCTGAAAATGACATTGATCCTGAGGTTGCCCAGATCTGTTAATGAGTGTCACAGGCCAATAATTTGAGTTTGGTGTACAGGGTATCCAGGCAAAAGTAGATTAAAAGGAGGAGCTGGGAAGAAAAATAAGTAATATTAACACAATATACTGCATTTGTTAATAAGAAAAAATGCATTGGTACAAAGGTGCTATCAGAGGAGTGTAGAAAAAAAATAACAAGTAGGTAATCTATACACAGATAAAAGCCTCAGTTTGTGATGATGTAAAATTTAAGACAAGTTTAGGCAGTTAACACGTTCAACAGATTACAGCAGCTGCAAATACATCAGAGGGTATAAATAGAAGATAACATATACAGAACTAAGCACAATACTGTACTTGTTATAAGTAGAGAAGTGCAACATGGACTGCTAAGATTTTAAAAACAGATGTAAGAATACTGATACAAATTGCACTACAGGTATGTCAAACCAATAGGTGAGGAAAAGTACACACCAATGTCTGGGCAAGTTTTTTTAAAAATGCAATAATAAAGTGAGCAGCAAAGAAATAATGTTCCAACAATAACAATGTTCTACAACACTAACGCAGCTCTAACAAGTCTATACTCTATTAAGTAAATACTCTGGGCCAGACTAATGCTAAGGCTAGGTAAATATTTTCAAGAGCCCATAGAGGTACTGCAAATACTGTCTTCCTTAAAATACATGTCTAGCTTCATTACACTTTACAAAGGGGTAAATCAACATCAATACATTTTTCAAATGAAAAGAAACAAATATGAAAACTAACCTTAGGTATGGGCACTAAACCTCGAGAGACAAGCAGCTACACACCAAGGGGATTTTAAAAGTGACTCCTGTAGCTTAAGAAAGCTAGGTTAGGCTGCAATTGGTCTTGTGGGGGAGGGCAGAATAGACCAGAAAAGTGGTGCACAGCCAATAGTGTGATGAAAAGGGCTGGCCCTGATTAGGCTGTAATTGGTCTTGTGGGGGAAGGGTGATCAGAATAGACCAGAAAAGTGATGAACAGCCACTGGTATGATGAAAATGACTAGTCCTGATTTCACAGATGTGCAAGTCTACAGAAACAATCAGGAAAGGCAGTAGGTACTCTGGACTTGCTTGTTTTGCATACCTTTCTTATTGAAACAAAATAAACCAATTTTACCAAGGAGTATGCAAAATTTAGGAAGACCAGAATTTATGAGAGAAAGGGTTTAGTGGTAGTAGAAAAACAGCAGGGCTTTCAAATAGTTAGCAGCATGCAAATGGAGACTACTGTTAGTAAGTACAGGATTGGGGGGGCAAGTTAACATCTGTGGTGGAGTACTTCAGTTAAAAAAACAGAAATTAAAGAAGGGCTACCAATTAACAATTCTGTCCAGAGGATAAAACATACTTTCTGTATATTTTGAAAATAACACTGATCCCAAGGTTGCCCAGATCTGTGTTAAAGAGCACTGCAGGCCAGTAGTTCGAGCTTGGCTTGGGGGAAAAGAAGGAGAAAGAGAAAAAAACTCCTGTTTCATGCTCAGGAGCAGTGGATGCTGTTGAATTAGATGAAATGTATGAACACTGCAAGCTTTAGTTAAAGGAAGAGAAATGTTAACAGCAGTGGACTGTATCAAATTGGTGTTTACAGAAACATCTCCCCGTGTTTGAGGTTGCATAGCATATATGCGCATTTCATTCTTCGGCCAGGAAAAAAACATGCCTCTCATAAAAATCTGACAAATCATGTAGCAGTTTCCTCCATTTAACATCCTGTAGTCATTTTTCATAGGTTGCCCACCCCATCAGCAAACAATTCATCCAACTTGCATACTGCAGATGTTAAAAACACACAGCTTATTCTTACCATTAATAACTTCTTTGTAAAGTGGAGTTTTCAAAGGTTTGAAAAAATCAGTAAGCAATCTAATATAATTAAAACTGAGTTCCAAATTTAGAGATGACCACTGATTTAGTAGCTTAGGAACTCATAAACCTCTCAGAACAGTCTTAAAATGAAGATATACTTCAAATGCAGTCTCTGCCACTGCAAATGTTTATATTTGTAGAAATTATTCTCCAATTCTTTAAAAAACATCAAAAAATTATTAAAATTCACTGAGCTATGAGCTATGATCCATGGCAGGTAAGTCTCTTCTGTAGATGCAAGGAGTAACGGATTACCCTCCACTTGTAACATATGACCAAACTGATCAGAAAACATCGCCATCACAGAGCTCCCTGGATTATAATCCAACTCCAAATCTCCTCCTTCTGCCATGTCCTTTTGGATCAGAAACTAACTGGAGCACAAGTTGTGGCAGTTTTTTCTTGTTGTTCATCAAGGGTGGGACCTGTCTGCAAAATCTGGTGGACTTCTTTTAGAAGGTCACCAAGGCCATGGAGGAGGGTAAGACAGTGCATACCACCTACCCTGACCAGGCCAAGGCATTTGACAATACCTCACTTGGTTATTACAGATAAGCTCACTAAATTGGGCATCAACCTCTACGTCACCAGAAGGATAGCAAAATAGCTCGCGGATAGGACACTTATCAGAGTGGGGGAATCTACATCCAACAAGAGGTCATTCACCAGTGAAGTACCACACAGCTCAGTGCTGGATCCCCCATAGTTTGGGATACAAATCTCAGATGTCAAGTCAAATGCAGATGGCCTATGGCTGATCAAGTTTACTGATGACTGCAAGCTGGGGGCAATCACGGACTCCCCAAATGATGTTGATATCCTACAGAAAGCACTGATGCAGACTAATGACTGGTGTCAGAGCCATGGTCTCAAAATAATGGGAAGAAATGCATAATAATACTCTTTGGGAAATCAACAAACCTCTGCAAATTATAACACTGATAGTACCCCCTTAGAGTGGTGAGAGATCTGGGTACTCAGTAATCTGAGCTTTGATCACCATATGTTCACGGTAGTGGAGAAATCCTTCTATGTTGCCTGACTTATAAGTAAGGGCATGGCATCCAGATCTAAGAATGCCATACTGTCACTGTACTTGACCCTCATCAGACCAATAATTGAGTACGATGCACCCTTTGGCATGCACTTCACCAATCACCTGCAACAGTTGGAGCATCCTCAGAGGTTTCTCACCAAAAAAAAGAGTATAACTGACATGTCATATGCAGTCCAATTAAAAGCCCTACTTTCCTACCGATTATTGAGGGGTAATCTATGCCTGATCTAAAAGACAGTCTCGGACCCAAGCCTGATGGAAGTTTTGCATATTCACAAAACTATCTGCATGAAAGTTACCCATTACAAGGATCTAAACCTGACCTCTGACATGAATAGATTACACTGAAGAGACAGATATGTGTCCCAGAGACTGCCCCTCCTCTGGAATAGGCTTCCTAGTCATGTGAAGCAGAGCCCTTCCCAGTCCATCTTCAAGCACAATCTGGACCAATGGATTGGAAATCACAAATTCACTCCTGGGATGGTACCTATGCCTCTTATGGATTGAGGCAGTCTGTAAAAATTGTGAACAACTCACTTGCTGACCTTTGTTATCCTTCCCATAGGATGACAAAATTGGGTAAAATCTGGGTAAAACATGCTAGGCTTATAAAGGCTCTTGAGCCATTGGCCTAGTAATCTCATTTAAGCCTAAGATTCTGTCTACAGTATACAGACAGATGAGAGAGGAACACAGCATGACAGCGAGACTATGGAAAAAGAATGTAGTGGTGCAGAAGGGTGGGAAGGAATATTGCAACAGTGATCAGTAGAACACCTACTGTTACGGTAAGTTCTTACACAACTGTACTACATCTTGACTGAAATCACTGTTGCAGTATTCATAATGAATTGGTGATTCTCAGAGCTAAAGGTGATGTAAGAATAGTTGCCTATTGAGCTGCAAAACTGTCCAAGAGTTCTGGAAGGACTGACCAGCAAAAGCAACCCTAAACCTTGACAATACATTAATCTTGTAGTGTTCAGTGAAGGTTTGTTCAGTAGACCAGGTGACAAATTCTAGTATGATCCTGACATCCACCCCTTTGTAGAAGGCCCCAGTTGATGCTACTGCCCTGGTAGAATGTGTTCATGGGTGTGAAGGCAAGGACCATGTACAGAATAACAAGAGGAGATGGCCTTAGAGATCCAGCTTGCAATAATTTGTTTAGATACTGGTTGGCCCAATTTTGAGTGCATAAAGCAAGCAAACAGTTGGTCAGATTTTCTAATAGATGTAGTTTTGCCCAGATACACTCCACTGTCAGTGAATATCTACAAAGTGTAGCAATCTTTCTCTCCAATCTGTGGGTTGGGAAAGAAGGTAGGGAGATTTATAGCTTGGTTATGTGACAGTTCTTTCACTACTTTAGGCACGAATGAAAGATTAGCTCTCAAGGTCACCCTGTCCTTATGAAAAATAAGAAAGGGTGGATGGCTATGAGAGCCTACAGCTCTGCAACTCTTCTAGCTTAAGTAAGAGTCAGAAGTAGAATTATTTTCCAGGTGCAGAATTTGAAATTTTACTGAGACTGCTAGTTCAAAAGGAGACAGACTAAGTTTATCTATCTCAAAGTTTTGATCCCAAGGAGGGATTATAGACTTTTTTGGTAGCCTAAGATACAGCACCCCCTTAAGGAATAACCTGACCTCAGGTCTGGGCATAAGAGGGAAAACACACAGAGATGGCCGGCAGGTAGGCTTTGGTGGAAGAGCGCGCCAGATCTGTATGCATGAGCTCACACAGATATTTTAGTATGGAAGGTACCGGTACCTGTGATTTGGTGGGGTTCTGTCCATTCCTGTGGCACCATAAGGAAACATTACACATTTGGCCATGTATATTTTTGAGTGATGAGTCTTCTGGTTTCTTGCAGAACCTTAATTATGACCTGTGAATGGTGGTGCTTGTAAGGAATTAAAACCCTATCATGCACAGAGTTAGGTTTAGGGATGACAAGCTAGGGTGTAGTAAAGACTCCTTCCGTTATGTGCTAAGATCCGCTTGTAGTGGCAGTTTGTCTTAGCTGCCCCTGGTAGGGTGAAAGAGAAGAGGAAACCAATGTTGTCCTGGCCAGAAGCGGATCACTAACAAGAGCTTTAATTTTTCTTCTTGACCCTTTAGAAGAACTTTTGGGGTAAGAGGTAGGGCAGGAAAGGTGTATAGGAATCTCCCTGTTCAATAAAAGCTGAAATCACACATCCTCCAGGCTAAGGGTACAAAAAAAGGGGAGCTGTTTGTTGCTCACTGAAGCAAAGAGTCTGTCTGAGGTGTCCCCAGTGGTGAAGGATGTCCAGGAAGATGTGTCTGTTGATGGTTCATTTGTGAGGATCCTTCAATGTCCTGCTTAGTGCATCTGCCAATAATCTGTCCAGTGATGGAATGTATATGGCTACTAAAGGCATTTTTCTGTGTGACAAACTCCTAGATGATCTGTGCTAATCTGCACAGTTGGTAAGACCTGGTTCCTCCTTGTTTATGTACAACATGACTGTGGTGTTGTCTGTGAGCACTCTTAGGGGACCTGACATGTAGAACATGACTGTGGTGTTGTCTGTGAGCACTCTTAGGGGACATGACCTCCAGACATTGGAAAAGACTTGAACAGCTTGGATGAGGGCCCTCATCTCCTTTATATTAATGTGCTCCATTAGTAGTTTTGGTTGTCATCTGCTCTGATCCTAGTGTGTCTCTGTCCAAGCTCCCCATGCCTTGTCCAAGGCATCTGTATCAAACTGTAAGTGGTAGGGTGAAGGGAAGTCCTAGGTTGAGTATCACCTTGTCCCAACACCATGAGAACTCTCTCCTGAGACAAGTTAATAGCATGATTACTCTGTCTAAGGGCGAGAATGCCCAGACCAAACTGTTTTCAGGTACCACTGGATTTTCCTCATATGCAGTCTGGTTAGGGGGAGTACTAGAATAATTACTGTTTTGAATCCTATGGTGCATAGGACTTCTCTTACAGAGCAGTGGCTGAGGTGAAGGAGGTCAGATTGTGAAAGTAATCCGAATGCTTTGCACATTTTCCTGAGGCAAGACAGGCCTGTACCTTTATGATGTCCAGTCTGCAGCCCAAGAGAAAATCCCAGGATGCAAAAAACTCCCTTACCAGCCTCAGTAAGAAGCTGAGATCCTTCATAAAATCCTCCAGAGCTAGTTATGAAAATAAAATTGCCAAAGATTCCAAAGACAACCACAAGGCATTCTATAGCTATGTCAGGAATCTAAATGGCAATGCTTAGATCTGCTATGAGCTACACCGAATGGCATTAAATATACTGATCCCAAGGATATTGCCAATATCCTGGCAGATCAATTCAGTGCAAACTTCACCCCCCTCTCACCCTCTAAAGGGCCCATCTCAATACTGAAAGATTGCCAAATTCTGGTAATAACAGCCACACAGGTAAAAATGCACTCTCCAAAGCTAAGAATACAGCATCCATGGGACCAGACGACACTACATGAACTACAAAATGAACAGGCACCTCACCTAAGTGTCATGTTTAATCATAGCCTCACCTCAGGCTTCGTGCCCACTGAGTTGCGCACAACTACAGTTATCCCACTCCACAATTGGGGATCCACCTTGGATCTCGGGAACTACCGCCCCATCAGTCTGACGAGCCTGATCTGCAAGGCCATGAAACTTATAAACAAAGACATTGGCAACCTTCACACACTGGACCCCATGCAGTTTAGGTTCGTGAAGGGCCGATCTTGTCTACTGAACCTGACTGACTTCTTCAAATCAGTCTCCAGAGCTGTGGACAAGGGTAGGTTGGTCCACACAGCCGATCTGGACTTCGCCAAGGCCTTCAACACCATCCCCCACTCTGGAATCATAGATAAACTTACTAAGCTGGGCATTAATCCCTACGTCACTCGATGGGTTGCCAACTGGTTTATTGACAGAACCCACACTGTAAAAGCAGCAGACTCCAAATCCAGCTCCAGACAAGTGACAAGTGGAGTACCTCAGGATCAGTCCTGGGACCGCTCTTGTTTGGCATCTACTTCTCTGAAGTACAGGCCAACACTAAGGGACTCTGGCTAACAAAGTTCGCAGATGACTGCAAACTGGGAGCCATTATTGAATCCCCAAATGATGTGGATATTCTACAAAAGGGCCTTACAGAAACAGATGCTTAGTGCCAGAGCCATGGGCTCAAGCTCAATGCCAAGAAATGTATAGTTATCCCCTTATGAAAAAACATGTACCCGTGAATTACCTCATAGGTGGGAGCACACTAAATGCTGAAAGTGTGATAAGAGACTTAGGGACACAGGTGGACAGTGGTCTCACCTTTGATAACCACATCGCCACAACAGTCAGGAAATCCTTCTATGTGGCACACGTCATCACTAAGGACTTTTCATCCAGAAAAAAGGAGGTCATTGTCCCACTGTACTCATCCCTCATTAGACCCATTATAGAATACAATGCCCCATTTGGTATGTACCTCTCAAGACATCTGCAACAACTGGAAAGGCCGCAGAAATACCTCACTAAAAGAATCACTGGCCTAAAGCAGATGCCCTATGCTGACCATCTAAAAAAACTCCAACTAGACTCTGTCACATATCGTCTACTCAGAGGCAATCTCTGCTTAACATACAAGTCCATGTCAAACCCAGAGCTGTTGGACATGCTATACTTAAAGAAATTCCAATCCCTTAGAAACACATGCTCCAGGGATCTAAACCTTGTCATCACAATGAACAAAACATGCTGGAGGAATAGGTGCCTGAACCAGAGACTCCTCAGACTATGGAATAGACTGCCCATACATGTCAAGCAGAGCACTTCTTTGGCCCTCTTCAAAAGGAACTTTGATGATTGGATGGGAGATAGGAAATTCACCCCAGGGATCATGTCAGTCACCTTGCTAGACAGGGGTCCAGGTAATTAAATACTATGGAAGAAATAGCTAGGGAATTGTTATGGCTAGGCTTGTATAGGCCCTAGGGCCGATAGCCTAGTACCAACCTATGAACCTATGTTCTGAGCTGGCTGCAGAGTGGACTTCTTGTAGCTGATAGTGAACTCCAACTGTGACAGGAGGTTGAGGGTTAGTTGGAGGTGTTGCCCTAGTATCTGAGGAGAAGAGTCTTGGATTAACAAGTCATTTGAGTAGGGAAAAACTGGATCACCTGCATTCAGCAGAAGGTGAAAACTCTTGGGGCTGTGGAAGGTCCAAACGGTAAAGCAGTAAACTGGAAATGCGATGATTCAGGAATCTCCTGCAAGGAGGATGAAAGTACAGTTTTGTACCTACCATAAATGTAGATGTCCGATAGGTATGCATCTGCAGTCATCACATATGGGTTGTCCTGCCTCAGGCAGCCCTTCGGTCGGCCGGATTCCAAAGTCTGGGTCCGGCGTCAGCTGATGTCGCACTTTCCCCGACGTCAGAGCACCTGGGATATAAAAGCATCAGCCGACGCCATTTTCCTCAGTTTTTCTTGCCCCAGATGCCAGGTGCCCTCTAAGGAAGGCTAAATTTGGAGAGATGCATTTAAAAATCCAAACATGCACAATAATATAAAAACAAATACACCATAATAGATCCCCCCAGCTAGCTATAAGAGGGGTAAGTACCCAAGAAATACCACAGAGGGGAAGGAGGGAGGGTAAACCTGACTGCAGATGCATACCTATAGGACATCTACATTTATGGTAGGTACAAAACTGTACTATGTCCTTCAAGGATGCATCTGCAGTCATCACATATGGGTAGAATACCATAGCCAATCTGGGGGTGGAGGAACTATGTAAAGGATGGTGTAGCTAAAATGCCCTGCAGGACTGCCATAGCAAAGCCTGCTCTGGATCTGGAATATAAAGGTAAATTGTAATGCTTGGCAAATGTATGCACGGAGCTCCATGTAGCAGCTTCTAAAATGTCCTTGGTAGCCACCCTCTTAAGAAGGCTGTGGAGGTGGCTGTGGCTCTCGTGGAATGAGGTCTAATGTTAGCTGGCACAGTTTTTCCATGAAAGGAGTAAAAAAACGAATGCAATTCCTATCCATTTTGAAATTGTCTGTTTGGAAATTGCTTTTCCTTGTGTACCAGCTGCATATGCTACCAACAGCTGGTCAGTTTTTCTGTAACCTTTAGTTCTGTCCAAGTAGTAGCGCAACTGTCTGTGTATGTCCAGGGTGTGCAGAAGTTTCTCCCCTTTGTTTTGTGGATTTGGAAAGAAGGTAGGCAAGTGAATAGCTTGATTTAATGAAACCCTGGATACCACCTTTGGCATAAATGTAGGATTGGTTCTCAATGAAACTCTGTCCTGATGAAAAATAAGAAATGGCTGTACTGCCATAAGGGCCTGTAACTCAGATACTCTTCTTGCTGAGGTTATGGCCAGAAGGAAAGCAGTCTTCCAAGACAGGAACTGTAGTTCTGCAGATGCTGCTGATTCAAAGGGAGGCAGTGTTATTTTTTCCAACACGAAGTTAAGGTCCCAAGTAGGTAGAGGTGGTTTCCTTGGAGGATTGATGTTTTTGATTCCTCTTAGAAACTGTCTTCGGACAGCGTGAGAGAAGACAGGTGGATCAGTATTGTACTCTGCTGAAATTGCTGAAGCATGAATTTTAATGGAAGAGTAAGACAGACCATTGTGGAACATTTCTGCCAAGTATTCCAGGATATGTGCCATGTTCATCACTGTCGCATCTAGGCCCTTTGTGGTCTTCCAAATGTGAAATCTTTTCCATTTTGCTGAATATGCCTTTCTTGTGGAAGGCCGGCGAGCTTCCATAATAATATCTTTCACTCTCTGGGATAGCTTGTCCTGAGGAGGAGTCAAGGTATTTTCCAGGCTGTTAGTTGCAAGGTTTTCAGGTTGGAATGCAGAGTTTTGTAATTGTGCTGTGTCAGTAGAAGTGGCCATAGAGGAAGAGGCCATGGTTTCGTGCGTGCGTGACAGGCTCTTTAACAGTGGGTACCAGTGCTGTCTTGGCCAGTCCGGAGCTATCAGAATCACTTTTGGCTGCTCTGTCCTGATCTTCAGTAAAACCTTGGTCATTAATGGGAGAGGTGGAAATGCATACACTGTCAGAGTTCTCCAGCTGAAAGAGAGGGCGTCCACTTTCCATGCTTGTGGGTGGTATGTCCTTGAGCAGAATTTCTTCAGTTGATGATTGTGGGGGGAGGCAAAAAGATCTAAGTCCGGCCTCCCCCATGATTGTGTTATCTGTAGAAAGATGTCTGGGTGCAGCATCCATTCGTGTGCATCCATGATATTTCTGCTTAAGCTGTCCGCCAGTATATTGTCTTTCCCTGGCACAAACTGGGATTGTAGCTGTATATTGAGTTTCAAGGAAAGTTCCCATAGATTCATTGCCAGCCTGCAAAGAGGATAGGAATGGGTGCCTCCTTGCTTGTTTATGTACCACATAACCGTGGTGTTGTCTGTCCTTATTAGCAGATGGCCATGATGCAGAAAGGGTTTGAAGGCTTCGACTGCATGTATCACTGCCAGCATTTCCTTTTGGTTTATGTGCATGCGTAGCTCTTTTTGTGACCATAGACCTTGAATGCATCTGCCCTCCATGTGCGCTCCCCATCCATGGTCTGAAGCGTCTGTTGTAATGGTTTGGCTGGCTATTGGTTTGCTGAAAGGCAGACCCTGTTTGACTGGCTTGCTTGAGCCCACCACAGAAATTCCTTTTGAAGGCATGGAATGAGTGGTATCAAAGTTTTCAGGCTGTGACTGTGCTGAGTCCATAAACTCCTTAGGTACCATTGTAGTTTCCTCATATGTAGTCTTGCTTGCAGAATCAGAAGGATGCAAGAAGCCATGTAACCCAGGGCCTGCAGGATTTTCCTTGCAGTCAGCTGGGTTTGTCTTGTCAGATTTTTGAAGTAATCTGGTAGTTGATTTTGTTTTTCTTCTGTGAGGAAGGCCATTTGGGTGGTTGTATCTAGATTTGCACCCAGAAAGGTTATTCTTTGGGATGGAACAAGTCTTGATTTGTGAAAGTTGACTGTATATCCCAAGGCCTGAAGTAGGTGGATGGCATAATTCAAGTGTTTTACCAAAGTTTGTTGGCTGTCCGCTTGTATAAGGCAGTCCAGATATGGGTATATTTGAATCCCCTGAAGTCTGCAGTGTGCAATTACTGATGCCAGGCATTTCGTGAATACTCTGGGCGCAGTAGATAAGCCAAAGGGCAATGCTGAGAATTGATAATGCTCTGACCCTGCAAGAAATCTGAGGTGTCTTCTGCAACTTTGTCTGATAGGGACATGCAGGTATGCCTCCTTGAGGTCTAGAGTTACCAGCCAAGACCCCTTGCCCAGCATGGGAAGGAGCTGCTGTAGAGTCAGCATTTTGAACTTTGGCACAATGAGATAAGTATTCAGTGCGGACAAGTTGAGAATAGGCCTCCATTGTTTTTCTTTTCTTGGAACAAGGAATAGTCTGGAATAAAATCCTTGGCCTTGTTCTGAGAGAGGAACCTTTCCTATAGCTTTCATTTGCATTAAGCTGGAAATTTGTTTCAAAGTCTCTGCCCTTTGATTCGGTGGCAGGTCTGGCATGCCCTTTCTTTTTGGTAATGTGTGGAAATGAAACCTGTATCCTTTGTCTATTATTTGCAGTGTCCATTTGTCCCTTGTAATACTGTGCCAATTTTCTGAGAATAAAGAAAGCTTTCCGCCCAAAGGTGCTTCCAATTGAGCACTGGTTGGCGGTGTCAAAGTAAAGTCATTGAGCCTGTCCTTGTGCAGCAGTTGAAGGTCCTGCATTACCTCTCTGGTTGGGAGGCTGCCATTGATGTCCTCTGTAGGAGCCTCTAGCTTGCCCTCTACCTCTGGCACGCCTGTTCTTGCCTCTCTGAAACCTCTCTGTGTCTGGAAAGGACCAATTCTTGGAAGGCCAATTCCTGCTGAATCTTGGTGGTTGTACTTGGAGAAAATCTTTGACTGTTTGTACGGATTTTGCTTTTTCTTCAAATTTCTTTAGGACCTCCTGAGCTGTGGAGCCAAATAACTTTTGCTTTTCCAGAGGAGCATCCAGCAGCTTTGCTTTAACATGGTCTGGCAGAGATTGTTCCTTCAGCAATGCATGCCTAAGTATGACTGCGCCAGTCATAGCTGACCTATATGAAGCTTCCAATGCATCATAACCACATTGCAAGAAATGGTTGCTAACCTGTTGTGAGTTATGTACCAGATCCTGAAGTGACTTGCGGTCTAGGGGGTCAGGTGAAGACAGTTTTTTATGCAATTCATCTAACAAATACTCTTGGTACTGTATCATATGAAATTGACAATTTAATGCCCTCATAGAAAGAGTAGCAGAAGTATACACGTTTTACCCCATCTCTCTAAAGTTCTGGACTCCCCTTCAGAGGGGAGAGGATTTTTAGCAGTGGCAGCTGCAACCCCTTTAGGGCCCTGGGAAATAGTTTCTGGATCAGCAGAGTGGGCCTTGTAAAGGTAAAGATGTGAGTCCGGGACCCTGTAGTACCTATCGGGTTTGGCAGGAGCCGGAGAGAGAGAATCAGGGGTAGTGCTAGAGTCAGAGTACACATCATCAATGACATTCAAAACAGGAGGAATAGCTAAAGGTCTATGCTGAGGCAAATGTAAAAAGGTCCTTAATCTTTTCCTGGAATCAGAGAATTCCTGGCCCTTTCAGAAAAGAGTTTAGTAGCACAGAGAGAGATCTAGTATAAATTGCCATTGCCCTTCTTTCCTCGATACTAGGAAAATCTGGAATAAACCCTCTTTCCTACGAATTCTTGGGGTGGTGGTTCTGTGCCTTGTGCCTACAATCCCCACAGGGTGAGTGGAAGCAGGTGCATCTGGTTGTGGGAAGGGGGTGGCATGGCATTTAGAGAAGAGATTTCCATCCAGGACATGGTGTACCCCTTTATACAACTGAAAGCACTCATTAGTCTGTGGTAATCTTTTCCCAGGTGGAGACTGACTGAGTAAGCCATTTTGAGAGTGTAAGAGGGATGTTTGTATATAGTCACGGAAACTTGCCTCCAAAGGGACTCTCAGAAAAGGAATCTCTCTGTGGTTTCCCTAGAAATCTCTTTCTGGGGGCCTTCCTGTGTTTCTGGCTGTGCCTAGGATCTCTTCTAACAAAACCAATGGGTTTTGTTGTGTAATTTCTTTGGTACCTAGGTACGGAAGTTAACAGAAGCTATCTGTAGTCCTTCACATTTTCCCTGTTCTTGAAGGGTTTTGAATAAATTGGCTGCTTGAGGTCCAAACGGGAGTTTTTTGCCTAAAGGGGAATCTATAATTTTAGCATTCAAGTCCTCAATTATGGGTTGATTGTGCAACCATGCATACCTATGGAGGACAAAATCAGTGAAGGCTGCTCTGGATGAGGCCTTCAGACCATCATAACTAGATTTAACGTTGTGTCTGGCTACATGTGTAGCTTGAGTACATAGACATTTGTTTAGAATCAGTCCCTTGTGGGTCCACTACTACCTTGTTTAAGGAATTGAGGATAGATATCAAGTACTTGGTCAGTTGGATTTGGTAATTTATAGCCCTGAATGCCAAGGTACAGACGGTATAAACATTTTTACCACATCTATCCATAGCTTTACTAATGTTGTCTGAAGGGAGGGCATTAGTATTCAGTAGAAGCTTAGAAGGTTTATCAGAAAAGACAGATAATGATGAATGGTATGGCAAAGGATTTCTAAACAAGAACTTTATGATCATCAGGGACTTTATAAAGTCTGTCTGACCTTTAGGGGGCAGGAGGCTGCAAGTCAGGGGCAGTTGAGGTATTGAAAGGCATCCAAAAAAGCCTCAAAAATAGGGGGAAACTGAGGAAGGGGTGAGAGGGCCCATTTCCAAGAGGTGGCAGCATCTTTTCTGAACCTCAGTAATCTGCCTAGACTCCCAGTCACAATGTTTCATCATGTTTAATAGTCTCTTCAAAAGAAGCTTCTTCCACAGGAGAGTCAGAAGAAAGGATTCTTCAGTCATAAAAGCCTCCAATGCCATATTGGCCTCAGATTGGGTCTCTGTAGGGCATCTGAGAAGAAACTGAATGAACTGTGTGTTCTGTAACCTCAGTGGATAGTTGGAGTCAGAAAGAGGTGACAAGAGTTTCTGGCTTAGGTCTTTTAAGCTTCTTCGTAGGTGGTGGCAGCATGTCTGGGGAAGAGGAATCTGGCATCTTGTAGTAGGCCAGGCATTTAAGACATTGGATATCCAGAAAAAGAACTAAGCAAGAACAAACAGGATCGCAACAGCTTAGCTACAAATGATTGGCAAGTGGAAAAGGCCTTGTATTCGTGTTCTGCCCCTAAGCAAAAAAGACACAAGGTATGCAAGTCTCTGTATGGAATTTGCCTACTGCACTCACACCTACCCCCTCCCATATGGCATCTAATACCAGTAAGCAGAAACACTTTAGAAAAGCAAAGGGAGGTTCTCCAACAGGGTACTTTTCTGTTTACTCAAAGCAACAGTACCAATGACTAAACGACAAACAGTTTGATGTATATATGACCTGCATTTGGGCTAGTGGTGAGATAGTCTGAGGAATTACACTTGTATGTCTGACTATATAACCCTACATTTAAGAGCTGAGGTCACATGTCAGATGTATGACCCTGAGAAGGTAAAGCTTTGCTAGTCCAGCCAGATGTCAGTAGTGATAACCCATTCATTATGAATGCTGCAACAGTGATTTCAGTCAGGACATCTTCAAAATACCTCTTCAGTGCACTTGATACTACCCTGTCTTTCCACTGAAAAACTCTCTCTTCCTGGTGAAGATTTTAACAAGACATCTCCTCAAAGGGAGAATCAAAAAAACTAATGTCCTCAGCATGAGTCATACCTTGCGAAGAGAAAATATGGGAAGAATAGTTCAGGTCATCTTCCTCATTATCATGTGGTTCTTCCTCCTCATTATAGCCTTGGTCTCTCTTTCTTTAGCAGGGAAGGGAAGTAGACCCAGTTGATTTTTGCTGTTGTTGCATGGCCCACAAGGCTTTGATCATGCCTTGAACCTTTCTTCCTGGGTGATGTGGGAAGAGGAGAGGCCCACCATCAGCCTGTCTGAAAGGTGTATGGTGTGGGGCTGTAGGAGGGGAAATATGCTTACTTTTTTCTTCTTGAGAGGGATGCTCTTCCAAAAGGTCTTAGGTTTTGAGTGGTGGATCAGGCTTCCACTCCCAAGACCTCAGCCTCTTCCCTAACAATTGCCATAGAGATCCTCACCTTCCCCTTCAATGATATTAACTCATAGTTATTCATTTGCCTGCACCGGACTGGGTGTTTGAAGAACCATGCAAGTGACAGGTCTACATGGACATGCCAAGATCCTCAACAATGGTGCCCTCCAAATGGGGGTTGTGGAGTAGCAGACATTCAGTATGGCATCTGACTGCACTTCATTGGGACTGTTTGCATCAAACCAATTTGAGAAGCCTGATCTCTGACCCATGTCTTCCAAGTCCCTATTCATCTTGTCCTTAACTACTTCTTCAGTGGAAGATGGTATACGTGATGTCACAGTGGAGCCACTTAAGGCCCCCAAGCTTTCCAATGAATAACTGTCTAAGGCAGTGCAGCCTACACATAATAGCTTTGGGACTGAACACCTGTCAAACATCATAACTATGAACGCTATGCTCTACACCTAAGCAAAAAACACAACTGATGTGACAGTCTCTACTGGAGATCTGAATACTGCAACTAATCTTGCCCTTTTTCTTTGTGGACGTTAAGACCACCATCAGAAACAAAACCCATAACACAAAAAGAGTTAAAAAAAATAGATTTTCCAATGGGATACTTACCTGCCACAGCTTCGAAGATGGAATGGTTTAGAAAATGCAGGTGTGCAACTTAACGTACCATAACAGTAGATGTTTGAATAGATCATTGTTGCAGTAGTCATAACTATATAGGCCAAATTACCAAAGCTCAGGAAGAATGGGTAGATGGAGAAGGGCCAGAGTCTCACTCCATGGAGAATAGCAAAACCTGTCCTACCTCTGGAAACAAAGTCAATCTTATAGTGCTGACAGAAAATGTGCACCGAGGACCAAGCTGCTGCCTCAGACTAGATCTAGAGTCCTTTCCAAAAATCCTCAGAAGTTGCCACAACTGTAACAGAACATTTTGAGGGGACCTCTATCATGGTTTGCGTAACAAAATTGAAAATTGAATAGCCTGAGACAGTCACATAGAAATGGTCTACACCAATGGTATGCAGGTATGGTACGGTTAGTTCCCACAGTATGCAGGTATAGGATGGGATGGTACAGGCTAACTTTTTTTTCTTTCCATCAATGGAAACAAAAAGTTTGTCAGATTTTCTAAAATCATTACTCTTGTCCAGGTAAAATCGTAACTGTCTCTGCACATCTTAAGTAAGAAGAATTCTTTCTCCTTTGATTTGAGGTTCAGGGTAGAAACACATGGAGATAAAGGGTATGGTTTAGTGCAAATTCAGAAAATAAAACTGAGCATAAAGGAAGGAC
This sequence comes from Protopterus annectens, assembly GCF_019279795.1. Taxonomy (NCBI): domain Eukaryota; kingdom Metazoa; phylum Chordata; order Ceratodontiformes; family Protopteridae; genus Protopterus; species Protopterus annectens. The sequence goes on along the minus strand of NC_056730.1, from coordinate 968,340,395 downwards.
TGTTACTAAGATCCACCTCAAGATCAAGAAAGGCTACCTGTTGGACTTCCAAGATGGTTGCATATTGAGTAACAGCTTGTTTCTAGCTCTCCCAGTGTGAAAACAGAAACTCAGCAGAGAAGGCCAATAGACTTGTGTTTATGGGTAAATTTCAGTAACTGGCTAGTAAGTGCACTGCCTGGATGCCAAGAATAAAGAAATGCAGATGACCTGGGAAAACATCAGCTACAAAATTTGAGAAGAAACACTGACTGGGGAAAGTTCTGAAACTGTTCAGCAAAAAGAAATGCAACTTTCATACATGACTTCCAGTAACCTACAGGAAGATACAAGACAACTGCATACAGAGCTGGTTAAAATAAACAAAACACTGATGAAGTATATCAGCACAAACAACAAAAGGCTGGAAAAAATGGAAGAAGCTTTAAACATATATTCAGATGAGATGATAAAGCTGCAAAAATCAGAGGTCAAAATGAAGAAAAGGTGGCTGAATATGAAACTGCTCAGGAAGAGAGGTTTCAAAAAACAATAGAATTCGGGGACAGAGCACATAGGAAAAACCTGAGATTTTCAGCTATACCAGAGAAGCTGGAAGGAACAGATTGCATTAATTTTATGAAAGCACAAATAAGCAACTTGACGGGTATTCCACAGCAAGAGTTCTTAGTTGAAAGGGCACACTGTGTGTATGCTCCAAACCTATCTATAAGGAGGCAACATAGACCTTTAACAGTAAAGATGCAATCTTACCAGCAGAAGTTGAATCTGACTAAACTGTGACAGAAGGACAAAATACTAACAGTGGTAGACAGCAGAGTGTTTGTGGACAATGATTACTCATTGTACACCAAACAGAAGAGGAGTCAATCTACTCCACTATTCAGGGCATGTTGAGGTGCAGGTATGAGATTCAACCTGCTGTATCCAGCTCTCTTTAAGGTATTCTTCCCTGGAGAGACAAAATCATTTTTTGATGAAGTGTGTGCTAAGGAGGAAATACAAATGTTTGTCCAACAAAAAGTGAGTTGTGAAACAGAAGGAGATTCTGATTCTTGTTCTTCTGGTAATAAAGACCACAGAGAGGCTATAACTTTGAAACCTTTTCCAATATTTCATCGGAAAAATGTTGGAGAAAAGGAAGGGAGCATGAGAGTTGACTAGAAGAATTGAGAATATGTTGGAAATGAAGCAGACAGGATTTGGGTGATGGAAAACAGTAATAAAACCAGTAACTTACTCTGTAATTACAATGCAATAATTATATTTGTGAAATTTGACAGAACAAGGAAATCTGGAAATATTGGACATTTTCAAAATATGTTGGACTTGTAGGGGACTCTAATATATGCCCTACTTCATGTCATTAATGTTCAGAAAATGCTTTGTGGAGGGAAGAAAGCAAACTGTAAGTAAAGAACGGTTTACTATTGAAAATGCGAACGGCACTTGGGCGACAGTCTGATAGTCGAACGCATAAGGTCGTAAACAAGGATGTCGAAGACAAAATAATCAATCTAGGAACGGTTTCAACATGGGTCGAGGTAGGTGTTCAGTATTATTCCCTACTACAAACATCTTCCCTACCTTGACCCATGTTAAAACCGTTCCTAGATTGATTATTATGTCTTCGACATCCTTGTTTACGACCTTATGCGTTCGACTATCCGACTGTCGCCCAAGTGCCGTTCGCATTTTCAATAGTAAACCGTAAAGAACACATTTTCTTTTCTTACTAGTACTGTATTTATGTATGGTTTTCTTTGCATGCTATTTTTAAGTATGATGGGGGTTGTAAACAGGTGCTGTTGTTTTTCTCTTTTTCTCCCCTCTTCTCTCTTTCTTCTTGTACATATTGGGAAATATAGGCAATGCAATGTAAAAAGAGTCTGGATAAAAAGGCATGATAATGTTAAAATTATTGTTTTTTTTCATTTGTGCATGGGAAAATGACTGGATTAAGGACCTTAGATTGACTGATTAGGTTTAAGAGAAAGCAAGTAAATGAAAAAGAATACTGAATATTATGAAGCTTTTTTCTAGCAAATGCATGTATACTTAGTAGCAATTCTGCAGCTGGTCTTCATGCTTCCATGCAAACAATCTGATCAAGAGAAAATAGCTGTCTGGTTCTTACATCTCCATGGAGACGGTCTGATAAAGAAAAACTGGAGACAGTCTGGTAGAAGGGGATTGGCTGAGGGAAAAAGAAGACAGAAATTGGCTAGGACATAATGTTCTCTGAAAGTAATCATGGGTTTTCCCAGCTTTCTTTGTTCAGTTTTAAGAAATGTAGGCACTGTAATGTAAAAAAAGAAAGGAGTAAGAAAAGGGAGAGGAAATGTCTGGTTAAGAGAGTATGACAAAAGAAAAATCAGTGTGCTATTCCCCCATGCTTGCATAGGGAAATGACTGGGTTAATACCCTAGGCATTATTTAGTAACAAGTTTATTACAAAACATGCAACTGAAATATAATATTGTATATTCTAAGTTTTTTTTTCTGGTGAACAAGCAGCAGTTTTTTTGTCTGGTTTGCATGTCACTAGAAGACAATTTGATAAAGAGAAATGACTTGCAGAAAGTGTTTACTGAAAGCATTCCAGTGTTTCCTCAGCTGGGAGAGCTATAAAGATAGACAAAATAAAATAGCACTTACTAATAGCACAGGCTGTGCCAGGCGTCTTAACATGACTAATCTTTATTTTTGGTTAAGTCTAGCCTGTCTGCGTGGCTATCAACTTAGAATGTTTGTTCTTATTAGGAAACAAGAAGTTCAATATTTGAAGAAGTACATAGTTTTGTGCATTATTATCAGATTGATTGGTTTTAGGGAGGTTTGTTTGTTTGTTCTGTTTGAGGCTTTCAAAAAAACAGAAAGTTATGTAACGTGGCATTGGCTCAAATGGGTATGACAAGAAACAACTGTATAAAAGACCAACCTGCTGAACAGTATATGCATGTAACATAAAAGTTGGAACTAGAGATTTAACAAAAAAGGAGTTATACATAAAAGGTGGTAATAATAACTATATAAGAAAATGATGCTTTATGTAATGTCTTTCAAACTGAATGGTCTACAGATAAATATAAAAAAGAAAGTAGTGAACTATAATATAAATGCAGAGTGCAAATAGCTATGCTACAGGAGACAGACTGAGAAAGAACTGAACATGTGAATTTGATAAAGAAATGTTACCAGGATGGTTATTCAGCGGAACATCTGGGCGAAAAGAAAATAGGAGGACTTGTATTAACTGCAAGAGGCACTCCAATAGTGATAAAAGAGGGGAAAAAAGATAACAATGGAAGATATATAGTACTAAGGGGCTACTGTCAAGGGAGGAGGATTACACTGGCATACATTCTCATTATACCTAAAACTGCTATAATGGAGCTTTATAAAATTCTGCGAGAAATAATCAGCTTTCAGTAAGGAATATTACTTATAGGTGGAGACTGGAATTTGGTTTACAACAGTGAAGATGTGTCTGGGGTGCCTAGAAGGGAAAATATAACAAAGGAGGATAGATTTATTTGAAGAAAGTTATGGAAATGTTTGGCATGGAAGATGTGCATTCAGTACTAGGAGTTCAGAGTGAATTTGCATATTATTCTCCAAGATACAAAAACTGGAATAGGCTACATAGAATTTATATCTCCCAGGAACATGTACATTTAACTGAAGGTCTTGAAACACACCCAATAACTATTTCAGATCATGTGCCAATAATAACTAAAATAAAAATGCAAGGTAATGAAATAAAACTGAGATACTCATGCTTTCCCACCTAAATGTTGAAAAGAGAGGAATTTAAGGAATGGGTTTTGGAATTAATTCAGGAACTATTAGAGAAGATAGATATTTCTTCTGAAAATATAGCTAGGGAGTGGGATAAAATTAAAGTGGAGTTTAAAACTAGGGTGGAAATAAAGGAAAGGGAGATATGGTTAAGATGTAACAATAATCATTTAGAGGGACTGACAAATGTTGAAGCATTGCAAAATAGAGGTAATCTCTCTGAACAAGAACTGGAGGAACTACAGAATGCTAAACAGAAAATACGGGATTACTTTGATAATATGCACGAGTTTTGAAAGACTGCTGTTAAGCAACTGTTTTTTTATAGTAATTCTAGAGCACAAAAACTTTTAGAATGACAACTCTGGTAACAGTAAGTGAAAAGGGCTCAGGGAGCCTATAACAAGGAAGATAACAAGAGATCCTGTGGAAGTATTAGAAATATTTTGCAAATTTTATGTAAGTCTGTATAAAAGCAGAGAAATATGGAAATAAAAAAAAGGCACGCATGGAAATGTTTATGGAAGAATGTTTATGGAAGAATTAAATATGCCAAGGTTAGAGGTAGATGAGGATCAATTACTAACAGTTAGGATAGGAAGAGATGAGATAAAAATGGCTAAGTATAACCAATCTATAGGAAAGCCCCCAGTAGTAGATGGTATTCCTGTGGAAGTTTGGAAGCTAGGAGGGAAAAACTGATAAAGATCTGAAATGTTTTAACAGTATTTTAAGAGGAGATGTACCAGCATCCTGAAAGAAAGCAGTGGTAATGGTAATACCCAAAGAGGGTAAAGATCCATTGGATCCAGCTTCATAGAGGCCCATTTCAATTTTAAAAGAATGGTAAAAGTGATTCCAAAATTGAGGTATGGATCAGTATGGTTTTGTGGACGGGAGGCAAACATATGACAATATTAACAGAACATTGATGATCCAGAGGGAAGCAGAGTGCAAGAAAATACCACTGTTATTGGTCAGTCTTGATGCAGAGAAAGCATTTGACAAAGTAGACTGGGATTTCATAAGCAGGGCAATTATAAGGTTGATTAGGAGTATATATGAAGGATCAGTGGTGAAAATTAAATTGGGTCAGGTCCTCTCTGATAACTTATGCTTGAGTAGAGGAACCAGGTAGGGTTGTCTTTTCCCTTTGTTCTCTGCATTACATTTAGAATCACTGTTAAAGAAAATAAAGGATTCAACAATTCAAGGATATAACTGGTATGGTAGTCAGGAAAAGCCGGCTCTATCTGCAGATGATATTATTTTATACATGACAAAACCAGAAACAGACATTACAGTGCTATGGAATATTTTAAGACAGTTTCAATTCTTCTTAGGATATAAAATTAATGAAGCAAACACAAAGGCAATAGCTGTAAATTATATACCTACACACAGATTTATCCAACAATATCCACATTTATGGGGACATGATAAAATGAAGTATTTAGGAGTATGGATTAGAAATGACTCTGTTGTGACAGCTAAGGATATGTTGGAAGAGACTAAAGAGAATAAAACACAAAAAATGAGAAACTGGAAGCTTTGTTATCTGGATACTAAGATACAAGCAATTAAAATGTTTTTAGTCTCCTTAGTCTTATACACAGGTTAGGCATATTTTTATCAATTAGAGGAGAAGCTGTGGACAGCAATACAGAGCTGAAGGATTTTATCTGGGAAGGGAAGATAGCAAGGGTCAAGTGGGTTAAGCTGATTCTTCCAATAGAAGGCGGACTATGAAAACCCAATTTGAGGGAGTATTTTAGAGCAACACAGATGGTTTACTGGTAAATTGCCGTGATTATAGTGGGCAGGGGCCTGGGTTCAAGACCTACAAGGGCTGTTTATTGTTGGCAGGGTGGCTTAATGGTTAAGGTGATAAATGTAAAAAGTAAACAGCAATACCACTGGCACACAAATGAACTTGAGCAAAAGAACGAATAAAGTCAGCATAAAATCAATAAAACATCAGCTCAAGTTCAAACCAGGCACAATACTGACATACAAGTTCACTCGCTGGATCGCTGGTAGGCAATGGTGAAAATGGAGAAGCAGCCAAAGCTATAAATCCAAAGCGAAGTTCCACATAGAGTAAGATGTTTAAAGTCTTTGCAGACCAAAGAACAGTTTATAAATGTAAAATGCTGACAGTCTCTTCAAGCAAACTGGAAACAGACTTGGAAGTTAGAAGCTTTCAATAATTCCAAAACCTTTATTCAAGTATAAAAGGGGTAAGCACTTTCGCCAAGTGATGGTTTGAAAATTACTTACTCAATGTGGAACTTCGCTTTGGATTTATAGCTTTGGCTGCTTCTTTTACACATTAACATTGCCTACCAGTGATCCAGTGAGTGAACTTGTAAGTCAGTATTGTGCCTGGTTTGAACTTGAGCTGATGTTTTATTGATTTAATGGTTAAGGTGTTTGCCTTACAAATACAAGGTGCAGGGTTTGAGTCTCACAAGGGATAATTGGCTAGGCTTAAAATGGCTTGCAAGGGCAGTTAGCTTAGTACTAATCTATGAACCTATGAGAACAAAAACAACAAAAAACATACAGAAAATTATATTCATAAAATAGCACAAAGTATTATAAGAACTAAATCAGCATGAGAATGGAGAAAAGAGATTCTGTTGATAGGGATGACTGTGGTTAGGGATACAGATAATAGGCAAGAGGGTGATGGAATTTATTGGAGAAAACAGGCAAATGAACCAAGGTGCTGGGAGCAAATAACTAAAAAAGGGAAAGGTAATAGAATGGGAAGACGCCAAGAATTTATTTGGACTGCACATCAGAGTGTCTCTTCCCTATCAAAGATTGATATGAGAGTATAGGCAAAAAAAAGAAAAAGGAGGCTCTTAAATGAAATACCAGTACTGGTAAAGTTTTTAATAGAATCTAGAACAGAAGCTGCTGTTAAAAAAGGAATAATTAGTAGACCATATACAACATTGCATAATAACTAGAAGAATCAATCAGAGGAGCTTAGAAAGGATTGGGACAAGAGACTGCATAAGCAATTCACAAAGAGACAATGAGGGGATATATATGTATCTCCCAAATATGCAACGAAGTCTAGAAGATTTAGGATCTTTGCTGGAAGTGTTTACATTTATTTATTTTTATTTATTTAACATTTGTTGACCGGGCTAGTCTAACTGGATATATGTCCATTTTCAGTAGAGGCCCGGGGAGAAAAGCTCCAAAAGAACAGACCATTTAAAACAAATCAAAGGACAAGAAGAAATACATAATAGTTTACAAATGTTAACAATACAGCTAAAATAAAAGGAAAACCTCATTCCTTTAAATCTATAAAATATATATATATATATATATATATATATATATATATATATATATATATATATATATTTTTTTTTTTTTTTAAGAGTGCAAGGAAATAGAGAGGAGAGTAGTAGTGGAACAAAAGGACAAAAGGAAAGAGGAGAGAGAAATACAGAGAGGTTTGGTAAAAGTAAGGTAAGAAGGAGAAGTAAAATCTAATATGAGAAGCAAGGAGAAGGTAGTTCAAAGTAACATGCTAAGTGGGCTAAGGAATGAGAAGAGAGTAGGGAGGATAGCATTGGAAGAGAGAATGTAGTGTTGTAAAGGAGGAGAGATTTTAGTCAGGGTTACTGTATGGACAGAGCCAGTGCTTAGTAAGATGAAGTACATAGGTATTTTTATATCCCAAGTAGACTCCACAAAGAATTTTTCCTCAGGTGGATAGCAAATGTTGGAGGTGTGACGGGCAGGAAAGAAGTGGCTAGGAACATACTGTATTTTTTGGGACTGTAGTGAGCTACAGACTTTAGGGATTCCAAGAGGACCACTGTATCAGAGATGCTGAGGAGTGGACTGGATTGACTGGGCAGATGATTTTTTGAGCTATGATACAGAATTGGAATTGCCTAGACATGGTAAAGCTTTGCAGCATCTAATTATGGTAGCTGCCAAAAAATCAATTACTAGACTTAATTAGAAGTAATGACTACAGCAACAGAGATAAAACAACTGGAATTAGGATGTTTAGAAAAGGGAAGGAGCAAACTACATAGGAAAAATGGGAATTGTGGGAACAATATATGCAGAGAAGAAATGAGGTTTAAGAGACAGGATTTGAATGACCCATAAGATGCTTAACTGACAATGACTGTAAAGATTATAAGTAATATATAATCTCTGCAACTACAGTTGTTTCAATGGTGTCTGTGTTGTATAATGTTTGCAACTAAAATGGTGTCAATATTGTTTTTCATTTATATAAATGTAAGACTGCCTATGTGATAAGTGATAATTTAATAAAGATGTTTATTGGAAAAAAAATAAAGAATGGCTACCTATCTAGAAGAAAACACAACAATGAGTAAAGCAGTCTTTGAAGTAAGAAGTGGATGGAGGTTCAAAGGGTCAAAAAGTTATTTTACACAAAATTTAAATTTGAGGATAATGCCACTTGTTTTCATTTTCTATGTGATCTGATATGGAATATTCCTTTAAAAAAATGACTTTGAATAAAAAAGAAGGGGGTGAGGTGGGGGGATCTAGTGGCAGACAGGCAGAAACAGCTGAGAGGTGTATCCTGACAGAAGTGGGTGCAAGACCTGAACTTGGCAATTCACACAGATACTGAAAAAAGCAGAGGTGTTTACACTTGTAATATGTCTTATTCTCGGTTATAGCACCAAGTAGAAAATCTTTTCTGTTTGGCTAAATATGACTTCTTAGTAGCAAGTTTTCTTGCCTCCTTTAATGCTTGTTGCACATCTTAAAAAAATAAGGTGCTCAAATGGAATCAAGAAACTATTATCCATACAGTTAGATTGAAATTTCAAATGTAGATGTAAATGAGGGATCCTTTGTCCTGTGTGAGCAAGTCCACTCTGTGAGGAAATTTTTGGTAATTGCCCTGGCCAGATGCTTGAGAAGGGAGAACCTATAATGTCTTGTGCAAAAGGGAGGTATCAGTAGCATCTCTGGCAAATCCTTTGTGATCATTAAAAGTTCTCTGGATATCAGAGGAAAGGGTGGAAAAGCATGAAGGAACATTCCAGTGCAGGGGAAAAATAGTGCATCTGCTTTCCAAACATTTTTGAGAGGTGTCCTAGAACAGAACTACTTTAGTTGTCAACTGCTGAGATAAGAGACAAACTGATCAATTTTGGGAGTTTCACATAGGTGGACAATCCCCTGGGAGACCTCTGGGTATAGTGAAGGTGTATCCTGGAACTCCTGAATGATTTCTGCCTGTAGAGTTAAATTTTGCTGAATTGCTAGATCCCAGAAAACTACAGTTATTCTTGAAAAGGGATTGGACATCTTCCTTCCATGTTTGTTTACATATCACACCACTGCGGTGTTGTCTGTTATTACTGACAGTGGCCTTGATGTCCACAATTAATTTAGAGTTTTGAAAGCTTTTATTAGCACCATTCTTTCTTTCAGATGTGTTTGTGTCTGACATGATGCTCACACAAGCCCTGAACCTTGACACCTTGAGATACTGCTCCCCTTAAACTTAACACCTTGAAATACTGCTCCCCTTATAAAGCTTGAAGTGACTGTGGTGACTGACTGAGAAGGAATGGGGGAGAAAGAGGGAGTTCAGGATTTACTAGAACTTGGTTGATCCACCAGCTGTACTCTTTCTTTATAAAACTAATAAACAAGATTGGAAAAGTTAGAGGATGCAGACGCTGTGCCCAAATGAATTTGAGGCATCACTGAATGTTTCACATGCGGAGCTTGGGAGACAGAACCATAAGAGTGGATGAGGCCATATAACACAGCATCCTCAGAAATTCTATTGTTGTGGATATGTTTTGAGAGACAGATGTAAATATGGTGAAAATAAGATACTTCCTCTGAGGGGAGAATATCTGCCTAGAAGACCATCTGGAAAAATGGGGTTAAGCATGAGCTTTTCAGGTTTACTTTGAAGCCTAGGTTGCTAACTATGTGAATTGTAAAGTGGAGAGATGTCAAAGTGTCTTGGGCAGAGGAAGCTGTAATGAGGGTGACTTGTAAAGTGGAGAGATGTCAAAATGTTTTGGACAGAGGGAGCTGTAATGAGGCAATCATCCCTGCAGGTGTAAATCTCTGTGCCTTATAGTGCACAGAAGGCTATGACAGGGGCAAGGTACTCTGTGAAGACTCGTGGATGGTGGAGAGACCAAAAGGTAAAACATATAAACTGAAAGCGCAATCCTAAGGCAAAGAATCTAGCAAATGCCTGTGGATTTTGTAAATAGGAATGTGCTGGTAGGCAACTAAGGGTTAAACTTTCCAGCAAAGCCTTGGACGTTAGTAGTACAAATAGTATTTGTAAGGTCAGAATTTAGAATTTTGAAACAAAAAGAAAGATATTCAGTTTTGAAAAGTCTAAAATAAGTCTCCAGCTGCTTTATTTTCTGGATATCAAAACATTCTCGAATACAAGCATTCCCCGTGTTAGGAAGTAGGGACTGGCTCTACCACTCCCTGAGAAAACAGATTGAAAAGAATTTGAGGGAAAATAGGAAACTAGTTCTCTGGGGGATAGGAGAGGAGAGGATGTACACTGTAGTTTGTAACCATGAAGAATTGTTTTTATAACCTAAGCACCTGAGGTTGCCTCTTTTCATAGATAAAGGCAGTGGGAATGATTGCCTTCAATTTGTGAGGAAAGGCTAGGGTGGGAAATGGGAGTAAGAATGCAGAGATAGTCATTGTTTTTTCTTTTGAAAGAAGGGTCCTTGAGATGTCTCTCAAACTTTTTTTTGTATCACCCAGCCATTTTTTTCTTTCACTGTTGCTCAGAAGACTTTTGTTGGATAAATTTAATTTCACTGGTACTTGGGAACATGGTACAAAAACGGTTGCTTGACTCACTGAATTAACTTCCCTTCTCCTCTCTTCCACTTCTTAAGGACCTCAGCTGAAGAATTTTCAAACAGATTATATTTATCAAGTAGGGCATTTAAAAGCTGAGCCTCCACATCTTCAGGGTAGTTTGGCACCCTCACCTAGGTATTTCTGTACACAAATGTCCCAATACTGGTAGCCCTGATGGTCCCAATACCAGAAGTCCTGAAAGCAACATCAACGGCATCATAACTACACTTAATGGAGTACTTCATGACTTGCAAGCAGAACTAGCCATATCAATTGAATTCGATTTAGTCTCTGAATTGAGAAGATAAGATAACTAAAAATGATGCATATTGGTAAAATGGATAAAAGATTCTTAAGATATATGTGTTTGGTAAATAACTGCCCCATAAGCCAAAGCAGATGTTGCATACACCTTTTTGCCAAACAAGTCAAGGGCATGACTACTCATCTGGTACAAGATCGGCAGAAGAAAAGGATTTTGAACTTCTGACCCATCCAAAGAAATTTTAGCAGGGTCTGCAAAATGTTTTTTTTTGTAAAGGAATTTATGTGAATCAGACACCCTGTAGAATCTGTCAGGCTTTTGGTAGGGAGTTGAGAAGCCAGAGACAGAAGCTAAACTGGAAACATTTTCTAAAACCCCTAGGACAGGTGGAATGGCTACTGGCTTTGGTGGGTCCATGCTAAGGAGCTCAAAATACCTCTAACTCCCCTACATCTAGTATGAACTTATACGGTTTCACACAACTAATTAACATCCCCACACATTACAGCAAGATATCAAATTCCTTATTAGACTGGATCCTAGTATCAGACCCTAGCAAATTCACCACCACTGGTACAATGACAGATTCTCTCAGCAACCATCTTCTAATCTTTACAAACTAACTAAAGATTCTGCAACATCGAATCCCATCTCTGCTCAACAGTCATATATCACCAAATCCACATTCACCTTCTAACTTGTGTCCACACCCTAAATAAAACTACTCATAAGCTCAAACAATGCTCTACTTCAGCTGATGATCTTTCAAGCAAGTCACTTAAAAGAGCAACCGATAACATTGTCAATCCTGTCTCAAGCCTTATAAATAGGTCAGTCCAGAAATCCTGCATTTCCTCTCTCTGGAAAAAAATACACATTATCCCTATACACAAAGAGGAAATCCAATAGACATTTCTAACTTTAGACCTATACCAATCATATCCCCTTCTCCAAAATACTTGAAAAATGTACTCAAACAACTATTTTCAAACTATGTCTTGCAAGGAGAATTTTTATCCCCCACACAACATGGCTTCTGTCCCTCCCACAATACTAACCCTGCATTTCTAACCTTTATAGATACTGTCAATAAAGTTTGAGATAAGAGCAAACTAGTTTCCTCCTTATTTCTAGACTTGTCAAAAGCCTTCAACATAGTTCGTCACAGCAAACTTCTACTTCCAATGCCCTCAGTTAGTCTATGTCAGTCCACCCTTCTATGGTTCAAAACTTACCTGTCGAATACGTATCAGTCAGTACAATTGTGCTCCATCATCTCTCCATATCTCCTAGTCACCACTAGTATATCACAAGTGTCTATCCTTGGTCAACTCCTCTAACATTCTCACTAACAACCACCTCTCATCTACACAGCAGGCCTCTATAATACAATACATGGGTCTCTATTACTTCAACGAAGAATCAGGTCGAACAGCATTTCAGATAGCATTTTATCAAGGATGCCATTTTTCTAACTGTTCTGACTGAGGTTACATTACGGTGGGGATTTGGAAATTTGCCCTTTCCCCACTATAGTCCAATCTTGGAGTTGGTATATATAATTAGCAGGGGGCATGAGGGGAAGCTATGAAGAGTGGCATTTCCAATGAAATGTCGTTCAGTGATCCGAATCTTCTTTGAAGTAGTACAGACTCCAATATGCAGATGGTTCAGTACTCACATGCACATCTGACAATGAGGCAATCCTCCAAAATATTATTTAGGAAGCTTTACCAACCACTAAAAAAATGGTTTTGTAACTCAAAACTCATGCTCAACCCACCAAAAACAAACTATTACTTTCTTTCCTCAAAGCCCTCTCTCATAAACAAATTTTAAAATCCTCTCACTTAATACTACAACCATTGAAATTACTTCTCATAGCAAATTATTAGTGATGACAATGAATGATAATTTTTAACTTTGACCTGCAATACACCACGTTACATTAAGGAAAAAAAAAACTAAGGATGTTTTACAGGGCCAAAAACTTTCGCACCAACACAACTAAAACTACACTTGCCACTACCTACCTCACTACTTTATTGCACTCCCATCCTTAGTAACCTTCAGGCATCATAAAAAGCAAAACTTGAACAATGCTATAAAAAAGTGGCTAAATTTGCAGCAAATACCACTTCAGAACCCATCACTGTATAGCATTTAAAAAGCCTACATTGGTTAGTACTCCATCAACAAACATATTCAAAGCTTCTTACCACCTATAAAATTATCCAGCATCAATCTGCTTGCACAGCATTTAATACCACTCCATACAACTATGTTCCCAATCGGTCATTATGATCCAATGACCAAAACTCCTCTGTCCACAAACATATCAAATTTGCTGGACATGATCTGTACTCATACCATGTTACTAATGCCTGGAACTCCTACCCTGTATTCATGAGGTCAATACCCTCCTTCCAGTCCTATAAACCAAAGACTTCCTAGTCAAAAGCTGGCGCTGTTCTTGCTCAGCCCCAGGATAAACTATATTCTTAAATATGAACAAGTACCTACAGTGGATATAAAAAGTGCACACACCCCTGTTAAAATGCCAGGCTTTTGTGATATAAAAAATGAGACCACAACAAATCATTTCAAAACTTTTCCCACCTTTAATGTGATCTATAACCTGTAGAATTCAATTCAAAAACATACAAATCTGTTAGGGGAAAAATATAAAAACTAAAAAACATAAAATAAGCTGGTTGCATAAGTGTGCACACCCTTAAACTAACACGTTTTTTGAAGCACCTTTTGATTAAATTGCAGCATTCAGTCTTCTTGAGTACACATCAAAAATAAGTTATTTTCTTTTTGTAAGTAGGACCACGAACAAAACAGAACAGTGATGCTGTAAGTGTGTATCCCCAGTGGGTGGTTCTAGCGCAGATGTGGGCATGCCATGGGTGTTTACCTTTTTCTTCAGTGTAGCGTGATCTTGGAGTGGTTTCATTTGATTTGCAGGGGGTATGGGGGGGGCACAGCCCCCTGCAAAAACTTAAGACAAAATAAATTATGGTCAGTGGGCATGGGTTGTTCACATTTGGCAGCTGTTTCTGGTTATGTACCATTCGTTCTTTTACATGTTCATTCATATGCAGCTTAGGGAAAGTCATCTCAGTTATTTCGTTTTTGATGGTATGGGACTTCGAACATCTGAAGAAGACCCATATACAAATAAATGTATATGAATATAGATATAGACACACACACACACACACACACACATATATATATATATATATATATATATATATATATATATATGTATATAGTTCCCCTTTATAATCTCAAAATACTGACATCTCGAATTTCAGAATCGCAAAACCATAAAGGTGAATCCACAAAACACCAACAGCTCAAAACTGTGAAATTTCAAATCCCGAACACACAGCATACACCACACCACACATACACCACAATACCCACAGTACAAAACACAAAAACATAACACCACACATCCACAAACCTACACTACAAATAAGCAGGGGGGCAAGCTCCCCTGCTACCCCCCATCCCCTACTTATATATACTAACTCTGAGATCACAGAAACAGAAAAAGAAAGTAAACTCACACCCAGACATTCTACAGTCCCTCACGCGTGCACACACACACACACACACACACACACACACACACACACACACACACACACACACACACATCCAACACTTACACACACATACTTTCACCTGCATGCCCTAACCCACACGTACAACTTACAAACACACTCAGGTACACAACTCCCACTCAAAACCCTTACAAAACACTCACTTACCTTAAATTATACCTAAATCCATACACGACACCCAACACCATCCACACAAAACACTGCATGTAACATAGCGTAAAGCCATAACCACGAATTTGAGATATTCGAATTCGTGATTATACATTTTCACTATTTTAAAAATTCGCCTTTATGGTCTTGAGATACTGAAATTCGAGATTTCAGTATTTCGAGATTATAAAGGGAACTATATATATATATATATATATATATATATATATGGGTTCCCATTTTAATTTCGAAATATTGAAATCCCAAATTTCAGTATTTCGAAATTAAAATACCGAAGTCTTGAAATATCAGTAAACTAGATGCGCGAAATTCAAAATCCCAAAGTACGGAGATTTTGAATTAGCGCTTCTGGTGTTGTGGTGTGTGAATGGCAATATGTGATTTTGAGTATGTATGTATGTGTATGTCTGTTGGTTAGGGGCTTTAGTATCTGTCAGTGTGTGTTTTGACTGTGATGTGTGTGTGTGCGAGGGTGTGTATAATGTGTGGGAGTGAGTTGCTTGTGTGTCTGATTGTGCGATCTTAGAGTTAGCATATATAAGTAGGGGGTGTGCAGGGGGACTTGCCCTCCTGCTTATCTGTAGTGTAGGATATTATATCTGAGCTGGGTGGAGTGGTGTGTATGTGCTTGTATGTGCTGAAGCTGTAGTGTAGCGTCGGGATTTTGAATTTTGCAGTTTTAAGGTTTCGGTGTTTGGTGTCTTCGGCTACGTAATTTTGAAATACTGAAATCTGGGATTTCAGTAATTCAAAATTACATAGTGTATGTGTGTGTGTGTGTATATATATATATATAGAGAGAGAGAGAGAGAGAAACAAGACTCAAAGTGTACATTGAAGCCTGGTATCATATTTACTTTATTTGTTTTCAGGGTCTGTATGGACCTTTTACAGGTTTAGCTCAGGGGTACTGTTTGATTAAGTGAATTGCTCAGCTACACACTATTAGGTAGTGGAGGATGAGAGTATCAAACTTAGCTGCACTGCTCCAAAGAGAACCACTATGGAAGCTCCACAGCCTATCACCACTAAGAGCCTCAGTGGTCACCTTCTGGGAAAAATTGTACTTAAAATGGAGCAACAGCTGGAACACTGGGTACGAGGAATACTGCAGATCTGAGGAGACTAAGCCATGCAACAGTTTGAATCCAATGATACTGGATCTGAAATAAGTTGGCTATCTATTCGAGGAGTAAGATACTTAAGAAATCCCATCCCTCTTGGCTCTGTGGGGCAGGGGGGGGAGTGATGAACATGAACATGCTAAGAAAGAAGAAAACAGAAAGCTCTCTGCCTAACTATGGAAACACTAACTAGTCAGACCCAACACACAGGGGCTGATGAAGCTGACAGATTATAGAAAAAAAAATTCATTAGTTGGATTCGAAGCTGGGGATCCAATGAAGCTGTGTAGGGGCCAGAAAGAATAACCGACTTTACATTAGCATGGATTTTCTGATGAAGAGGCACAAACAAAAAAAAAAACACAAGGTCGTTGGATCTGAGGGGTGCCTCGGATCCAAAACAAACCACAGCTACTCAGAAGGTTTGGATCCGACACTGTCGGCTCTAAGAAATAGGTAGATCGGAGGTAAGGTAATGAAGCTAGTTTGAGACCAAGGGAGAAAAATAACCAATCTTCTGGATCTGAGGAGTGCTCTTGTATGGCACCTCTGGACCTTAAGGTGCAGGAACCGAGAAAGTTCAGCCTTCTGAGGGAACCCGCCTCAACTGGATCTGAGGAGTTAATTTATGACTTGAGCAGTCTTCCAGATGTCTCCTGTGCAAAGCTATATAATGCCTGCAGCTGTTAGTAAGGTCCCCATAAGTCGGATCCAAAGGCCTAGGACCTGATGACATTCTACACACCATGCCAATAGCCTCATGACAGTGAACCTATTAGATCAGAGAGGAGATTTGGATCTGAAGGAGGAGCTAGGAAAACTCGGATCCCAAGGACTGGATCTGAGATCCTAAAGTATGTTGGTCTGTTTCTTTAAAATGGGGGTTGAACCCCAAGAAACCAGCAACACTTCCAAGGCTTGAACAGCCGAATCAAACTCTCTGTAACATAAGTTTTTTACAGAGCAGACCAAAGCAGAGCACAGGAGCAAGAAGATACAAAGCTCTGTGCCCCACTAACAGTTTCTAAACAGAACAGCTTTTTTTTTTTGTTTTTGTTTTAGAGCTCCCCAAACAAATACACATGAAAAAAGAGGAGATGAAAACAGGAGCCCTGCTCTCATCTGGGAACACCCCCTGCAGTTTCTCGGAGACTAGCCCTCTAAAGAAATTGAAAATGATAGGCATGGATTCGGGAACATAGAACTGTAAGCAAGGGAAAGACCGTGTAACAGCAATATTGCAAAGGAAAAATCACACCAGGCAATCCCATCTAAGGTTCCGAACTTGTTAAGGGACCATAAGGAAGCCCGGTATAGGTACAAAGTCAATGCGAACTCCTCGTTCAGAACTTTTGCATGGCAAAATGCCTGAGCTAGCAAATGACACTATCTAACCAAAACTCTGGTAGGGAAAAATTTGCGATCAGTAGAAAACATACAAACCTAAAAGGAAAGGATTAACAACATATACACAGCAAGACATCATGAAGGTTGACATTTACAAACCAGGAAAGAAAAAGTAAGTCCTGGAAGGTGCCAACCAAAAGGAAGCAGCATACAGTACTGTGGTGGCAGCCAAGTCACAAGGATGGCTACATGAAACAGGAAGACAGGAGAATACATCAATGATGTATCAGAGAGGAAGTACCGAAGAGGCACCATAAAAGGGGTTTTCGAATCACACCATCCTGAAAACTAGATGTTAACAGGCCTGGGTACAACAAGAAAACATCAGGTAATGCAAGGCAACATATGAAGTGTTTTAGAAATAAAGATGTGTATCCGTGCGCGGGAACAGGGACGCTAATACATAGCAAAAACTGTTCTGAAAAGTACTAATCAGGACTTCAAAATACCAACGGCGGGTAAGTAAACATCTGGCCTAAAAATAACAGTAGTTATGCAAGTACCATGGAGCTACAAGAAAATATGTAAAGCTCTGTTAAAGTTTCATAGGTTATTACTATGCTAATGATTCAAGGGGTACTTTTAAGCCTTTGAGGAAAGCATCTTAACCGCTATGCCAACCCCCCCCCCCAATTTGGAGATTGCAGGAAGACGGACAGGCACTCGGGAAGGAAGAAAAACAGTCAGACAAGAGTTGCAGTAAAAAACACAATATACACATATTACGTAGGGTGCTGAGGGAGGAAAAAACTACAAAGGAGCCAACAAATTAAGGAGTGAAAGGCTAAAAATTTAGAAATAAATTTCCTTACAGCCTGAAACATAGGAATCTTCTGTCTCACCATGTCTGGCAGCAAACAAGATCTGAGGAGTTAGAGGTAATGTAGTGTATTACGGGAAGAGGGAGGTGCTCGAGATTAGGATCTAATGTCTAGAAATTGCGGCCATGTCGGACCAGAGAATCAGATCCTTAACTTTTAGTTATGTACTCACCATAACTTCAGATGTTTGGGATCCATCTCGCCTACATTCTGACTGATGGGTTCGGAGCCGATCCCTCGGCTCCGACCGCACGCTTATGCCAAAGAGGGAAGTCTCTAATTGGCTGAGCTTACTATATCCCAGGATGCACCACTACCAGTCCCCCAGATCTAGTTTGTCCGCATACATGCACACATGCACGCCCTGCTTATATAACATCGTCAGATGAAACAAGATAAAACAGTAGAACTCAAAACCGTTCAATCTCTTCTGATCTCCAAGGCAGGGGAAGGAGGGAGATGGATCCCAAACATCTGAAGTTATGGTGAGTACATAACTAAAAGATGTTATGTGATCCTATCTTACATTCTGACTGATGGGACAGCGCCCTAGCACCTGAATCCTGGGTGGCTCACTGGAAAACACTCCTGAGTACCGTGGAACCAAATGAAGCTCGTCCTTTAGATGCCACATCCAATTTGTAGTGGGAAATGAAAGTGTGCGGATTGGACCAAGTAGCAGCACAAATTTCCGATATAGCAAGCTTGGAATGAAAAGCTATAGAAGTAGCCATAGCTCTGGTAGAATGAGCTTTGATAGATGTTGTAAGTTGCTTATTTGAAGAAGAATAAGCCTGAGTTATGCAATCTCTGATCCATTTGGAGACAGTAGCTTTTGTGATGGTTTGACCCAATTTATTATCTGAGAAGGACACAAACAACTGGTCTGACTTACGAAGTTGCTGAGTCCTGTCTAAATAGAAGCGTAATTGCCTGTGAACATCCAATTTATGGAGAGTGTATTCTGCTTCACTGGAGAATTTTGGGAAGAAAACTGGTAGCTCTAGAGATTGTTGGAGACAGAAACTAGAACAGACCTTTGGGACAAAGGATGGATTAGGCCTAAGTGATACTCTATCCTTGTGTAAAATCAAGTACGGTGGCTTAATAGACAGGGCTTGAAGCTCTGAAACTCTTCTTGCAGAAGTAATTGCAACTAAGAAGGCAGTTTTCCAAGACAGATATTTTAACTCACATGTAGCAGCCGGTTCGAAAGGGGAAGATGTTAATAAGCACCAAATCAAGATCCCACGGAGGCGCAGGATGAAAAATTGGGGGTCTTAATAGGCCCGCACCTTTAATGAAAGTTTTGCATAGTCTGCTACTCATCAATGGAGGATCCATGGATTCGTGGAATTTAGAGATAGCCGCTAGTTGGACTTTAATAGTAGAGACAGAAGATCCTTGACTAAACAGGGATGTTAAGAATTTCAAAACCTCTGGGACAGGAGCAGTGATAGGGTCTAAGCCCTTGAGTTGAGCCCAGATAGCAAACCTCTTCCACTTACTGAGGTACAATTTGTTAGTGGTGGGTTTGTGGGCCGAAGATAAAATGTGAACAACTTCCGGGTCTAGTGTGTGCCTTCTGACTAAAGTCGGAAGTGGAGGAGCCAAGCTGTCAATTTCAAAGATTGAAGGGACTGATGCCGATGTCCCGACTGATGGATTAGCAGGTCCGGAATTAGGTCTAAAGTCCACGGATCGTCCACCGCATGCTTCTTCAGGTAAGGAAACCATACCTGACGAGGCCAGTATGGGGCAATCAGTATCATTGAGGACCCCAATTGAGAAGCTTTTGAATAACTTTGGGGAGAAGTGGAATTGGAGGAAAGGCATAAAGTAGCCCTGTTGGCCAAGGTTGTGCTAGAGCATCCATAGCTGGTACTCCCTGATGTGGGATCAAGGAGAAGAACCTTTGGCACTTGGTGTTTAGTGGAGTTGCAAATAGGTCCCCATCTCCTGAAAACCTGAGCTGCTACTGTGTGGTTTAGAGACCACTCGTGAGGAGAGAGAATTGTCCTGCTCAATTTGTCTGCCAATATATTTGACCTTCCGGGATGTGGGTCGCTACCAAGAAGCGGTTGGTAGCTACAGCCCATTCCCACACTCTCATGGCCTCTCTGCAAAGGGTACGATCTGGTCCCTCCTTGTTTGTTCAGATACCAGACCACCGACATGTTGTCTGTGTGGATGGCGATGATTCCCTGAGGAAGAAACTTGTGTAAGGCCTGTAGGGATAGAAGTACAGCCCTCATCTCCAACACGTTGATGTGGAGAAGAGCTTCGTCTGGAAGCCAGGAGCCCTGAACTAGCCTGCCCAGACAATGCCCCCCCCACCCTATCTGGGAGGCATCTGTCGTCAGGGTAACCACTGGAGAGGGAAGAACAAAGGGGCTTCCTTGATCCAAATTGGATGTCTGAAGCCAACAGCGAAGGTCCCTTTTGCATATTTCCGTAATCATGATGTGATGATAGAGGGGAAGATCCTGAAAGGACCATTGAGTTGACAATAGCCACTGAAGGATCCTCATGTGCAATCTTGCCAGAGGAACTAAAAGAACCGTGGCAGACATTGAGCCTAAAACTTGTAGAACCATCCTGGCTGGGGCTTTGGATCTCGAGATCAGAGCTTGAACTTGGCCCTGTAAAGTAAAGTTTGGATCCTTTCGGCAGGAAGAAAGACGCGCATCAATCTTGAGTCTATCTCTGCTCCTATGAACTTTATGCGTTGAGAGGGCAGCAAGACAGACTTTGACCAATTGAATGTAATCCCCAGGGTAATACCCAGGGAGATGGTGGCTTTGAGGTTGTCCATTAGTAGATGCCTGGTGGTGGCAGTCAGGAGCCAGTCGTCCAGATAGGGAAACACTTGGAATCCAAGACTTCTCAGGTGAGCCGTCACTACTGCCAAACACTTGGTGAACACCCTGGGGGCTGTGGTGAGACCAAAGGGCAGAGCAAAATTGGTAATGACTGACTCCCAGGCTGAAGCGCAGATACCTCCTGGACGCCTGATGTATTGGTATGTGATAATAGGCGTCCTTGAGGTCTATGGAGCACATCCAAACATCCTTCTCCAACAATGGGAGAATGGACTGTAACGTGACCATTGAATTTGGATTTCGTGACGGATTGGTTCAGTCTGCTGAGATCCAATATTGGTCTCAGGTCCCCTGTCTTTTGGCACTAAAAAGAACCTGGAGTAATTTCCTGATCCGATCTGGTCTGTGGGGACCGGTTGGATGACTCCTTTTTCTAGCAGCTTTAAAGCTTCTGCGGCTGCCATTTCCCTTTGACTGGGTGGTGGGTCCGGGATTCTTTTGGAGGGGCGAGTATGTGAATGGGATGGTGTAACCTCCGGCAATGATCCGAAGCACCCATCTGTCCTGAGTGATTGACTCCCAGGCTTTAGGTGCTTCGACACCCGACTGGCTCGAGCAGCACAGCCGGGCAATCCCTCATGACGTGTGGGAGGCTGAAGAGCCACGAAAGGACTCGCGGTCTCCAGAATTGCGGGCCTCTGCCTCTGGAAGGGGAATCTTCCTGCTGTTGGGAGAAAACTTACGAGATTTGCGGAACCACATTTTCCCCCTCCTTTAGCCTT
Source organism: Protopterus annectens (assembly GCF_019279795.1). Taxonomy (NCBI): domain Eukaryota; kingdom Metazoa; phylum Chordata; order Ceratodontiformes; family Protopteridae; genus Protopterus; species Protopterus annectens. The sequence goes on along the minus strand of NC_056730.1, from coordinate 968,318,673 downwards.
GGGTAGGCCGAAGGAGTGGAATAACGGGCACCTACGGCAGATAAAGTTTTTCCCTCTTGCTCACAGCGGGTAAGGGTGTCTTTAACCTTGGGTCCAAACAAGGAGGACCCATCAAAGGGAAGGAAGACTTGAAGGCCTCCGAACTGACACAAGCGGAGCCAGGCTTGTCTCCCAGAGAGCCACACCTGTGCCTGCATAGGAAATGAGCCTCATGGACGAGTTAGAAATTGACGTAAGGATAGCCAACTGAGAGCTAACCGACTGGGCTAGCTGCTCAGGTAGGTTACCGAGAGGAATCTGACAACTCCTTGACCAGATCCCTCTGAAGCCTGGTAAAATGTGCCAAATAATTCAGAGACCTTAAAGTAAAGAGTCAGGGTGCGCTTCCCATACCTGTCCATACTCCTAGACTCCTTATTAGGAGGATGGACGGACGTTGAAGCCTCTGCCACGTCCTGTTGTGTAGCAGATGCCACCACCATGGCATCTACAGCCACGCCTTTAGTGAGGAACTCCTTCTCGGGGAGCAGACAAAAATTTATTTGGACGAGAAGGGACTGGTTCCACGGTATACAAACTAAATCCAGAAGCTCGTCAAAGGCGGAGACACCCAGGAGGCGGAGGGCTGAGCCCCAAAGGCCTTGAGGAGCACTGACTCATCAGCAGAGGGTTTGGATATCCAGCCGCCTCGTTGTTTGAGGATCTCTAAGATGTCTGCAAATGAGACATCATCCGAGTCTGCATCATCAAGATCAGTGTCTGATGTAATAGACTCGGGGAGTCCACGTGCTTCCTCTTGCACGATCTCTTCCTTGGGGGTTCCTCGAAGACAACTCAAGAACCCTCAGGAGGAGGGGAACCCCAATGGGGTAACCTCAGGCCCGGGCTCCGCTGACTACGGACAGGGGAACTGCCAAAGACCCAGTCTCCACGCCCAGGGAAGGTGCGGTAAAGCGGAGAGATGACAAGAGGACTTGGCCAAGGCACTCCTCATGGCTCTGGCCGGACCCCCAGAATCCAGGGAGTGTCCGGTCCCGAGCCGTGATGGCCGACGGAAGTCCCTTACCGAGGGGAGGCTCGGAACCAAAGCATAGGTCCCAAACATCACCCCGGGTCCAGCCGAAGAAGGTTGGAGTATAAGATCTCCACCGGCTCCAACAGCACCTGCAAGCAGTCGGAGGAGGAATGGCAATGGGGTGGGCCAGGGTCATCGGCTGCCAACTGGAAACAAATTTTTGGAAGACTGGGGACTGGAACAGTCTTTGGAGCACCCTGTCTATATCAGAATCTGACATCCTCGAAGACCGAGAGGAAACAGAACGGGTTCGAGACGGCCTCTCCAACGGCCCCAAAGGGCTAGGGGACCGCTCGAGGTGACTCGATGAGTATCGGCGCCGAAGGAATACATACACCAGATTCCATCGATGCCGAGGTGGACTTCGGCGCCGAGGAGGAAGTGTCTGGCGAGGCGACCCTTGTCGGCCCGAGACCAGTGGAGCCGGGTGCCCCAGCTATCGGCTCAAGCCAGAGGAGTCGAAGTCCTTGGAGCCAAGGAGAGGCCTGCCTATGTCTCTTAGCAGTCGGATCCGACGGACTGGTCGGAACCGAGAAGGAGAGGATGCCAAGGCTTCTTCAAAAGAAGGTTTAATTAACCCCTTAAGAATCAATTTATTTTTCCTCTCCTGGAGGACCCTTGAGGAAAAAGCGTGACATACGCTGCATGACTCCTGTAAGTGTTTTGCACCTAAACAATACACACAGAGCGGTGATCGTCCGTGATGGACATTTTGAAACTACATTTTGTACATTTTTAAAGCCAAGGCCTAGGATTCTGAGACATTATGGAAAGAGAATTTCAGTATCTGACAGGAAAAATACAATCACTGACTTACTGATGACACCCCTTACAGTTATCGCTTAAAAGCGCAAATGACAGGGAACTTTGAAAACCCTGTAAGAACAAACAGAGCTACAAAAATATTTAAAGCCTTTTGCTCTATATGAAAGTTATAGGAGGGTTGACTGACCGGGAAGGCCCTAGATGAAGGGGGCCTACCAAACTCAACCCAATCACACAACAAAAGTTTTCAACAAATCCAACCAATAATGTAGAAGAATAGCCGTTAAAACAGCTTTTTGAGACAAAAACAGCAAAAAACTGACAGAAAAAGTTAGTTAAATTAACTACTCAGCTCAGCCAGCTCGAGACCACGAGGTTAGCGGCAAACGAGATCTGGGGACTGGTAGTGGTGCATCCTGGGATATAGTAAGCTCAGCCAATTAGAGACTTGAACCCATCAGTCAGAATGTAGGCGAGATAGGATCACATAACATCCCATCAGTGACGAAGAATGAAAAGGACATCGGTTCCAATGTTTTCACATTATGTCTAACTTAGTAAATTATTTAAACTGTAGAAGATTTTGTATTATTTTTGAAGACTGTAAAATTATTAATTTTTTTTAATACTTTGGAACTTTTTTCCTCAGAAAATGGGCCCATACCCAGTCAGACTTTCACAGTAATCAAATGTCAATAAATAAATGTTTTGAGACTCTGAAATCTCCTTACCTTCTCACTTACATATTTTATTTTAGAGACTGGATCTCCAAAAGAGATTTCCTCATTAGAAGAATCAGAGGAAAGAGTGTCTTCAGGCTCATAATCACAAGGAGTAGGGGATTACAACTGAGAGGCATAGTTTAAAACCTCATTATCAGAGTTACAGAGCTATTTCTTCAAAAGGAGGACTTCTCTTTCATTTTTCTATGGTAGAAGCTGGAAGTGAAGGTTGGAGAGACTGAATGGGTTCAAATTAGCCTTGCACAAAAGTGAAGCAATCCTTCTGTGAACCATTCTAAATGGAAGGGGTAAAAGAAGCACACAGATGATTAGTTTTCTGCATGTAATTGTATGTTTCTCAAGCCTTATGGTTTTGGGAAAGGAATCCATATGCTGAATCACCACAGCAACATGGTAAAGTCCTCCATCACCAGTACTTGGTTTATGACTCCTTCACCCTCAGACGGTATAAAAAGAGGTTCTTCCTTCAACCAAGTTTTGCCTGATGCATGGTCTGAAAGGATTTGTAGAGTTACCTGGCTTTAGAGGTCTACAGAGGGTGTGAAGTTGATTGCTGATACCCACACTGCTATGCTGATGAAAAGCATGATTAAGCAGGAGACGTCTGAGCTTTGGCATGCCCATACAGCCCTTTTAAGCCAAAGCATATTCTTTTGCTGAATGTAGATGTATGGTTACTGTAGCAGTGATCTAATGAACATCTGAATGTGATGCTGACCACTAGGAAATGTCTGCATATGTCAAATGTGCCAAGAAAGTTCTGAAATGGTGTGGTCATACATCTCTCTTATACCAGCATGCTTATGCAAGCTCAACAGTAAACTTATGCCAAGGATAAGACAAAGAAATCTGCACTCTAGAAGACTGGCAAGTTGGATAACAACACCAAGGGGTGAAGTCTCTGTAAGAAATAATGCAACAGTGACCTAATAATGAACATCTTAGCAGTGACATCAATAGAAAGTGATCTTCAAGGAAGAACTGGAGTAAAATTGCTAGGCCTCTTTACTGCAAGATTGACATAAATTTTTTTGCAAACAAAATTGTGGGAGGAGATCTGTTTTAACCTTTCTTTAAAATGAGAGCGGATACTACTGCAACATATACTAACATCTAGTGATCATCCAAACAGGGATGCTTGGAGACCTACTACTGAGAGTCTGTACAGTGGATGAATGTTCTGTTGACTCAGTGAAGCAGCCTTACAGATGTGATACTATCCATGAAAGTTAATAGCTCTGAAATAGGATTCCCCTGATTCAGTTCAGACTTCTCTAAGGGACAGGCACTGTATTCTGGGTACTTAGCATGTTTCTTTGTGAAATGCTGGCAGACGAAGAAGACTATACATCTGGCAAATAGTCGCATTAAAGAAGCCATGTATAGCAAATCACAAGCACCATACAGGGAGCAATAAATAAAACAAAATTACCATTAAAAATGCCAAGCAACAACATGGAGAACAATAGGGAATCACATAAAAACATAACCACAGCATTAACCGTTTTTCCTGTTTTTGTTTGTGCAGTTGCCTATTTAGATTAAATTGTTCTCCACTTAGTTCATCTATCCGTATATCAGAAAAATGAAGCTCCTGAAACTGGCACACTTATTAACTCTGAAAATCACCTTACAGCAAGGATGAGTATCTCTCAAATTCTTAGCTCAGGAAACAAGAAAGTCCCAAAATCAGGGATTATTTTTTTAATATTGACACTAAGAGGATTTGTATTACTATGTTTTTTTTCTGAACAACAAGAAATCTGTATCCAGAGATGGAACTAAATTCTGTACCAAAGGCAGGGAAAGTCGAAAGGCATGTTGGAATTTATTAAGTTTGCTCATCATGCCAAGATTTCCAACATACAGCAATAAATTTCCACTGCTTCATTACCTCACATCCAAGACAAGACTTCTGGCCATTTTATGGACTATCTGATGCTGCCTTTTGTTGTGTTGTATGGAGTTCATCGTAACCTACTAGAAATGGAATTTCACAGCACCTTCATGGTACTTAAGAATTTATAGCCCATTTAACATATAATAAAAACAACTATTTATTTATTGAACATTTGTTAACCGGGAAAGTCCGACTTGGAACAAAGTCAATTTTCAGTGGAGGCCCGGGGAGAAATGCTCCAGATGCATGTCTTTGTGATGTGGGAGAAAACCAGAGCACCCGGAGGAAACCCACACAAATGCAGGTAGGACATGGAGACTCCACACAGAAGGCACCCCAGCTGATAATCTTGCTGTGAGGTGACAACTCTAACACTGCACTACTGCGCCATCCAAATAGTAATTTGATAATTGATAGCTAATAGCTGATAGCTACTTATCAAGAAATAGACACTAAAATCATACTGCATTCCGTAAACAGTTTATTTAGTATTGCTACAACTGCACAGATCCTTTCATAAAGTGTGAAAACAAAGTAAACTGCTAAATTGTTGCTTTGCACAATGAAAAATACAAAGGAAAGTACTTTAAGTAACAGTTAAGCTGCAACTGTGTGAACTGTGGAGCTTTAACTGCACAGCAGTTTCAATGTCCTGAACATAACATACAACACAACAGAGCAAAAAGTAGAACAAAATAAAAAGGCATATTAGTGTGCTAGATAAAGTAAATCAATGTACTCTGTTGTGGAAAATGAATACTTATTCTCATGTTTTAGATTAAAGACACAGTTCTACTAGCTGGCTGACAATACAATATTCTGCATTAAGCTACATTTTAATATATTTCACATTTTACATTATGCCATTTACTTTTTCATGATGAACTTAAATGGTCCCATTTAAATTGATGAATGCATTTTCAGCCTTTAACGTGTTCCTGCAGTACTGTGGACTGAAGGAGGCATATCATGATCAGGCAAGAAAGATGTTGCTGAAGCACCTTCTGGAAGTGCAGGAACGAGAATGTGACGACATACTGGACATGTTCCCGACTGCAAAAAAGAAAAAAAAAATACTAAGAATTAACAATATATAACAATAGAAAGTTACTACTAATGAAAATGACTTAACTGTGCCATGACATAAAACTTTATTAAACCATCTTTTAGCTCCTCAGCTTGCCTTCAAAGACTAGAGAGGCAACATATTAAAACTGCACAACTGTATACACAGTCATTAAAATGATTTTATTAATTACTAGTTTTGTTAACAAAGGGTTACTACCGTAACATCCACACAAACAAAATGTACGATTATGCACATAAGCATCAAAATAGACACCTTTAACTTAAAGAGTCATGATGGAAGCTCAATGCAGAATGAAGAAGAAAAATGCTGAAATGAGAAGCTCAAATTATAATATCTTTAAAGAGTCAGAGACAAAGTTTCTGTCTTAATGAGTAAAAATGCAACTGTAAATGTTAACTTAAAAGTTCTAGTTAAATGTGGGTATCTGGGTAATGCCTTGAATTAACTTGCACCTTCCACACTCCCTGACCAGCCTTCTTCTAAAGCTTTAGGAAACCTTCCACAGTCCCCAAGTGCTGTAGAGCATGAGGACAGTATTACAAAGACAGTGGTTAGGGTGTCAAACAATTAAGAGCTTTCTTGCTTCAGAATAAGGAAGGCAAGAGCCTTGCCAGATAGGTTTGTGCCAGAAGAAAGGTATGATAACACACACACACACACACACACACACACACACACACACACACACACACACACAATGGCATTAAAAAAAGTGAGGAAAGAGGGAAGGATTTGTACTGCAACAGTGATCTATTTGAACATCTACTCTTCTACTGTTATGGTAAGTTTTCTTACACAGCTGTACTGTGTACATCATTACATCACTTTTACATTAGCCTAAGCTATACAGGATGAATATCAGAGAAGAATCTGGCTTGTAGTACTTAGTAAATGTGTACAAGGAAAACACCAAGTTGTCCTGTCGATATAGGATCCGAGTTACCTGTGGACATTCACAGTGTCTGTAGAATTCTTTCTACCTTATTTTTTTCAGGTTCGGGAAAGAAAACAGGGAGATAAATAGCCTGGCTCAATGTAAACTATGAAACCACTTTAGGCATAAAGGAAAGATTGCTTCTTAAAGTTACCCCATCTTTGTGAAAGATGACATAGGGTCGAATTACCATAACAGCTTGGAACATGCTTCTTGAAGAAGTCAGCAGTAATGACAAACTGTTTTCCAAGATAACAGCTTCAAATCAACCTAATGAGCAGCTTCAAAAGTACAAAAAAAGTGAAAATTTCTCCAGTACAAAATTAAGATTTCAAGAAGGAAACGTCTGTTCCACTGTGAAGACAGGTATGTAAAAATTTTCAAAAACAGTTTCATTTGAGAAAGGGGAGTCCATGTGCAGACAAGAAGAGATAACCAAGAGGTGAAACTTGATAGAAGAGTAAGAAAAGCCACAGCATAATAGCTCACACAAATACTATAGAACCAGATATGTCTGAGCTTAAAAAAAAATCCTTGTTCTTGCTTTGGCACCAATTAGAAAATATTTTCAATTTAGTCAAAAAGAAATTTCTAGAAGCAGGTTTCTTAACCCCTAGTACATGCTGCATGTCCTCCAAAACAGGTGCCTAAAGGATATTAAAATTCTATCATCCAGGCAGTGAGGTGAAGAAACTGAAGAATGGGGTTGAACAGCAAACCCCTGTTTTGCGTAAGTCTATCCAGAGAGGAAGTTTGTGGCAATTTCCCTTAGCCATTTTCAAAAGAAGGGAGAACCACTGTCGCTTGGGTCAAAAGGAGGCAACCAAAATTATCCTTGGAGAGTCCTTCTGGATCTTTAGCATAACCCTGGTTATCAGAGGAAAGGGTGGAAAGGCATACAGAAACATCCCAAACAGTGGGAATCAAAAGGCATTTGTTTTCCAGGCCTTTGTGCCAGGAATCCTGGAGCAGAATGTATTTTACTGTCTGTTGTGAATACAGGCAAACAGATCTACTTGGGGAGTTCCCCACAGTTTGATTAATTTCTGAAAGACTCCTGGGTGTGACTGACATTTGTGGTGGTGGTTGTGGGGTCTGTCCTGGTCCTGCTAAGATTGTCTGCATTATGCTGAGTTGCTAGTTTCAACCATAACTAGTCTGCAAAAAGTAGGATCTGGTTCCCTTGCTATTTGGTCCCCCCATTTGTTTATGTGCTACACTGTTGTGGTGTTGTCTGTGATTACTAGTAGAAGTCCTGGAAACCAGAGGTGGTTTACAAATTTGGCAGCATTTATCAGCGAAATAATTTTGACATTTAGTGTTTCAATTTGTCTTGCTAGCTCCACAGGCTCTGAACTTTCACCTCTTGGATACAACTCCTCAAAGTTTGTGGCATCTGTGGTTACAGACTGAGTAGGGGCTGGAAGGGGAAAGGAAGACATGGGTTGAAAGACAACTGATTCACCCACAGAGTGTCGCCCCTTCTACAAACCCCAACAATGGATTTTGAAAGGTGAGGGGGTGCTGGTGTTGGAAACAAACTGATTTGATGAACCACTGAATTCTTCTAATTCTTCTCTTGTGAAGTCCATCTAAAGGAATCGTAAGAATTACAGAAACCTTGAAACATAGAATCCAGAGATTTTCCCTGACAGTTGTCAGAGTCTGAATGGAAAATACTAGAAAATGTTCCTTGTAGAATTCCACTTTGTCCTGAGAAAGAAAAGCCATCATCAGAGATCTATCAAGGAGGGGTCTACTTCACATGACTGAAAACTCAAAATAGTGAATTTCATTTGACTGAGACCACAATACCTAATTTTCAAAATACTGAAGACTCATTTGACTGAGTCTCATTATACTGAAAGCTTACCATGCTGAATTTCAAAATACTGAATTTTAAGTCATAGATGTGATGTGGATGTGTGTTTCCCTTCATCTGTGACTTACTTGTGATAAAAAACATTACTGTAACTTAAAGTGCCGACTGTCAGAATACCGGTAATAGTGTAGAAAGTAGTGTCGTAGTGTTTCGAAATGTGGGTATGTCTCTCTACATTTTTATGCGAAATATCTAAAGTAATATGGTGGAAGTTTTGTGCACTCCCAGCAGTAGTGGCAGTGTGTACAGTACTGTAAGGTAAGTAAAAGGTATATGGCCTTTTCCCAACTGTAGTGCGATCCTGGAGTTAGTATATATATTTGGGGGGTGGGGGCATAGCCCCCCACCTAGTTTGGTTTTTATATTGTCTGGTTTCTGTTAAGAGAGTAAGTAAGTAGGTTTTTATGTTTTGGAAAGAGTTAGCCGTTGGTGTTGTAAGTGTGCATGTCTATGGCTTAAAATTCAGTATTTTGAAATTCAGCATTGTACGCTTTCAATATAATGAGACTCAGTCAAGTGAGTTTTCAGTATTTTGAAAATTAGGTATTTTGAGTTTTCAGTCATGTGAAGTAGATCCATCAAGGAAATATACTAGAAATACTGTCCTGTGATATCCTTTTCAAGCTTTCCATATTTCTCTGCTTTATAGAAACTTTCATAAAATTTCCGAAATATTTCTAATACTTCCACAGGATCTCTTGTTATCTTCCCTTTTATATGCTTCCTAAGCTTGGTGACAGCCCTTTCTACTTCCTGTTGCCTGAGTCATTGTGCTAAAAGTTTTTGTGCTCTAGAATTATTATCAAAAAACAGTTGCTTAACAGCAGTCTGTTTAAACTCATGCATATTACTGAGGTAATCCCTTATTTTCAGTTTAGTATTCTGCAGTTGCCCCTTTACTTGTTCTGAGAGATTCCCCATTTTGCAATACTTTAACATTCATCAGTCCCTCTAAATAATACTTACTTCTTAACCATATCTCCCTTTCCTTTATTTCCACCCTAGTTTTAAACTCCACTTTAATTTTATCTCACTCCCTAGCTATATTTTCAGAAGAAATTTCTATCTTCTCTAGCAGCTCCTGAATTAATTTCAAAACCCATGCCATAAATTCTTCTCTTTTTAAGCGACAGGTAGCAAAATCAGTGCCTCACTCTTACTTCATTACTTTACATTTTTATTTTAGTAATCTGAAACAGTTATTGGGTGCGTTTCAAGACCTTCAATTAAATGCATATGTTCCCGGGAGACATAAATTCTATCTGGCCTAGCCCAGTTTTTGTATCTTGGAGAATAATATGTAAATTCACTCTGAACTTTTAGTACTGAATGCACATCTTCCATGCCAAACATTTTCATAAATTTCTTCAAAAATCTACACTCCTTTGTTATATTTTCCCTTCTAGGACCCCCAGACACATCTTCACTGTTGCAAATCAAATTCCAGTCTCCACCTATAAGTAATATTCCTTACTGAAAGATGATTATTTCTCCCAGAACTTTCTTAAGCTCCATTATAGCAGTTTTAGGTGGAATATAAATGCATGCCAGTGTAATCTTCCCCCCTTGCCAATAGCCCCTTGATACTATGTATCTTCCATTATTATCTTTTTTACCTTCTTCTATCACTATTGGAGCTCCTCTTGCAATTAATATAAGTACTCCTCTTTTCCTTTGCCCAAGACATTCCACTGAATAACGATCCTGAAAACCTTTCTTTATCAAATTCAGGGTGGCCGCGGTGGTGCAGTGGTTAGCGTTGCCACCTCAAAGCAAGAGGTTCTCCGGTTCGATTCTCGGCTGGGTTGCCTTCTGTGCGGAGTCTGCATGTCCTCCCTGTGGTCGCGTGGGTTTCCTCCGGGTGCTCCGCTTTCCTCCTACATCCCAAAGACATGCAGTAGGTGGATTGGATACTCTAAATTGACCCTAGGTGTGAGTGTGCGCATGTGAGTGCCTTCTGTGGAAGGTTGGGCGCCGGGGCTGGCAACTCAACACCATAAAACTCCACTGCCAATCATGAGCACACAGATGATCTGCTGTGGTGACCCCTATCCGGGAAAAGCTGAAAGAAGAAGGAGGAGTTATTTCCAGGTGTGTCTCCTGTAGCACAGCTATTTGCAACCTACATTTTTTAATATAGTTCACTACTCCTTTTTTATATTTATTTGTAAGACCATACAGGTTGAAAGACATTACAGAAAGCATCATTTTCTTATATGGTTACTATTACCACCGTTTATGTATAACTGCTTCTTTTGTTAAATGTCTAGTTCTAACTTTTATGTTACATGCATATACTGTTTGGCAGGTTGGTCTTTTATACAGTTGTTTCTTGTCATATCCATTTGAGCCTTTGGCACATCTTACATAACTTTTTGTGTTTATGAAAGCCCTCAAAAACAGTGCATCACAAAAATTCTTGAGCAAAATCATTTCTTTATTTGATTTGGAAGAACAGGCTCTATCATCCCTTCAGACAGCATTTGAAATAGAACATGAGAAAGCAATGGGGTTTGATTGGATGGGTGAAGAGGAATCCATTGGCAAGAATGTAGGGAATACCACTGAGAGTTGTAACCCTTCTGAATGACTCTCTGAACCTGTGTGTCTTACCATACCTGGTGCCAAATGAAATGTGAAGACCCAAACTTTGAAAAATCTTTACTGAGTTGTGGTGAGGGGGAAACACAAGATGGGACATATAGTCACAGTCTGATTTTTACTTTTGATTGTCCCTGGTTTTAAGATTATTTCCGGCCAATGTTTTCTGACAAATTGTTTCCCCTGCACTCTGCTGTGATTGCTCATTCTGTTTAAAAAGGACCCAGAACTAGAAGGAAAGTTTATACTAAATTTAGGAATTGGGGTTGGAAAAAACTGGTTAACCACTTGAATTAATTTTCCCCTTTCATCAATTTTTTGAGGACATTAGCAGAATGACCAAATAATGCCTTTTTATTCAGGAAAGCATTCGGAAGCTCAGATTTCACATCCACTGGTAAAGTCTGAAAATGTATATAAGCAAATCTCATCAATATCCTAGTGGCAGCTGCTCTAAAAACAGCATTAACAGTGTCATAACATTTCAGACAGTGTTTAGTTATCAGAAATTAAAGAATACTGAGATGTCGATCTCTGACAAAGGAAGGTCAGCAATTCATTTCTCTCATATTGTGAAAAGAAGCCATCAGAAACTTAGAAATGCAAGCCTAACAATTCAGTATTTTGAAGTCAAGGGTGGAAGAAGTATAAACTTTTCTATCAAAACCTATCAGAGGCCTTCTCATCCTTGTCAGTTGGAGAAGGTGAGCTGCATGCCATAAGTATTTGGCAAAAGATGGTTCTGACTCTGCCACATATTGTCTACTCAGAGGCAATCTCTGCTTAATATACAAGGCCATGTCAAACCCAGAGCTGTTGGACATGGTACACAAAGAAATCCCAATCCCTCTGAGTCACATGCTCCAGGGATCTAAACCTTGTTATCACAATAAACAAAACATGGTGGAGGGATAGGTTCCTGACCCAGAGACTCCCCAGACTCTGGAATAGACTGCCCATACATGTCAAGCAGAGTGCCTCTTTGGCCCTCTTCAAAAGGAACCTTGACGATTGGATGGGAGAAAGGAAATTCACCCCAGGGATCACGTCAGTCGCCCTGCTAGACAGGGGTTCAGGGAAGTAAACAGTGTGGGAAGAAACAGCCAGGGAATTGCTATGGCTAGGCTTGTACAGGCCCTAGGGCTGATAGCCTAGTACCAACATGTGAACCTATGAATTACTGCAGGGTCTTGCCTAGAGTTGGAGAAAAGAAATCTGTGGTCAAGGGAATGTTATATAATTTATAAGATTTTCTGGGGGCCGGTGGTTGACTGTCAAGCAAACTACTGGCCGTAGGGAAGGCATGCAGTAGGTCTGGCCAACAGGAGGAACAGCTGCGGGTTGAAAAAAAAATCCACCTATAGGAAATCATAGTATTTTTGCTGGGACTCTGATATTTTTTATTTCCCCGCTGAGATAACGCTTTCATTTTGTTAATAGTACCAAAAAAGATGCTTCAGATGAAGAATCAAAAGAAAAAAACATTCCTCGGGGTCAGAGTCCTCATTGTGTAGCAGGAACATGAGAAACATAGCCTGAAGTCTAATTTCTGCCCCTCAGACTGAGGATCAGAATCTGACAGGGAAGGGAATCTTTTCCTTTTTTAAATGAAAGGAAGACTGAAAATGTAATGACTGAAAGGCTTTACATAAACTTTCAGCAAAATCCACCCAATCCTCCATGTTTGCCTTAGCTGAACAGGACACAAGTGAAGAAAAATGCCTACATTTATGGTTCCTTTTCCTGGGAGAGTTTACAGAAAATAATGCTCAGACGAATGGTCCTTTCCCTGAGAATCAGGCTCCTCAGAGTGGGCTTGTAAAGGAACAATGTCCCACTCCCTCCTCTAATGCCAACAGGAGTGGTTCTCCCCTGCCTAAAAACAACAGCCAAACAGCTGCAGAGGACATGTTTGCCTCTTGATCCTTACACAGCTTTCCAAGGAGTAGAACCAGAGGGTCTGAGAGAAACTGATGAGCAGTCTGAGGAACCATATTTGGCTATAGTAAAGTCACTCACCAACAGTTAAGGCAAAGAGGATGCCAGAGTTAATACTGAAGACTCCTGTACATTTTTTTTTCTTGGTGATCAGGGAGAGAGCATCTGTCGAACGGGTTACTGACAAGTAGTTACAAGAGTCTTAAAATTAAGAACTTCCCCAGACTAAAAGGTAGGACTTGAGAAAATTATGACAGAAAGTCGTCAACTACCCTGACACTAGAACCAAGTCTTTCTTTACAGAAAAATTTACACTTTTTTTCTACAGAAAATGTAAAGTATTTCCCAATGGGGTACTTACCCACCCACGATTCTGAATGCAAGCTGACAGTCAGTCTCTCAAAAACTTTAGCAGAGAGCGAGCTTCAATGGCAAGAAAGTTCTGAGAGTTTGGAGTCCTGTCTTTATACTGCTAGCCTCAAGACCTACAGTAGTTTGAGCACATGGAAGGTGGCCTAAAGCTTTGGAAGCTGGCTGGTCATCTGATGCTTGGCAAGATACATCCCATAAAGTTTAGGCTACTTCAACAGTGACCTAATTATGATCATCATCTTCATTTGCAGTAGGATCCTAACACAACTGTACTATGTCCACTGTAGTATTCACTGTTGCACTCCTCACCTCCTGGGAAGACTCCCAAAGCAGTGAGACTTAGGAAGAGAAAATAGTTTACTTGGAAATAAGAGTTTGCAACACAGTAGATTCAAATTCTGCCCTGGCTCTAGATGCAGCCCCCAGATTATGATGCCTGCAGAAAGTGTGCACAAATGAGTATGTGGCTTCTTCAAGGATGGCCCTGGTGGTTGCTCCTTTGAAGGAGGCTGTGCTGACAGGTGAGACTCTAGTGGAATGTGCCTTAATATGGCTTGGAACTAGTTTCCCACAATACTGTTAACATATATACACGTGCAGGCCACTTGAAAATGGTCTGTCTGTTTACAGGTCTACACACACTTTCATTTGCAAGTGAAACAAATAGCTAGATAGATTTTCTAAAGTTCTTAGTTCTGTGTAAGCAAAACCTCAGTTGTCTATGTATATCTAGGGAATGCAGGGTTCACTATCATGAGTTTTGTGGCTTAGGAAAGAAGACTGAACATTTTATGGACTAGTTAAGAGTCAATTCAGAAACCACCTTGGGCATAAAGGAGGGATTGGTACACAGTACTTCTCTGCCCTGGTGGAATATCAGGAATGGCTTTGCAGATCAAGACTAGGAATTCTGGGATGCTGAAGTAATTGCCACCAAGAAAATAATATTTTTCACAACAGTAGATGTTCCAATGATCACTGCTGCAGTAACCTAAGCTGTCTGCATTATATCTTGCCAAAGATATTGCACCCAGACCATTAGTCAAGCTTGGGCAACAAGCCCTTCAGAGCTTTCATGTCAAAAGAGAGAATAAGGCTAAAGTCCTGAGAAGGACAATGCTAGGAAAAATATAACAATAATTCCACACATTGGCATAAAAGCATATCAAAGCAAAAGGGATAGAAGGAGGGAGCAGCTACTGTGCAGTGATCATTCAGACATCTACTATTATGTTAAGTTTACTTGTACAGCTGTACTCTCTTCTTCATATGGATGAAAACTGCAGTAGCCTAAGCTATATGGGTAGATTACCATATCTTATACTGAACTGGGGGAGGAAGGAAGATGGTCCAGGAGCTCCTAGATAAAGGTTCTAGCAAAGGCTGTCCTAGACCTGAGAAGGAATCTAGTTCATAGTGCTTTACAAAAGTGTGCACTGGGGACCAAGTTGCTACTTCTAGAAAAAGTACAGTTGTTAAGCTACACTTGCCTATTTAGTAGATGTCTGAATTCCTCACACAGTAGTCTAAGTTATATGGGTTGTATCCCTACCTAGGATACAACAACCGGACAGCTTTAAAAAGCTCTGGGTGCCTCCAGACCTTCTGCTGACTGGCTAGTCCCATGGAGGGAAAATCTGCAGTCAGAATGAAGATTTCTTGACTTTTTTGCCCATACAATGAGAGAATGGCCAAGCAATAATGAATCAGACAATCCATAATAACAAAGAAACATATAAAGCAGAAACACATAAAACCCTACTTTACATCCCAATTACAACTATATACAAAAGGGGGGTGGAGCGTTACTGCAGCACTGAGGAATTTAAACATCTACTGTTATAGAGTAAGAGCAACTTAAAGAACTGTACTATGTCCATCATTTTCACTGTTGCTGTATCCTTTAAGTTATGTGGATTAAATTACCCAAAGGCTATCTAACCTGTGAGGAAGGAGGATAGCAATACAGGAGTCCCTGCAGAATAGTCCTAGCAAAACTAGACCAGGACCTAGAAAAGGAATCCAGGTTCTAATGCTTTGTAAAAGTATGGAGAGAGGAACCATGCAGCTACCTCTATAATGCTTCTAGAGTCCACACCTTTCCAGCATGCCATCAAAGAAGACAAAGCTCTGCCAGAATGTGCTATGACATTGCTTGGAATGGATTTGCCTTGGTGGGAAAAACAAAAAAAGGAATTGCTGAGGACAACCGTGTGAAAAATTGACTGTTTAGACAGAGGATGTCCATTTTGTATCAACTGACAAGAAATAAACAGCTAATCAGCTTTTCTAATGGGATAAGTTCTGTAAAAGAAGTGCCTGAGCTGCCTATGCAAGTCCAGAGCATGCAGAATCTGTTCCCCTTGATTTTAGGTTCTGGATAAAAAACTGGGATATTGATGGCTTGATTAAAAATTAACTCTGATACCACTCTGGGCACGAATGAGGGGTTTGTTCTTAAACAGACCTTATCCCGGTGGAAAATGGGGTCTATATTACAACATCAACAGCTAAAAACACAGAATATCCTTACCTCAACACAGCCAAACCTGCAAATATCGACGAAACGAATAAACGGAGATTTTTTTCAAAAATCAAAAAAAAAAAAAAAAAAAAAAATGGGGCTGTGCCCCCTTAAATATATACCTACCCAGAATCGACACTACCATGGAGGAAGCGGCAAACTCCTGACAATGGCCCAGCTATTTTTTTCCCTGGGAAAAGAATCACTGTTCTGCTGATATATACCCGGAAAATGAGATGGGGCTCACCCACCATGACAGCTTGCAACTCAGATGCTCTTTTTCAAATGTCAGAGCAATGTGTACAGTTTTCCAAGTCAAGAACCATAAATCAGCTTGATGGCAGGTTCAAATGGTGACACAGTCAACTTCTCCAGCAAAAAATACAAATCCCAAGCAGGAGCAACATGTTTACAAGAAGGTCTCAGAAACTGTTTTACTACAGAGAAAAAGAAGAGAATCCACGGGCAAACATGCTGATATGGCCACAAAATGCACCTTTACAGAGGAGTAACAGAGAGCAGAGAAAAGTAAATCCCACCAGTATTTGAGCACCAGTGGTACATAATCCTTAATGGGCCCCTGGTTATTAGTTAGGGACCAACTAGAAAATCTCTTCCATTTACCAATTTCAAATTTTTTATAGTTTACTGCTTTCCTTTTACTACCTGCTGCAATAAGTTTTACTTGCTTCCTTTACTACCTGCTGCAAGTCTTCATCAACTAAGTGCCTATAAGGTATTAGAACTGAATCATCCAGGCAGTCAGTTGAAGTTGTTTGACACTGGGGTGTATCAAATTCCATCTTGAGTGAGTGCATCCAGTCTGTGGGGAAGCTTATGGCTAACTGCCCTTGGCCAGTTCCATAAGAATCATCACAATAATTTTTCGGGCATTCTTTGGAATCTTTAGAACTACCCTGGATATCAGTGGAAAGGGTAGAAATGCATAAAGGAAAATTCTCTTCCAATGGAATGAAACTGCATTTACTTCAATTATTTCCAGGCTTGTTTGCAAGGAGCCTCGGAGTAAAATTTGTTTTGAAAACAGGCGAACAGATCTATTTGAAGTGTTTCCCACAATTGGATCATTCCTGGAAGACCCCCCCCCCCCACTCAATTTTCATTTGTGAGGGTCTGTCCTGGTCCTGCTCAGCTTGTCTGCAACTATGTTTTGTTCTGATGAAATGAAAGATGCCTGAGGAGTTAAGGAATGCTGAACACCTAACTCTTAAGACATCACAGTTAACCTGCATAGGGGGCACAACCTTTACCTTCCTGTTTGTTTATGTACCACATGACTGTGTCTGTAACAGCTTGAGATGGTCCTGGAGATCTTAGGTGACAGACAGACTTCAAGGTATGGATCACAGTCAACATCAACTTTATGCTGACATGCATTGACCTGACTGAAAGACACCACATGCCCTGCATCTTTAACCCCCCCACCAGAAACTGCTCCCCAAGCAAAATCTGATGCTTCTGTGGTGAGAGAGAGATTGGTTTGAGTCTGAGGAAAGAAGGGGAGACATGGGTTCAGTTAAAATTGTTATTTCCTTTCTATAATGCCACAAACTGGAATCTGATATTCCAGAGAATATCAGAAACCGCTGCATGTGTAACCTGGCTAACGGAATCATGAGAATCCTAAAAGCCATGAACCCTAGGATCCTGAGAAACCAGAGACTGCATGGAGATAATATTAAAAATATAATAACTCTTAATTATAATATTCAAAAAGGTATATAGTTCCAAGAAATAAAAAGCAGAGAAGATAGTCTTCGAGCTCAGCTTTAATAACACTAGCGCTTTCACATCCACCTTCATCAGGTGTTTAACATTTGCTGACATAAACCACCTATATATACTCATTTAAAACATCATGTGATCAAAAAGCAATTCAAATTTAAAGAGACATCACATTTAAAATATATGAATACCATGGTGATATTATGTTATCAGTTAAAAATACAAATATAAAAGCATAACACATATTACTTGCGTAAAGGTCTCTTATGTAACATAGGTCTTATAGGGACGTGGTCATTAAGACCATGACCATGGTTTGCCCTAAGTCTGACTATCCAAGTAGCCTCCAACTCTTCCGTTCTGGACCTAATATCCCCACATCTCACATTATCATAGGTCCTACCTAAAACTAAAAATTTAAAAGTATGTGATTCATTTGTATTCACTACATGTTTAGCAAGTGCATTAATGAGGTTATTTTTCTTAATATTATATAGGTGCTCTCTAATTCTTTCTTTTAATGAGCGATCAGTTTTTCCTACATAATATTTATTACATAAAGTACATATAGCAAGATATACCACATGCATAGTATTGCATGTTGCACTGACATTGATATAACAATTCTTGGTTGTATCTGGATGGTTAAAAACTGTATCTGTACAAACATAAACACAATAATTACAACTGCCACAAGGCTTAGTTCCAGGAACAATAGCTACTGGATTCTTAGATATGTTATAACATAATCTTTTCTTAAGTGAATTCTTATTCTTAAAAGAAAATTGTGGTCTATTACCCACAATTGTCTTAATATGTTCATCAGTTGTTAAAATATTCCAATGAGAATTGATGATATCTATATACTTAGCCATGTCCCTGGTTTAATGTAAGGACACTCTAAGTTTTCTATTCACTGTTTTTCTAGTCCTTGGTCTGCTCTCAGAGAAGTAAGGTTTAGCTGTAGTAGACCTTAGTGTATCTACCACACTAGAGGTATGTTGAATCAAATGTTGTTCATATCCTCTTTCAACTAATTCCTTCTCAGTTTGAGTCCTAAATTTCTGATAATCTTTGTCATTGACACTGAGCCTTGAAGCTCTAAAGAATTGATTCTTAGCTACATTCCTAAAAACAAAATTAGGATACATGCTACATCTATTAAGTAGCTGATTAGCATGACATTCTTTCCTGTATAAACTACTAATCAACTTATCACTATCATCTCTAGAAATATATATACATCCAAAAAATTTATACCTATAGTAAAAAAATTCAAAGTGAAATGCAAAAGGTTGGATGATGCATTAAGATAGTCCACGAATTCAAACAATATTTCTTCACTTCCTCTCCAAAGGATAAACAAAGCATCTACAAATCTTTTATAGAAGGAAATACAAGCAGTGAAAGGACCATTTACTATATATTTGGTTTCCCATATACTCATCACAGCATTTGCATAACTATTGGAGCAAGAGCTCCCCATAGCCACACCATTTCGTTGCCAATACACTTTCTGATCATACACAAATATATTATTATGTAATACAAGACTCAATAGAGTCTGTAATAAATATATATCATTTTCCTTAAAGTCTCCCATCATATTCAATAATTGTACTACATATTCAATACCTATGTCATTTGGTATGACAGTAAAGAGGGACGTTACATCTAAAGTAACAAGTATAAACTTATCCAAGGAGGTAACATCTCTCGAAAAATTATACAATTCACTTAAAAACTGTTCAGTATCTCTTAATGTTATACAAGATTTATTCATTACCGGTTTAATACGCTTATCAATGTATATAGACAATGACTCAGTACACCAATTATTACCAGCAACTATTGGTCTCATAGGAGGCCTAGTATAATTCTTGTGTATTTTGGGCAATCCTTGTATAATAGGAATGGTGGGAATAGATATATAAAAATAGTTAGCCAAATCTTGATCAATAACAGAAGTGTATTGTAACCATTTAATAGTATTCTGGACAGTCTGTAGCATAGAATCAACTCTATCTGTTGTAATATTTTCATAAAAATTAGCATCAGATAACATATCTTGTATTGCTCTATCATAATCAGATCTATCCATTAACACTATCTGACCGCCTTTATCGGCTGGTCTGATAATCAAATTTTCATTGTTTTGTAATGATATCAAGGCTCCATGCTCTTCCTTAGTTAAATTGTACTTCCTATACAGTTTGCTGTTGACATTTTGCTTATTATAAACTTCATACATACTAGAAATGCACAGTTGCTCAAATGCATTAATTAAAGAGTTCTGCTTAGGAATGAACAAATTAGGTCTTCTAAAGGAATTGTCAGACATCACATGAGTATCATTGTACATATTTCTAAGTGTAAGATTCCGTGTAAACATACGAGTATCATTGTACATATTTCTAAGTGTAAGATTCCGTGTAAACATTTTAATGTCAAAAACAATATCAGAGATTTGCATATCCACAGTGGGAATAAACATTAAACCTTTACTCAATACACTCAGTTCATCTGTAGTTAAACTGTGAGCAGATAAATTAACAATCAACGTTTCACTTGTTGAAACGCTTTCTTTATCATTAGAGGGCTCGTAGGAGCATCGCCCAATTTGCGTTTGTATCTCGTGGCACTTCTGCCTCTCTGTTGTAGCTTTTGTTGCCCTTGTCTCACTCGACTTATAGATCACTCCCTCACTGGGAGAGGAAAATTGAGTCCCATATTTTTTGTACCTAGTAAAAAATTACTTCTATCAAAGTTCAGAACATTTCCCTGCTCACAGGGTGATACCAGCGGAGGAAAAGCTGCATCAGCGGTTTTATGTACTTCCGACGTTGTAACAAGTGTTTTTCTGTTAGTACCCTTGTCAACTACTACTCCTGGAGCATTAGATATAACATTATTAGAAGACTGTGCATTTAAAACCACAGAAAAAAGTTTACCAACTTGCAGCTCTTGATTTGAAACCTCCGACAGTTCTCCAGCTTCATGCTGCGTGATGTTAGTATGTTGTGGCTGGAGCGTACTATGTGATTGGTCATCAATATCACGTGGCCAAGTAAAGATGTTACCCGTTGAAAAATCCTTACGATCCCAAATAATTTTATTAATTTTAGTCTGAATCAATTTTCTGCCATAAGCAAGGACATTGTTCAAGGTATCATTCATAGGTTTATTAAGAAAAGTAGAACGATACTTGGAACAAAGCTCTAGATATCTATTCTGAATACCATCCAGCAATTTATTCTCTTGCCTACTCGCTGAAGCAGTTAATAACTTCAAATAACCCATACTAGTAGAAAGATTCAGCTGTTGCCACTCTGATAATAGAGTGGAATCACAGTCAGTTTGCGCAGGCATTTTCAAAATTCTCAGCACATGAGGTATAATTTGTTCTTTCAAACAAAGTTGTAGATGGAATTTTTCATATTGCACTCTTTTAAGTTTACACAAATCCTTTTCTAGAAGTAATAAGTCACTTTTCAGTGCCAAAAAAATCAAAGGAAGCATCTACTTCCCCTGAAGTAGGTGGAAAGTCAGTCATAAGAGGATTCACTTTTTCAACAATTCTACAAATGAAGGTATGAACATTCACTTCAGACCAAAGTAATTGTTCATTAGTTTCCTCAACTTCAGAGATTTTAGAAATTTCAGAGATTTCATTAGTTGCAGCCATAGTCAAAAAGTTGTTTGGTGTAGCAAAAGCACACAGCAGTAAAAACAACAAAGTCACCAAACAAACAGTTTTTACCTCTACTGAAAAAATGCAATCCAAATGAAAATCCAAGCAACAAAGGTATGGCTCCAGTATAAAAAGTCACTCATTCCAAAAGGTATGTAGTTCCAAGAAATAAAAAGCAGAGAAGATAGTCTTTGAGCTCAGCTTTATTAACACTAGCGCTTTCACATCCAGCTTCATCAGGTGTTTAACATTTGTTGACATAAACCACCTATATATACTCATTTAAAACATCATGTGATCAAAAAGCAATTCAAATTTAAAGAGACATCACATTTAAAATATATGAATACCATGGTGATATTATGTTATCAGTTAAAAATACAAATATAAAAGCATAACACATATTACTTGCATAAAGGTCTCTTATGTAACATAGGTCTTATAGGGACGTGGTCATTAAGACCATGACCATGGTTTGCCCTAAGTCTGACTATCCAAGTAGCCTCCAACTCTTCCGTTCTGGACCTAATATCCCCACGTCTCACATTATCACAGGTCCTACCTAAAACTAAAAATTTAAAAGTATGTGTTTCATTTGTATTCACTACATGTTTAGCAAGTGCATTAATGAGGTTATTTTTCTTAATATTATATAGGTGCTCTCTAATTCTTTCATGGGGACATTAATGCACTTGCTAAACATGTAGTGAATACAAATGAATCACATACTTTTAAATTTTTAGTAGGACCTATGATAATGTGACACGTGGGGATATTAGGTCCAGAACAGAAGAGTTGGAGGCTACTTGGATAGTCAGACTTAGGGCAAACCATGGTCATGGTCTTAATGACCACGTCCCTTTAAGACCTATGTTACATAAGAGACCTTTACGCAAGTAATATGTGTTATGCTTTTATATTTGTATTTTTAACTGATAACATAATATCACCATGGTATTCATATATTTTAAATGTGATGTCTCTTTAAATTTGAATTGCTTTTTGGTCACATGATGTTTTAAATGAGTATATATAGGTGGTTTATGTCAGCAAATGTTAAACACCTGTTGAAGCTGGATGTGAAAGCGCTAGTGTTATTAAAGCCGCGCTCAAAGACTATCTTCTCTGCTTTTTATTTCTTGGAACTACATACCTTTTGGAATTAGTGACTGTTTATACTGGAGCCATACCTTTGCTGCTTGGATTTTCATTTGGATTGCATTTTTTCAGCAGAGGTAAAAACTGTTTGTTTGGTGACTTTGTTGTTCTTAATTATAATAGTTTAAATTCTGTAAAGCATCTTATTAATAAATGGAATTACTATGGAAGACAGACTTTCCTTAATTAAAAAGGTGATTCTTCCAAAATAGTATAAAAAAGTTTAATTATTTGATCTTGAGATTTCTTTGGTTTCTCAACAAACCTAGATTGGTTTTAAATCATCACATAAGAGATTGGTTATAGGGTGGTATTGGTTACCAGACTTACGAAATATATTCTTCATTAACAATTATTAACACAATGTTTTCATGGTTAAATACTAATTATAATGCCATGTGGAAAAAGATGCATGAAAACATCTAGTTAAAAATCTAATCATCTGATAAAATCACAGCATTATAAAATACTAACAATTTTCAGTGGTTATTAAAAGACTATTTCTATAAGTAAAAACAAACCAATTAATTCCCTTTATATTTCCATGATGTTAGTCCAATTTAAAATTTTTGTTTACAAGCCTAAGCATTAAGTGTACTTTTGACGTGCTTCACCAAGAAAAGCAGCTAGATAGTTTTCTTCCATTTTTTTTTCTCACCTAGTGTTCTACCCATCCCTGTTATTGTACCTGATCTGGTCTCTACTTAAGCAACACAAGTATTTAATTTACAATAAAAATCAATAAAGTAAACTTAGAAGCAAGTCTGTAAAAACGGGGTTACCTAACAGACTTTCCACCAGCACATATTATCTTATTAGCCTGATTGTTTCCAGCCCACAACTCTGATAAGAACAACAAATAGTGTATCTTCCCGCTACGCTCCCCTCCCTGCCCCAGTTCCCACTGGCCCCAGTACACCCACATTTATTCTAACCAAAATTCCCTCCCATCATACAATCAATAACAGCGATAGCACCATCTCTGACCCCACCTCCAGCCTAAAACCAACCTCCCACCTCTAATAACATGATTCCACACACTTTACCTATACTTATTACTTGCACTATTCTTGCACACATTACATCTTACCAAAACACCATTATTCTCCAACCAAACAACTTCCAATGCACAACTACAATCACCACCATTCATAACAAACTTTCTCACTACTCATGCACCTAAAAAAAAAAACATTCTAATGCACAACCCACATAATCTATCACCTCCACCACACACAAAAAGCATGCCTAAAACTTTACAAACTAATCCTCCACTCACATTATCTATCACCCACTACACCCAAACAAAAAGCTACCCCAAAACTTAAACTAATCCTCTCATTAATAAAGCTAATGGCCTCAGCTACCCAAACCCTGGCCCCTACAACTCCTCCACTGAAGATCAGCTTAACAACCTCACCTTCTCTCAAATTACATCCAATAGGAAGCTACATGACCTCCTTATCCCAAGCCTAAATATCAGAAGTATAACCAATAAAATCCATTAACTCCACACTAACATAGACTTATACTCCCCAGATATTATCATTCTGACAGAAACCTGGCTCAAGCTTCTCATTACCAGTGAGCAAATTCTCCCTACAGGTTATGACATGCTAAGAGCAGATTGGTTGCACACAAAAGAGGGTGGTGTAGCTATAATGTATAAACAACATCTAAACTTTCAAATCCTAAACTTATCAGCCCCTCAAACTATCAAAGAAGAAATAATCCATACCAACCTAAACGTAAACCAAGACAAAACTATTAAAATAACAGGACGCTACTTCCCACCTGGCCACAATATCCCTCCACTAGAAAACCTCCTCAGCTGGGTAAATCATCACCTTCCACAAGAAACCATAATTTTAGGTGATTTTAATACTGACTGGCAATCCTGTTCCAACTACCATCCAGCCCACCATCTAAACCTTCATGGTTTCTCCCAACTCATCCTGACACCCACCAGAATAAATAAAAATCCCAACAAGCATACTACTCTTGACTGGATACTAGTCAACAAGAACCCCCAATCATACATAGCTGGCTGCTTACCAGATAGCCTCACTGATCATACCCCAACATTCCTACTCAAAAAACACATACATCAGGCTAAACCCATTACCTATTATTAAAATACATAATAAAGTAAACTTTAACCCAGACAAATTCATCTCATCCTGTAAAAACTGCAAATGGACTCCACTAAAATACCTCAAACTAGATGACGCTGTCCAATTTTTCAATACCACCTTCCTTAAAGTCCTAAACATCCATGTGCCCACAAGACTTACTAGAGTTAAAGCCCAGTCCTCCCCATGGCTACAAAAAGCCACTAGGTCAGAAATGACAATCTGAGATAGAGCCTGGAATCACTGGCGCAAAACTAAAAACTCCTCTGATAGACAGAAATTCCTTGAATTACGTAACACAGTCAAAAAACTAATAAAACAGGACAAAATCCTATATTACCAGTCTACCCTGAACTCCACCCAATACAAACCCAAGCAATTCTCGTCAACCATAGACTCCATCCCCAACCCAGGAAAAGGTGGAACCTCTCCACCAAACAAAACAAACTCCTCTGAAAATATTGCCACCTCTTTCAACATACACTTCATACAAACTGTTCTATCACTAGCAAGACAACATAACCTCCTTCCCCTCCACCCTCCAACTACACCTAGTACCTGCCCACTACATTCTCTTTTTCTTCTATTCCTACCTCCAACATAAAAAAACTCTTATCAAAACTAAAGCCCACAAAACTAGCAGCTGACAACCTCCCAAGTTCATAGGTTCATAGGTTGGCACTAGGCTATCAGCCCTAGGGCCTATACAAGCCTAGCCATAACAATTCCCTGGCTATTTCTTCCCACATTATTTACTTTCCTGGACCCCTGTCTAGCAGGGCGACTGACGTGATTCCCTGGGGTGAATTTCCTTTCTCCCATCCAATCGTCAAGGTTCCTCTTGAAGAGGTCCAAAGAGGCACTCTGCTTGACATGTATGGGCAATCTATTCCAGAGTCTGGGGAGTCTCTGGGTCAGGAACCTATCCCTCCAGCATGTTTTGTTTATTGTGATGACAAAGTTTAGATCCCTGGAGCGTGTAGCTCTGAGGGATTGGGATTTCTTTAAGTGTAGCATGTCCAACAGCTCTGGGTTTGACATGGCCTTGTATGTTAAGCAGGGATCGCCTCTGAGTAGACGATATGCAACAGAGTATAGCTGGAGTTTTTTAAGGCGGTCAGCGTAGGGCATCTGATTTAGGCCTGTGATTCTTTTAGTGAGGTATTTCTGTGGCCTTTCCAATTGTTGCAGATGTCTTGTGAGGTACATACCAAACGGGGCATAATACTCTATAATGGGTCTAATGAGGGATGAGTACAGTGGGACAATGACCTCCTTTTTTCTGGATGAAAAGCCCTTCATGATGAGGTGTGCCACATAGAAGGATTTCCTGACTGTTGTGGCGATGTGGTTATCGAAGGTGAGACCACTGTCCACCTGTGTCCCTAAGTCTCTTATCACACTTTCTGTGTTTAGTATACTGCCACCTATATGGTAATTCATGGATACATGTTTTTTCCCAAACGGGATAACAATACATTTCTTGGCATTGAGCTTGAGCACATGGCTCTGGCACCAAACATCTGTTTCTGTAAGGCCCTTTTGTAGAGTATCCACATCATTTGGGGATTCAATAATGGCTCCCAGTTTGCAGTCATCTGCAAACTTTGTTAGCCAGAGTCTCTTAGTGTTGACCTGTACTTCAGAGAAGTAGATGCCAAACAAGAGCGGCCCCAGGACTGAACCCTGAGGTACTTCACTTGTCACTTGTCTGGAGCTGGATTTGGAGTTGGCTACTTTTACAGTATGGGTTTTATCAGTAAGCCATTTAGC
The DNA here is from genome assembly GCF_019279795.1 of Protopterus annectens. Taxonomy (NCBI): domain Eukaryota; kingdom Metazoa; phylum Chordata; order Ceratodontiformes; family Protopteridae; genus Protopterus; species Protopterus annectens. The sequence continues at coordinate 968,292,349 of NC_056730.1, read as the reverse complement.
AACCCATTGGGTAACATAGGGATTAATGCCCAACTTAGTAAGTTTATCTATGATTCCAGAGTGGGTGATGGTATCAAAGGCCTTGGCAAGGTCTAGATAGGCTGTGTGGACCACCTTACCCTTGTCCATGGCTCTGGAGACTGATTCAAAGAAGTCAATCAGGTTCAGGAGACAAGATCGGCCCTTCACAAACCCAAACTGGGTGGGGTCCAGTGTTTGAAGGTTGCCAATGTCTTTGTTTATAAGTTCCATGATAATACGCTCCATGGCCTTGCAGATAAGGCTTGTCAGACTGATGGGACGGTAGTTTCTGGGATCCAAGATGGATCCCCCCTTGTGGATTGGGATAACTGTAGCTCTGCGCCACTCAGTGGGCACGAAACCTGAGGTGAGGCTATGATTAAACATGACACTTAGGTGAGGTGCCAGTTCATATTGTAGTTCATGTAGTACACAGCCCGGGATGTCATCTGGTCTATGGATGCTGTATTCTTGGCTTTAGAGAGTGCGTTTTGTACCTGTGTGGCCGTTATTACTGGAATTTGGCAATCTTCCGGTATTGAGATGGGCCATTTAGGGGGTGAGAGGGGGGTGAAGTTGGCACTGAATCGATCTGCCAGGATATTGGCAATATCCTTCAGATCAGTATATTTAATACCATTCTGTTTTAGCTCAGAGCAGATCTGAGCATTGCCATTTAGATTCTTGACATAGTTATAGAATGCTTTGTGGTTGTCTTTGGAATCTTTGGCAATTTTATTTTCGTAACTAACTTTGGAGGATTTTATGAGGCATCTCAGTTTCTTACTGAGGCTGGTAAGGGAGTTTTTTGCATCCTGGGATTTTCCTCTTTTCTGCAAAAGTTTCTTCCTTTTGTTGTAAAGTTTGTTTATGGCAGGGGACCACCAGATTGGCTTCCTTTTTTTGGATGAGAGCATTTTGGTTCTATTTGGGACGGCACAATTCATGCATGAGTGGATGTGCTTGTACAGTGCTTTAGTGTAGGATTCAGCAGTTGAACTTTCAGTTCCCGTCTGCATGGGTGTCATGAAGTTTGTCGCTTCTGACTTGAGTAGCACGAAGTTGGCTTTGGAGAAGTTTTTTTACGGTGGTTTCTTTACTGGGGGGTGGGGGTGGGATGTGGATGTTAAGGGTGATTAGCTTATGGTCAGACCTGACTAACGAGGGGGTGACCATAGGTATGGAGCATTGATTTCCCATGTTGGTAATGACCAGGTCTAGGATATTGGAGCCCCTGGTGGGACTATGGATTAGTTGATCCAGGGCGTTGGAATTTATGAATTCCAAGAACCGTTGCGCAAAGGTGTTGGGACATGAGTAGTTTTCCCAGTTAATGGCAGGGTAGTTAAAATCACCCAGTATTAGGGTGTTTGGTTCTATCTTAACATTTTCCAGTATGTTTAGAAAGGTGTAGTGAGAATCTTGGGGTATGGTGGGGGATCTGTAGCAAACTACAATTTGGATTGCAGTCTTACCTAGTGTTAGTTGCACTTGGAGAATTTCAGACACATTGTGTTGGCCAACTAGCCTGATGGTGTGAATATCCTTGGTGAATATTGACACTCCTCCACCTTTAGTGTTTTGGTCCTGGTTTGGTGGCCGAAAAGTGTGGTAAGAGTTGTAGCCTGGTATTGCAGGGGTGCTCTCTGGAGCCTTGAACCAGGTTCTCAGTTAATGCACAGATATCGATGTTCTCCATTTTTAGGAGTGCCTCGAGAGAGTGCATTTTGAGGTTTAGACTTCTAGCATTGAGTAGCATTACCTTCAGATTTTGCATGCTTGTACCTGTTACGGTGGTGGTTTTGTCCTTTCAAGTTTGCCTAAAAAAGGCACTATAGGGGTGGCAAGAACCTTAGCCAGTAACCTGAATCTCAGGGGCGACAGGTGCAGACCATCTGTGGCAAAGCATCGTGGTCTTTTACCTTAAAATTGCAGCTGAAGCCCTAACCTACTCAATCCTGATCAACCGATCTTTATCTGAATGCTATGTCTCTTCACTACGGAAAATATCCTACATCTTTCCCCTACACAAAGGTGGCCCCTCCACAGAACTCACCAACTACCAACCCATAGCAATTCTCTCTCCTCTCTCCAAAATACTTGAGAGATGCATTCACTCTCAAGTTCTAGACTACCTCCTTACTAACAACCTCCTATCTAACACACAACATGGTTTCCGGCCATACCACAGCAGGACCACTGCCTTACTTGCCTTTAACACTATCCTTCAATATAAAAACAATGGATATTTCTCCTCTGCAACTTTCCTAGACCCATCTAAAGCATTTGACATGGTCTCACATAAACAACTCATCTCTGTTCTCAATAATCTATCCTCTTCTCAATCTGTCACAGACTGGTTCCAGAGCTACCTGACTGGCCGCCAGCAATCTGTTGTTTGGCATAATGATATATCCCACCAACTCCCTGTCTCAACTGGGGTTCCCCAAGGATCCATCCTTGGACCGTTACTCATCTCCATATTCACAAATAATCTAGCCTCTGCTACCAAACAGGCCACTCTCATACAGTATGTAGATGATTCCACTATCATCTGCTCAGCCCATTCCCTTCCTGAGCTTCAAAAGATCACACAGGAAGCCATTTTCTCAGCTGAAACTTGGTTTTCTGATGCACAGTTAATACTTAATCCAAACAAAACTAAACTCCTCATCTTCCAGCCCACCAAACACAATCAAAACACCCCCCAATTTAATATTACAGCCAATGATAACACCATTATCCCCCCAACAGACCACACCAAACTACTTAGAGTTGAGATTGACAATAATTTCAAGTCTGACATGCATATTTCATTAACCATAAAAAAGTACACAAAAAACTAGGAGCTTTATACAGAAATAAGCAATTCCTCACCAAAACAGCCAGGATTTCCATTGCAAATACCCACCTAATCGCCATCCTACTCTACGCCTCTCCAATATTTACCAACCTAAGGCAAAGCAAATGAAGTAAACTCGAAACTTGCTACAACAAAATAGCAAAGTTTGCCACTGCTGCAGCCTACCATAGTCACCACTGCACCTCACTTACTGAACTTGGCTGGCTAGAACTCCCTCACCTCCTTCAATGGTACAAACTCTCACTCGCCCACAAGCTAGTAAATCATCCTCTAAAAGTCCCATCCCACCAAAATCTACTCCAGCCCTATCATACCAGCAGACCACAATGTTCCAGCAACAAAAATCAATTACAGGTAACTAGAACCAAGAACTCTGATGGAGAAGCACTGTTCTCCTACTCCATAACAAAATTATGGAATATCCTCCCTCACACTATAACTTCTGTACCATCATGTACTAACTTCAAAGCTATTCTAAACTCTCATATAAAACAGCAATGGGCATGCCCCTGTAACAACCCCACTAATATCTCTACTTCAACCACCCTAAACCTATCTTCCACCCTACTAACTATCTGTGGTTACAGCCAACTGCATTGCTTGTAAACGTACATCTCAGCTGTAATCTTAGCTACTGTTATTCATGAGTAATATCTGCTAGCTTAACTATTAGGTTACTTGCCATCTTAAATGGCAGTGATGCTACAAGTGTGTAGTATATACTCAATTGTCCTTCACCTAAATATGTTATTCATTTTGAACTATGTCTGTTTTACTGCTATCGTTAAACAAAAAGCCTACCTGTACTTCTTATCTTGTAATTAAATGTTCTTTATTGTGGGGCTTTTCTCCCTGGGCCTCCGATGAAAAGGGACCTGTGTCCAGTCGTATTTTCCCAGTCAACAAATGTAAATAAATAAATAATAAAAATAAATAAAAGTCCCCAGAATATAAAGCATGGCTTTTTTATTATTTCCTATAGCTTATACCCAGAATAATAACAGTACATTCAACTTACCAAAAATTATTACACTTAAAAGAAAAAAAGCTTGATATACTGGTATCAACTGATGGATAGTGAGACACTATAAACTATAGATTATGCTACAAATAAGTTTGATTTAAGCAAAGAAATATGGCTAGACATCCAAATCTGTAGGCAATCAGTTGACCATACGATTAATTTAATGCAACCAACAGTGAGGAACTCAGTCCTTAAGTTTAGTGATCTTTTGATTATGTTGATATACCAGAACATAACAGAGAAAGGACTTTTATCTAAAATTGATAAATATACAACAAATTATAGAGAAGGTTACTAGGATTATTTCAAATTTATTAATAATAATTCTCCAAGTAAAGAATATAGAGAATTAATGCTATTATCATCAAAACAAACTACTTCCTCAACAAATTGGAGATTGTTCTCTTGGAAATTCATGCACAGAATTTTCATTACACCACACAGAGCTGAAGTAATGTACAAAAAAGATATTGTATATTGGAGATGTAAATTAAATATTAAAGTTGATTGGCAACATATGTTTTAGGACTGTGTAGTGCTCAAGCCATTTTGGGATAATACACATTTTCTTTTACACTTTTACAGGCTGTATTCAATGACAAATTTATTCCAACAATACCAATTTCTACATGTGTTACAAGAATAAAATACCCTCTTTTATGGAGCACTTTAACAATAGCAAGAAAAGTCATTACCAAAAGATGGAAGAATGAGTCTATTCCAACTATGAAAAAATGCACAAACATTGCTATTGATGTATGTCAACTGGAACTTAGTACGATTAAGACAAGAACAACCAGAGTCACTTCTTCCCACAATGCTTGGTTGAAATTTAAAGAACTGCTGGATAAAGGGTCTTTAATAATTGCTTAACGTCAGAATTTGATTTTTTTAGAATTCTTGTTATATGGTATAAACCTCTGTAAACAGACACCTTTGTAAATAATTGTTTTTATATTTTTAATAATTTTTTGTTAAGTCATGTAATCATTTAAAATTCTAATGCTATACATTGTTGTTTTGATGTTAAAACTTTTAATAAAAATAATTAAGAAAAAAAGAGACTGGCTAGAGAAGGTCAGAAAAAATGCCAGATAAAAATCCATCTTCTCTTGTGTCAAAAGATCAACATTTTGAATTTTGGTACTTTCACATACAGATATAGAAACGAAAGATCTAGTGCTGATCTCCAAGTGGCCTCTTTCTTTGTTATCAGAAATATTCTGGGATAGTAGTTTTTGCCCCTTTGACTTGTTGGGATATGTGCTAGGACTCCCTGGGTGTGTAAAGACTTAAAAACCTAAGGAAAAAATTATACCTGGTTCAGACGGTGGGAAGGAATTCCCACCAAAATAGTTTTTTCCATTTCCATTTGTAAAACTCTTGCACAACTTTTAGCACCTTGGAATCTGAAATAATCTTTTGCCAAAGTGTGTGTGTGTGTGTGTGTGTGTGTGTAAGGATTAGTTTATGGGACAGATTTATAGAGATACTGGATAGAGGGAATGGGGGATGTTGGCACAGTCATTCTGTACTGTCTTTTTTTTTTTAAATGACGTCTGCTAGTTATTATTTCCCTATGGCCATCTCCTTTTTGCACCTTTCTTTTCCAGAAAAAGGCTGGTTTTGCTTATATATCTTTTTGTGAAAGGGCATGGCCTGAAAGACTGCACCTCAACAGTAATGTTCAACTTGGAGATGATTCATATGACATCAACAGACACCTGCTGAGTCTGTTTGCTAGGGATTGGTTTGCACCAGGATATGGATGACAATCACCTTTCAGGAGAAAGAGTTATAAAAAACCTGCAGGTTAAGGGACCACTCTAATGTCCAGTGCACTGGATATGGGGAATGGCCTTTGCAGCTAACCAGACAACTTGGACCATCCTGTCCTGACACTGCCTTCCCAATCCCAACATTGGCAGAGGTCTCTCTATTGGACAGTTGTCATAGAAGACAGAAACTGGACTTGTCTGTCCAAAAACAGGATTGTTAAGTATGCATCTATTATTTTAATTACATTTTCATGCTCTAGAGAGACTGATCTGTGATAATCTGTCCAAGGACTGGGACAGTCCATCCACTGCAGCACATCATTTTCAGTCGGGCAAAGGGCACCATGTATATGTAGGCTGCAATCAGAGACCGTCTCCTTTGACACCAGAAGGCTGTGATTGGTTCCTTTTGCAAAATCAAGCTGACCACTCTCTGACTAGCAAATGTTCTTTCCCAAAGCAATTTGGGCCTGTAATGAGATGTGTCCAAGCAACATCCTATGAACTGAAGGTTCTGAGAAAGTTGCAATTGTGAGTTTTCCAGGTTGACTGTAATTCTTAAGGTCTGAAAGGCATGAAGAAAAGATTTCCTTGCTGAAATGAGTTACTCCATTGTTTCCACTGGCACCAGTTAGTTATCCAGAGAGGGGAAATCTGGTTTCCCTGCAGCGATTGATGTGCTGCCACTACACCACATATTTAGCAAACATACTAGGGGCTGTGGTGAGCCCAAACAGCAGAGTATGAAGCTGAAAATAATGGACTCCCACTTACAAATACCAGAGCTTCTAGGACTCTTTAAAATATGCTGACATACAGGTATGTATCCTGGAGATCGAGAGAGCACACCCAGACTCTCTCAGCCAAGCAACTGAATGTCATCTGCACAGAGAACATCAGGCTAAAGAGGTTTTGGAGATAAACTAATTCAGATAATTAAATTAGCAAAGTGCAAAAATGCAAAATTAGCCTGAGGTACTTTGTTTTACTTGGAATCAAAAAGAACCTATAAAAAATCCAGACCACATCAGATTTAATTTCCACTGTGAAACAGCGAATCAAACTCTCAGGATTCTTCTGGACATGATCCCCAGACGAGGACTCTTGAAACCACATCCTTAACTACCACCTCTGCTTTTGGACAGATGTCCTATCTGTAAGACACCACAGTAGTACTGACAAGTTCCAAAATGCTAATTCTTTTGCTATTAAATAGCTCTCTGGAACCATATCTACCATGGGCTTCTCTGATGTCTGATGAAAGTCTACTGAGATGGCTGATATTTCATACTGGTAGCAGTCAGAGTCTTTCAATTTCTCTCAGTCTTCTGGAATCTTTCTATAAAGTATGGTTCAAAGAGGTGGAAACCATTAAAAGGAACATATAAAAAGGATACCTTGAAGTTGCTGATGAACTTCATATGGAACACTGAACAGTGTTGTTAAATTATGACAAAGGTTCATAGGTTTATTGGCAATTATAAGGCTAGCTGCATTTGTGGGCCATTTTAAGTTTAATCAATTTTCCTTTCCAGGTGAGAATCAAACGCTGTACCTTGTATCTGTGCGGTAAACACCTTAACCATTATACTCCAACACCTTGTATGAATCCCCAACATCAAACAGCAATGGCACTTGTGACTCCTGTCACCTGCATTATGTACATGAAACATACTTGAGGTGATTAACATAGGACATGCTTGTTGCCATCTGGGTTATTGTCTAAGTTTTAATGTTATGCTGGCCCTGTTAGCAGCCATTCTACCATGGAAGATGAGAAAACGTGCTTTTTGAAGTGATCCATACCTGTGACTCCTTACTGGGCGGATGGATTACTGGGTTCTGGGGAGTGGTTTCCATCACTCTTGAGTGCTACAGCAGCTATGAGGGTATCCAGCAAATGGGAATATACACAGATTTCCCAGATGTGGTGGTTCAGATAATCCAATCAGATTTCCTCAGAACTGGGGCCACCATGTCTGCACCCTTTTATGCAGACCTAACAGTCAAAGTAACCATTTTTATCTTCTGGAGGCACTACCCAGGACGTCCGTGACGGAGACTTGAATGCATCCTGCAAAACCCTTTCGGGAAATGATTAGTTGTTAAAAAGCCAGTTCTTATTTCTGTTTGAGCAAACCCAACATTTTCCTGAATTTAAGGTTACCACGGACAGAAACAGAGGAATCACCATCACCTCCATTGCCTATGTCCAGGTACTGATAGTTCTGAATGGTAATCCAGAAATTCCCTAAGGTAGCACTGCTTCTTCTGATTCCTAACACAGGAATCATCAAAAGAATTGCATGGAGGTCTGGCACGTTTAGGGGGCAGTGTGTGCTACCTGTTGAGCTAATGACACTACAAGGCCTAAGGAGCGATACAGTAACAATCAAACATGAAAAAAAAGTAGTTGTGTAAATTGAACTTGCCATAATAGTAGATGCTTGAATGATCACTGTGGCACTAGTCTTAGCTATATGGGTAATATCCTGTCTAGGATATAGCAGCCGACAACTTCCAAAGCTTCACGGCACCTTCCACATGCCCAAACTGTCAAGTAGCTTGACATAAGCTGACTAAAAGGCAAGTTTGGGAGCAAAGCCCTTCAGAGATTTCTTGCCAGTACAGAAAGGAACACTGAGCCTTGAAAGGACAATGCTAGGAATAACAAATAAAAAGTCCACAACCTGGCATAAAAAACACACCAAAAAACAAAGGGGATGAATGGAGGGAGCAGCTACTGCAGCAGTTATCATTCCAACATCTACTGTTATGGTAAGTTCAGCTTACACAACTATACTATGTTCTCCATACTGATCATGACTGCAGTAGCCTAAGCTACATTAGTAGATTACCATAGCCAACTATATTTGGAAGGTTGAAGGAGAAGGGTCCAGGAGAATGGTACTAGCAAAGCTGGATCTAGATCTACAAAAGGAATCAAGCTTGTAATGCTTTGTAAAAGTGTGTACAGAGGACCAAGTAGCAGCTTCTAGAATACTTCTACAATCCAACCCTTTCCAAAAACCCATAGATGAAGCCAAGACCCTAGCAGAGTGGGCCTTGACAATGCCCTGAATAGATTTGTCATGGCGAGTATAACAAAAAATAATATCCTTAGATAATCAATTGGAAAGACTCTGTTTTAACAAAGGTTGCCCCCTTCTTACCTTCACAAGAAATGAAAAACTGATCCAAAGAGCTCAAAGATTTAGTTCTGTTAAGTTAGTACTAGAGTTGTCAGTGAACATCCAAGGTATGGAGTATCCTTTTTCGATCATTTTTAGGTTCAAGAAAGAAAATGGGGAGATGGATAGTTCAGCTTAAAGAAAACTCAGATACAACTTTATGCATAAAAGAAGGATTAGTTCTCAAAGAAACCCTGACCCTATGGAAAATGACAGAAGGTTAATTCACCTTAAGGGCTTGCAATTCAGATACCCTTCTTGCAGAGGTCAGTGCAATTAGTAAAACTGTTTCCCATGTTAACAACCTCAAGTCAGCCAGATTAACTGGTTCAAATGGAGCATGTGTTAGCTTCTATAACACAAAATTAAGATCCCAAGGAGACAACACTGGTTTTCTATGAGGCCTGTTATGCAAAACCTCTTTCAAAAACATTTTGACATGAAACTGCACTGAAATAGGAAGATCCATGGACAGGCATCCTGAAATGGCCAATAAATGAACCTTGACAGAGGAATAAGAAAGGCCAAAGGACAATAACTCACATAAATATTGTAAGAGGACAGCTAGTCCTGAATGGGTACTGGTTATGTTGTTGGCACCAACCTTTCCCATTCGCTAATATATGATTTTCTAGTAGTGGGCTTTCTTGCCTCCTTTAATAGATGCTGCACATCCTCAGAAAATAAGGTGCCTTAAAGGTATTAAGATCCCATCATCCAGGCACTCAATGGAAGACAACTGATCCATTATGTGAGGAAGCTTGTGGTAATTGCCCCTGGCCACTTCCAAATGAAGGGAGATCCATGGTTGTCTGGGCCAGAAGGGAGTCACTAGAATGAGTTTGGGGGATTCCTTCTGAATATTCAGAAGTACACTGGATATTAGTGGAAAGACATACAGGAACATTCCTGTCCAAAGAAAAGAAATGGCATCTGTCTTCCAGACCTTCTTGCATAGAGTCTCTGAACAGAGTTTTGCCAGTTGATTGTAGAGAGAGGAGGCAATCAGGTCTACCTGAACTTTCCTCAGATGGATCAAATCTTGGAAGGCGCCCTGATCTATTTTCCATTCACCTGGTCCTGCTCAGCTTGTCTGCTAGACAGTTCTGCTCTGACAGAAAGTAGGATGCCTGTAGAGTGAGACTATGCTGTGAGGCTATATCCCAAGCTAACATGGCTAGTTTGCAAAGGAGTAACAGCTGGTTCCTCCTTGCTGGCTGATGTGACAATGTCTGTAACTACATGAAGAAGACATTTCAGAGAGTTGAGTGCCTTTATCAGGGCAAGCATCTCCTTAATATTTATGTGCTTGTGTCTGTCCTTGGTGTTCAGCACCCCCTGCACTTTTATCCCTCCTGAAACTGCTCCCTGAGAAAAGTCCAAAGTGTCTGTGGTGACTTCCTGCTTTGGAGCAGGGAGGGAGAAAGGGAGACCTGGATTTAAGGATAGCTGGTGTCTCCACCAAAAAAATTATCTTCTGACAAGTCCCTATACTGGGATTTGAAAAGATAAAGGGTGTTGATGCTGGGACCAAAGAGATTTTAGATACCAATGTATATTTCTCATGTCGAGTCTTACCACGGGTATCATTAGAAACACAGATACCATGAGACCCAAAATCCTGAGGTATCCCCTCAAAGTGACTGAAGTTTGAGTGGGAAATCTTAGAAATAGATCTAAATAAAGATGCATTTTTTTCCTGTGGAAGAAAAGATCAGGAGTCAAGAAAGACTTGAATGTTCTCTTGGAATCCCATCATGTGCAAGAGCTCTCTTCCCTAAGACAGACAGAGAGAGAGAGAGAGAAAGATTCCTGACATTTTGAAAAAGACACTGCAAAGAAAAACAAGTCATCTAAATATGGAGATATGTGGATACCCCATAGCCTGCAATGAACTGTAATTGGAGCTAGACACTTTGTGAGTACTCTCACTGCAGTGGATAGTCCAAATGGTAAGGCACATTAATAATGTGATCCAGACACACAAAACTTTAAGAAATGCCTGAAGTACAAATAAAGTGGGATGTGATGATAAGCATCTTTTAAATCTAGTGTTACCATGAAATATGAAAGAGAAAGAAGAGGTAAAAGGCTATGAAGTGACATCATTTTGAATTTGGGCACTATTGCAATCAGGTTTAGGAAAGAAAGATCCAGAACTGGTCTCCCAAGCATTTCTTTCTTTGGCCCCAGGAACATCCTTGAATAAAACCCCTTCTCCACCTAGGAAGGAGTTACTGGATGAGGAGAAAGAAAATCCCATGGACAATTTGTAAAAGGAGGACTGAAAAATCTTAAACATTCACTGGATCAGTTTGCTCACTTCATCACACTTCTTGATCACCTCTGCAGCAGAGGGGGCCCAACACTAAATCTCTATCCAAAGGAGAATTAAAACCTCATTTTTACATCATCTGGGAGGTTCTGGGAATGCAGCCAAGCAAACTTCCTTAAAACAGTACTAGTGGTCAAAAGCCTGGAAGAAGTATCAACAGAGTCATACACACTGCAAACAATGAGTAGTGACGTGTAATAGAAAAAATAAGTTATTTAAAGCAGAATTTTCTTCACAAGAAGAAACTGTAGATAAAACAATTCTCATGCTTTCTCATTATGTCAGAACAAACTTTAACATGAATCTGACAATTTCAAAGTTGCAGAAGTATAAGCTTTTTCCATACCTATCAATATTTCTCCCATATTTATTAGAAACAATAGGAATGGAATTAACTAAGTGCTTAGCAGCGGTGGAGCCAACTAAGGACAGATGCTGTGTCAGGTTTGGGAATAGTGTATAAAAACATTAAAAGACTGAAGAACTTTATACATCCTATCTGCCTTTTTAGGGACAGCTGGCTGACTATTAGGACAATTGCAGACAGTAAAGAGAGACATCCTCAAAAGCAGACAGGACAGGATGAATGGGTACAGGTTCTGGAAAATCTTTCTATAACAATTCATAGTATTTTCTGAGGGACTTAGAAACCTCAGTGTTCTCCCACTGAAAACAGTGGGACATTTTGACAACAGACTCTGAGAAAGAGAAATCCCACAGGGAGAATCAGAAACTTAGCTCACTTCTGAGTCTGAATCAGAACTCTGAGGACAAAACACTGAATTTGTCCCTGCATCTTCCTGTTCAGATTCAGAATCCTGAATCTCTTTAGGAGATGAGGCATCCCTCTTTCCTTTACCAGAAACTACTCTACAAGAAGGATCAATAGTCTGAATTAAATCCTGAGCCAGTCCCAGTAAACTACTCCTATCCAAAGAAATTTGATGAGGAGTAGATAAATGCTTGGTTTTCTGTTAGTTTTAGACTAAAAAATGGGACCAACAGTGTTACTAATTTCAGCGCTGCTTCCTCAGAGATGTGCACATCATTCTGACATACAAGGGAAACCTTCCCTGTTCCCTCTCCTAGGACCCACTGAGGGGCCTTCCAAAAGCCACAGAGGACATGGCTATCCCCCACTCCATAGTCGCTGTAGGTGCTACACCACAAGGATTCAGGGTAAGAAATGAGTGGTCTGATGTACAATAAATGGCCGCAGCAGAGTTACCCACCTGCAGCTGAGGCAAACTGCTAGCCTGCTGTGCTGGCAAAGGCTGTTTGCTCAACCTTTTCCTTTTCTGGCTGGAAGAAGGGCTCACCATGAGACCGACAATCTATTCCATGATGAAACCAAAAAATGGTGTCTCTTTCCCAGGGAGTACAAGCAGCAAATGCCAATAAAACTACCAGTACACAAAAGTTACTTTTTTGACAGAAAAAAACACAGTAAAAAGCACTTTAGCGTACACTACTGACATAAAAAATGAGTGCTCCTCTTAAAAGTATGTTACAGTTTCAAGACAGTTTGTTAAAACACAACACTCCTAGCTTTAAAATAACTTTCCTGATAAAGAAAGTAATAAAACACAATGAAAGTTTTTTTCCCTCCAAAAGGAACGTATCTGCCTATCTGCTCAACAAAGGAAAGCACAAGCTGATCATCCATCCCTGAAAGCCTCACAGGAGTGCACTCTTTGGCAGCAGGAAAGTTATGAAGGGCTTTGTGTCCAAAGTTGTCTTTTAGCCAGCACAGCTCAAGCTGTTCGACAGTCTGGGCATGTGGAAGGTGCCCTAAAGATTTGGAAGCTGGCCGTCTGTTGCATCTTTGTCAGGCTATAACCCATATACCTAATGCTACTGCAGCAGTGATCAACATAAAGAACACCTAAACTTCAGAAAGCAAACAGACGTCTAGCACAAACTGTTTAATATGCAGAATAATGAACAGAGAGATGCTCTTCATGTTTCACTGCTGCTGTCCTGACTTGAGGGACTTCCAGCTGTGGAAGCCCTTGGCCGGCCCAACTACCAGAGTAAAAATCTCCTTCCTCTTCCTAAGGTTGGCAGATACCCTCCCCTAAAGTCAGTATGGTTGGGTATAAAGGGAGCAAGCTGACGCCATGACATCAGTCTTTTCTTGCCATCAGAGCCCAAAGCAGTGTATCAGTGCATCCATCTGTCTGCACCAGATGGAAGTCTTCTAATGCTAAATACCCCACTGAGGAACTCTTTTCTTGCTTTAACTCATGCCAGATAAGATTAACAATTGTCTCCACTGTGGTAAGCCAATCCCACACCAAAGTTTTCATACATTGTATACCACCTGTCTAAGCCCGGCTCACGACATCCCTAGTTGCTGTTTTTGTGCCCATTTCAATTCTAGGACTATCTGGCGTAGGGCCAAAATCTTAGCTAGGCATCTTACTCTGCCATCTTTTTCACATCGTTCAATGGCATCCACCGGTCATCCTGAAGATTAGCTTCCTAAGCACAGAAAGGGCAAGGAAAAAAGACCCCAAGCTTAGGGCTTCAGACGACAACCATTCACCGTCTTCCAGTCTGCCAAAACTCATGATCACTGAAGGAGAGGCACTTTTGCAGCCCCCTTCTGCAACTGAGGTGGTTGCCCAGGTCTCTGTTGAGATCCGTATGGAGTCCGACATGTTTTCGGGTCCCTCAACTTCTGCACAGGCCTTGGCTTTCAGTTTGCTAATCAGGTCCAGAGTTGCTCATCAGACCTCGGCTTCTAACGAGCGATCTTTTACCAGCAACGTTCTTTTGAGGAGTCAGACTACATCGGTTCTGCCTTACAAAGAGACTGGTGTCAGGACTGCAGATGTACCTGACCAAAGCTACTTCTTTGAAGGGTTCTACTTCAGGTCCTATGCCTAGGCCTACCAGCTTCCACACACTAGGTTATCAGCAAGACCTGGTCAGGTTAGCTGAGGACCTTATCTCCTTTGTCAGAGCTAGGCAACCTCCCTTGGAGTCTTCCCCATGGAAAAGGAAGAGGAATTCTACCCCTGAACTTTTCTCTGAATCTCCCAATTCAGATGAAGATTCTGAACAGCAGGAGTCTGTTTTTGAGGAGATACCTTTCCTTACTTATTTTGAAGATTCAGATACTCAAAACAATCTGCCTTCAGCTTCACCTACTGAAGACATCACTTTTGGGGAAACACTCCATGCCATGAGGGAAGATTTCCAGTGGGAGGCACAAGAATACCCACAATCTAAAAATAGAGTTAGGGAGTTCCTTGACCTCCCAGAACACAAACCTTTGGATATTCCTCCTGTATTGGAGGTGGTGGAGTATGTTTTTATGGACTCTTCCTCTTCCCTGAATCCAGATTCTCTACCTCCAGACCCTTGAAAACCAGACAGGTTTTACAGGGTGCTTGACCCTCATAAATACCTCTTCAAAAATCCCTCGGCTGACCCACAGGTTGTCACTCCAGGTCCCAAGGGAGCAAGAGCCAGCTCTTTAAAGAACCCCTTACTTGCTGACAAAGAAAGCAGGGCCCTTGATAGGTTTGGTAAAAAAAAGTCTACACTTCTGCTACCCTAGCCATGAGGGCCATTAACATTCAGTTTCATACAATAAAATACCAACAATGTACTTTAAACAAAATGGAGCAAAAGATATCTTCCCTGGAGGACAAGAACATTTCCAAGGAATTGTTGGACCTTTGTCATTCCAGCTCCCAGGTGGTTAGACACTCATTATACACTGTGACTATGAAGTTATGGAGACCTCTACCTGAGCAGTTGTATCTGGTTCCATCATTAGAAGGCATGCTTGGCTTAGGGAACAGACTCTAGCAGACCATGTCAAATCCAAACTTCTAGATGCACCCCTGAATAATTACTTCCTTTGCGGGCCAAAAGCTGAAGCTGTGCTAAAAAAGATGGAAGGTAAAGCAAAATCTATGCAAACTATCATGGACTGCCTCCAAGTTCAGTCTCCTAGGTTTAGTAGGAATTTTCCAACTAAATATGGGTTCTTTCCCTCTCAATCAAAAAGCGGTCAGAGGAAACCTTGCAGGGAAAGGCCTCAAAGGCTGTATCAATCACAATGGCCCAGGCAGTGGTCTTCAGGAGCCCCCTGGCAGGGGAGTCCTAGGCCACAGAGCCATGGCAGAGAGCAGCAATGACTCTTCCTTTCCCCTACCCCCTCCACCCTCTCCCGAAAAGATAGGAGGAAGGCTAGCCCTGTTCAAAGAAAATTGGTCCCTCATTACTTCAGAGAAGTGGAGTCTGAAAATTCTCAGATGGTTACAGGCTCACTTTCAACAAGCCAATAAGATACTCAGGTTGGATGTTCCACAAAATCAAAGAGCAGAGGCCCTTTCTCAGATTCACAACCTATGCTCACAGAGCTCAGAGGAACCAGTACCAGAACATCAAATAGGGAAGGGGTTCTGTTCCAGGCTATTCCTGGTTCTCAGAAAGGAAAGCTCTTGGCGCAATATTCTAGAATAATCAGTCTCTGCTTGTACCAAATTTCAAAATGTTGACTCTTCAAAAAATTCTTCCCATGATAGCCCCTCAAGCCTTAATGGTCACCTTAGACCCAAAAGATACTTGCACATTCCTATAAAGGAATCTTGCAGAAGGTTTCTTCATTTCAGAGCAGGTATCAGTCACTTTCAATTCTCTGCACTGCCCTTTAGCTTGTCTACTGCTCCCAGGGTCTTCACAAAATATTTAGCTCCTGTGGTTGCTTTCTGTAGAACAAGAAGGATCCAAATGTATCCATATCTAGACGACTGCCTCATTCAAGCCACAAGTCAGTTAATGTTCCTCAAGGGTATGGCCATCACTCAGAAACCCCTCACCTCTTTAGGGTTCACCATAAATCTTTGCAAATCCAATACAGACCTATCCACCAGGATAGTGTTCCTGGGGGCTCTTATGGCTTCCTCTCTTTAAAAGGCCTTCCTCCTTACAGAAAAGGTCTCCTTCCTGACTCAATACTTCAAAAACATTTTGCAAAGACAATGACTCTCAGCCATGGAATTCTTCAGAGCATTAGGTTACATGGCATCTTGTATCCTCATGATCCCTACGCCAGGCTACACAAGAGGAAGCTCCAGTAGTACCTCAAGAACCTGTGGTGCCAGCAGTCACAGTCCCCTGAGACAGAAATTCAGCTGATCCCTTGCCTCAAGGGAAGAATCTGCATGGTGGGCACAAGCATGTGCCCAGAACCTGGGTCTTCCCTTCAGGATCATCCCCTCAGGGCCAAACTTTCACCACACCTGCCTCAAGGACAGCATGGGGGGAAGCTCATTTCAAATACCTTCAACCCAGGGCAGATTTGAAAATCAGATATAAGCACATAAACTGAAAAGAACTGATGACAATGCAAAAGGGCCTAGTAGCTTTCAAAGGTCAGTGGAAACCAGGGTCTTCTTTGTCAGAACAGACAACACCACAGTCATGTGGTACATGAACAAGCAAGGGGGCACCCACTCTTACCCTCTTTGTTGACTAGCGATGCAGATCCAGGAAACAACTCACTCTCTGGGGTTGCACCTTGTACTTCCCAGGGACTCAAAACACTCTAGCAGATCATCTCAGCAAGAACTTGATGGATCCCCATGAATGGCATCTGCATCAGGAAACATTTCTCAGCATAGTGCAGAAATGGAGATCCACACAGACAGACCTCTTTGCTGCCAAAGAAAATACTCAATTGAAAAGGTTCTGTTCCGGGAGCAAACTACCCACAGCCTGAAGGACAGATGCGTTATCCTTCCTTTGGAGATACCTGTTCCTTTATGCTTTTCCTACCCTACCTCTTCTTCCACAAGTCCTCCAGAAAATCAGAGAAGAAGGCCCAAAGGTCATTATGACAGTCCCAGAGTAGCCTAAGCAGCACTGGTATCCTCTGCTACTAAGTTTAACCAATGAAACTCTGTGGCAGTCACATCAGAGAGTGGACCACCTGATTCAGGACAAGGGGAGGTTTTTGCATTCCAAACTACAGACTCTCAAACTCTCAGCCCTTGATAATTCCTCAAAATACTCCACTGAGCATACCCGAAGCAGACAAGTTCAAAACATTCTCAAAGTGGCTAGAAGGCCTAGTACAAGGAAATCATACTCAGCTAAGTGGAAAAGATTCTCCATTTGGTGTCAGCAGCAAGGCCTCCATTCTAACTCAGCTAATATCTCTGCCGTATTATATTACCTGGAATCCCTGGTTGATAAAGGCCTATCCTTTTCTTCCATCCAAATTTACACCTCTGCCATTTCAGCCTACATCCCTACTCTTTCTCCTAACTTTTCCCACCCCAGTGAAACAATTCCTTAGGGGAGTGGTTCACATCAGACCTCCCAGAAGACAGCCCACACCCCCATGGGACCTCAATTTTGTTCTAGAAAAACTGATGCTAGCCCCCTTTGAACTGGCAGCTTCTGATGAATTAAAATTCTTAACTTGGAAGACTGCCCTTATACTGGTTATCACCTCAGCTGGGAGGATCTCTGAAATGCAAGCTCTCATGGTAGTGGAACCATTTCTCACATTCCACCCACATACAGTACCATTCATGAATAATCTATAAACTTCAAACAGTACCAGAAGGGAAAAAAGGCCCTGGAAAAACAAACTGCAGCTGAGTCCAAGGTGTTGTAAACTGTTTAATTCCAAACAATACAAAACAACAGTAAAACCCCTGCTAAGTGATTTTGTCTAATACAGACTTCCTCAGAGCAGAGGGGAACAAGTAAGAAGCAGTCACATTGATAATACAAAACCACTAATCAAATGCAGTGAATCAGAAAATAGGTACAGCAGAATAAAATTAATTCAAGTAACACACTAGTAAGTTGAAAGGGAAAAACTCAGTAAATCTGTCTATGTAAAAAGCCATAAGAATAATGCCAAAAACCCAATGTACCAGTGGACAATGAATATTAAAAGTATAATACATGAAAAGTAGTTAGTTTTGAAAATGCAAGATCATTTATTTTACAAAACTCTCCAGAAAAAAAACAATACTTTCAAATATTGAGATAAAATGAACAGGCAGCTTTTAATATTCATTTTTTTTTCTGCCCATCGTCAGCATATACTGAAAGATTCCTGCAGCTTTTTGCACAATGTTTCCCCTGACTGCTGGCATAAAGATTTGACTTTTGCTATTGTATTTCATTTTGTTACAGCCATCATGGTAGAAAGTCTCCCAAAACTGTAAGGACATTCTACTAGGGCCACTGCTACCTTCGCTGCCTTCCTGAAAGGAGTTCCTACCAAACACATTTTGGAAGCTGCTTCCTGGTCATCTGTACATACCTTTACCAAATGCTACCACTTATCAGCCTTCTTCAAGTCTACAGCAGGATTTGTCACTGTCATCTTGCCGGGCATCTTCTACACAATCTACCCTCTACTCTCATCTCAGCTTTGGGAATCATCCCACAAGTCAGGACTGCAACAGTGAAACATGAAGAACATAGTACAGTTGTGTACACTTAACAAAAATGTAGATGTTCGAGTGTATTCACTGTTGCAGTCTTCTTTTCCCTCCCTCCTTCCCTCTTTTGCCTACAGCAGTAGCCTGCTTCTGTCTTCCTCAATAACCAGAGGACCCCTGGGTATTTACCCTGTAGGGTCCTTTTTCTACCTCTGACTCTTCCTTATGGTTCATCCTAGGGGCTCCTACCTTCTAAGGGGCAAGAAAAAAATGATGTCATGGCATTGGCTGGCTCCGTTTACACCCAAGTACACTGACGTCAGAGGAGGGTGTCTGCCAGCTTTAGGAGGAGGGAGATTTTTACTCTGGTAGTTGGCCCAGCCAAGTGCTTCCACAGCATGAAATTCTACAAGTCAGGACTGTTAGTCAGGACTGCAACAGTGAATACATTCGAACATCTACATTTACATTATGTGTACACAACTGTACTTCCCTTTTTTTAAGCACAGCAAAGTAAAAGGCTCAAAAAAAGAATGCTAAAAGGGCAGGGAACAATAGCCATTATTGCCAACAGTAAGATGTTTTCAATTTTCATTCATTCTTCCACAGTTGAGACAGAGTCCCCAGCTACCTGAAATCCCAGGTGGACTTAAAGAAGGATATTCCTGAGCACTGCTGAGGCAAAGGCTGCTCTTTCCCTTGAGACCAGATCTAGTTTGTAACCAGTAGTAAAAATATGAGGATTAGCCCAAGTTGCAGCTGCACATTATGCCTGGATAAAAACACTGATGAAGTTGCCATGGATCTAGGTCAGTGGACTCTTAAAGGTTTTGGTAATGAAATACCCAATTTATTGTAGACAAAAGATATATAGTCAGTAAGCCATCTTGCCAGTTACTTTTGTAACTGATTTACCTAATTTGGCATCCGCAAAGGAGAAAAACAGTTGATCAGATCTTCTACAATTTTTTTCCTATGCCAGAAGAAACGTGACTGTCTATGAACATCCAACAAGTGCAACATATATTCTCCTTTCTTTTCAGATTTTGGAAAAAGGACAAGCAGATTAATAGATTGGTTGATGTTGGATCCTGACACCACCTTAGGAAGGAAAGAAGGATTGGTTCATAAATAGAAGTTATGTTCTTACCATAACGTTCCATGTTAGTTGTCTTCTTCTTCTTGCTGGATGGCTAAAAGCTCGAGAGTTGGTTCCACATATCCCATAATGCTAGGCGTGAGTTACCTCAGATCTTGTTTGTAAGCTAACCCCAGCTTATAATAGTATGAGAATAACTATAAACAAAGTCCACCTCTAACCAGGGAGAAATAAGGGTGACCTATATCCTCATCCAGGAAATATGCACAACAGCATATGCCTAATAAAAGAGGTGGTAGAAAGAGAGGTCACAATCCCAACTCCTCTAGGTCTGTCCAGGCCAGGGGGGAGGGTGGGGGGCCAAGCAAAGGCGAGAAGAAGACAACTAACATGGAACGTTATGGTAAGAACATAACTTCTATTGGATGGGACGGAACAGACTCCTGAGAACAGTGGAACCAAAGTTAGCTCTATGCCTAGAAGCTAAATCCAACTTATAATGAGAAATGAAAGTGTGAGGAGTAGCCCAAGTAGCCGCTGCACAAATGGTGTCAATAGGCAGTCTGTCTTGGAAGGCTAAAGAAGTAGCCAAAGCTCTGGTGGAATGGGCCTTAGGTTTATTAGGCAGCTTTTGGTGTCTAATTTCATAAACAAGGGAAATCAGAGATGTTAGCCATCTAGATAATGATACCTTTGAAACTGAAAGTCCCTTTCTGCCTTCTGCATAGGAGACAAACAGCTGGTCAGATTTTCTGAATTGTTTTGTTCTATCCAAATAGTACCTCAACTGACGATGAACATCTAGCCAGTGTAATTTTGTTCAGACCTATTGGAATATTCTGGAAAAAGACAGGAGGTCAATGCTTTGATTTAGGTTTGACATCGAGACTACCTTAGGCAAAAAGGACGGGTTGGTTTGTCCTTATGGAACAATAGATAAGGAGGTCGACAGCTGAGTGCTTGAAGTTCTGAAACTCTTCTAGCTGAAGTAATAGCTACCAGAAAGAGAGTCTTCCATGATAGCAATTTTAAAGAACAGGAGGCTGCAGGTTGAAAAGAATCAAAGAAGTAAGAACTAAATTTAGGTCCCAAGGAGAAGGAGGATTTCTTATAGGAGGTCTGAGAAGAAAAACTCCTTTCAAAAAGCTTGCAAAGCTTGTGGGACATTAAGGCAGACTCAGAAATACCCACATGAAAGTTA
Source organism: Protopterus annectens (assembly GCF_019279795.1). NCBI lineage: Eukaryota > Metazoa > Chordata > Ceratodontiformes > Protopteridae > Protopterus > Protopterus annectens. Next base: position 968,271,413 of record NC_056730.1, on the reverse strand, counting down.
GAAATAGCTGCCAATTGAACTTTAAGAGTAGAAGGAGATGAACCTGCATGGAAGAGTTCAGCTAGAAAATCAAGGACTATTTGGATGGAAGCAGTGAAAGGATCTATGTCCCTTCCTTGAGCCCAATGAAAAATATTTCCACTTACTCAAATAAATCTTCCGAGTGGAAGATTTATGGGAAGCTATCAAAATATCTCGAATGGAGTGAGATAATAGAGGAAGCCTGGCTAAGGTTGGAACTGGAGGAACCAAGCAGTGAGGTTCAGGACTGATGGATCAAAAGATCTGGAACTAGGTCCAGATGCCAAGTCGCCCAATAGAAATTGATGTAGAAAGGGGAACCCCAGCTGTCGAGGCCAGTAAGGAGCAATGAGGATCAACGAGGCCTTCTGAGCGATAGCTTTCTGTATCACTTGAGAGATTAGTGGGAAGGAGGAAATGCATAAAGAAGTCCCGGGCCAAACTTGCTCTGCTGGGTTGGCCTGGTAAAGGGAATAGAGTGAAAAATCTCTGCACTTGCTGTTTTGGGGAGTAGCAAATTTCTCTCACAACAGAGTCTTTCAGAGACCACTCGTGAGGCATGAGGATAGCTCTGCTCAACTTGTCCGCGATTTGATTGGACTTCATTGCCACAATCTGAGTGCTTTAAGACCTGGTTCCGCCTTGTTTGTTGATGTACCACACTACAGACATATTGTCTGTCTGAAGAGAGTCTTGAAGGGCTTGCAACGCTAAAAGCACTGCTCTCATCTCCAGAACATTTATGTGCAAGTGGCATTCGCCTGGTTGCCATGTGCCCTGGACCGTCCTGCCCTGATAATGCCCCTCAGAGTAGCAACCGGAGGAGGAACAAAGGGTCTTCCCAACAAGAGCTGAGGAAGACATCCACCACATGAGATGATTTCTGCCGCCCGCGTGATCATAATGGTGTGGGACATTGGAAGTTGCTGGTATGACCATTGTGTAAAGAGCATCCATTGAAGGATTCGCATGTGGAATCTGGCTAATGGAAGCAGAGGTATGGCCGCCATAATTCCCAACACTTTCAGAACTAACCTGGCTTTGATTCTGTTGTTGTTGAAAAGGAGTGAGACCAGTTTGTGTATGTCTGTTATTCTCTGATCTGTTAGTCTCGCAGACATGTCTACTGTGTCTAGATTTGCGCCTATGAAGGTAAGTATGACACAAGGCGACAAAACAGACTTAATTTATTGAAATGCCTAACTTTTGACAAATGTGTAATCCCTGGCCATCAGAAGGAGATGCTTGGTGGGAGCTGTGAGGAGCCAGTCGTCCAAATATGGAAACACCTGGAATCCTTGTCATCTCAGGTGAGAAGCTACCACTGCCATGCATTTGGTAAACACCGGGGGCAGTGGTGAGACCAAAGGGCAGGGCCCTGAATTGAAAATGACTGGTTCCCAGCCTGAAGCGGAGGAATCTTCTGGAGCGTCTGTTCATTTATGTGATAGTACGCATCCTGAAGGTCTATAGAGCACATCCAGTTTCCTTTTCCCAATAGGGGAAGGATGGACTGCAGCGTGACCATCCGAAATCTTGTTTTCTTGACTGATTTGTTCAAGATACTGAGATCCAAAATTGGTCTCCAGTCCCTGTTTTCTTTGGAACTAAAAGAACCTTGAGTAGATTCCGGATCCTTGCTGGTCTGCTGGAACTGGCTGAATTGCTAGCAGCTTTGAAATTTCCAAAACCGCTAGATCCCTTTGAGGGTGGAACATCTGGAAGGGATTTTTGATTGGTTTGGAATGCGAAGAAAGGGAATAGAATAGCCTTGACGGACTGTACCCATTTGTCTTGAGTCAGGGATAGCCAGGCTTCTGGGTACAGTGACAATCTTCCCGACTGCCTCGAAGGTGGGCAGTCGGGCAACACCTCAGGGATGCTGAAAGGGCTTATCAGAGACCATTGTTGTTCCTGCCTCTGCCTCTGGGTCCCTTGAGATTGTTTACGGAACCACATTTTCCCACTTTTCTGGCCTTTGGGGTAAGGCCTAGAAGGAGTAGAAAACGGACTCTGACGGCAGAAAGAGTCTTGCCATCAGTCTCGCACCTAGTCAAGGTTTCTTTCACTTGAGGACCAAAGAGATGATCCATCAGGGGAATTAGTGAAGTGAAGCCTGAAGGGGGTCCGCAAAATTGCATAGCCGCATCCAGGCATGCCACACCTGTCCCCCATCAGCCGCATAAGAAAGGGCGCATGGAGGAGTTGGCTATGGAGTTCAGGGTAGCCAGCTGAGTGTTCATCTTATCTTGAAAACCCGCAGCTGTAGGGTCCTTCAACATGTCACCGCTTCTTTGATCAAGTCCCTTTGAAGAGAAAGTAAAATGGCACAGGTAGTTCAGCAGTCGCTGACGAGAACATCCTGTCCATGGACCTAGATTCCTTGTTAGGTGGATGGACAGGTACTGAAGGATCAGCTAGTTCCTTCTTAGTGGCAGCAGCAACCACCATAGCATCCACAGAAACTCCTTTTGTCAAGAACTGTTTGTCTGCTGGTGCCGTTATGAATTTTGAGGGTCTCCTGGGAGTGGGGTCCACTGAATCAGGAGCCGTCCATGCAGCTACCACCTGCATGAGGGGGTCAAAGGGAGACACCCAGGAGGTGGAAGGACGAGCCAAATGCCTCAAGGTACACAGATTCATCCTCCGAAGGGTTGAGGGCTGGCCAATTTCCCCTCTGTTTGAGGATTTCTAGAATGTCTGCAAAGAGACATCTTCAGAAGAATCCTCTAAATCTGTGTCAGATGTGATGGACTCAGGTGAGTCAATGTGTTTCGGCTCTTCTGCCAAATCAGGAGAGGCCTCGAGGATGAGGATCCCACAGGGGTTCCTGAGCTGGCTCTCTGCGGTCCGGGATGAGGGACTGAGCCACTTGACCTGAGGCACCATAGAGCGGAGCCGACTGTGGAGTAGAGCCAGGCTCTAACACACTCCGCATGACCTCAACGCACCCCTGTCAGGCAGAGCCAGAGGTCCCGCTGAGAACCTCCCTCGGCACCGACAGTGATGGCTCCGAGGCGTCGTCGAGACGAATCACCGCCGGCTCGAGGAGAGGGAAGAGCGGGGTCGACAAGGGTCGAAGACATCTGTATGGGTCCGACGCTACCACAGTCTCGGTTCAACTGCACTCTCAGAAACGGAGTCGAGGAGGAACATATTGATGGACAGGGGCAGGCATCGACTGATGAGTCGGGCTCTGAAGCATTTGGGCCAGTGCCTCAGACTTAAAGTCGACTCACTACCCTCTGAAGGTCATGATCCGACAGCCTCGATGACCTAGAGGAGTCAGACAGCAGAGGAGATGCTGGAGCGAATGAACAGAGCCAAGGGATGGTGACCTAGATCTCTTCTAGATGTCGGCTCCGAAGGTCTGGTCGGAGCCGCATACCTCTCGGCTCAGCCGGAGGAGAGGGAGAAGCTGTAGACTCATCGGCTCCAGCGCCGGAGCCGATGCAGACGAGGTTTAGTTTTTAGGTCTCGGCTCAGTAGCTGGAGCCGAGGAGGGCTTCCCAGAGACAGAAAGGGAATCCTCAGGCTTAAGTAGACCCCTTAGGATCAATTTGTTCTTTCTTTCCTGCAGGACCCTGGGGCTGAAGCAGCACAGGAGTCTAGACACAAGAAGTGTGACCGTCTGTCAGAGACATTTTCTGACAGCACACATCACACTTCTTGAAGCCTGAGACCTTTGTGTCTTTAGACATCCTAGAACAAGAAAAGTGTAACCACACACACTCAGTCAGACACACTGATTACACTTTATCTTATTTTTTACAACTCAAAAATAAAACAACTATCAAAAGGTTTTAATTAAGAGAAAACAACACACACACACCACTAGGGAATGGGGGAAAGGCCTGAAGGCCCGAGGGAGAACTTTTAAGTTCTTGTGGGAAAGAAACGGGATTTTATGAAAAAAAGGGTTAGAATTCCACTAAACTAAGGGAAAATGTAGTTAAAATTAAAAATAAAGGGGTTTAAGTATCCTAACTTTACTGAAAGTTTACTTACCAAGAAGGAAAACCAACACCGATCTGAGGTAACTCACGCCTAGCATTGTGGGATAGTGGAACCAACTCTCGAGCTTTTAGAATTTAGGTCGGCTCCGAACCCATCCAGCAAGAATGAAGGCGAGATAGACAACTTAACATTGTTACTTTACCCCTATGAAAAATCAGGTAGGAAAGCTTGAAGTTCAGAAATATTTCTAGCAGAGGTAATGGTCACTAGAAAGATAGTTTTCCAGGTCAGAAATTTAATATCACATCTTGCTCCTGGTTCAAAGGGGGAATGAGTAAAGGCCTGCAGTATTAAATTCAAGTTCCATTGTGAAGTAGGGTCTTTATAAGGTGGTCTCAACAGAAGAGTGCTCTCAAGAAGGCATTACAAAGCTTAGATAAAGCTAAGGAAGAATTTTCAAATCCAATATGGAAGTTAGAGATTGCTGTGACCTGAACTGTAATGGTTGAGAAGCTAGCTCCTTCATTAAAAATTGTTGCCAAAAATTCAAGGGCACTCTGGACAGGGGTTAAAAAAGGGTCAAAATGTTTCTGATGTGCCCTAAACCAACTTCTTCTACTTACTTCTGTAAAGTTTACTCTTAGAAGCTTTATGGGAAGATAAAAGTATATAATAGACAGAGGAAGAAAGCAGAGGTTGTCTGGCTATCACAGGAAGTGGAGAAACCACACCGTCAGCTTTAGGTTCGCGATATCCGGATGAATCCTGTCCGTCAGGTGAGATAGGAGGTATGGAATTGGCTCCAGAGTCCAAGGTTGGTAGACTAGATGAGGCCAAAGAAAAGGGGAACCAAATCTGTCGAGGGCAGTAAAGTGCAATGAGGATTACTCTGCGCTTCAGCCTGGCAACCTTCTGCAGAAACTTGGGGATCAAAGGAGTCAGAGAATAAGCATACAGGAGACTGGAGGGTCAATTGTGGAGCACAGCATTCCTCAGTGATTCCCCCAGTGGGGGGACCAGGGCAAAGAAGCTGCTGCACTTGTTGTTTAGGGAAGAAGCAAAAGATTGCAGCAAGGCTGGCCTCATTGACAGAAAATCATTTCTGACACTTTCTTGTTAAGGGACCACTCATGAGGTAGTAGAACAGACCTGCTCAGCTTGTCTGCTATCACATTGGACTTCTCTGTGATGTGCGTTGGTATCAGAAAGTAAGAAGAAGAGATCATCCACTGCACACTCAGAGGACTTCTTGGGACAAAGGGTAAGGCCTGGTTCCTTCTTGTTTGTTTATGTACCTAACTACCGACACATCGTTCATTTGAATCGCAATTGTCACTGAAGGGAGAGAGTCTGGGAGTGCTTGCAATGCTAACAGCACTGCTCTCATTTCTAGGATGTTGACGTGTGTTGGCCTCTTCGGGGGGCCAAGTGTCTTGGACTGTTTTCCCCCATGAAGTGACCACCACCCAATCTGGGATGCATCCGTGGTCACTATGGGCTTGGGTCGAGGAAGAATGAAGGACGGCCTTGAAGAACTTGATTTGACTGAATCCATCACCAAAGACACTTCTGCAAGCTTGAGTGATTTTTATTTGGACTGACATATGTTGATAAAGAATCAACCATTGGGTTGCTAGCATCCACTGAAGAATTCTCATGTGAAATCACGGTACAGGAACTAAAATTACAGCCACTGACATTGATCCTAGGGCTTGTAGAATAAATTGTGCTGACATCGTTGTACTGTGAATTATCTTTTTGACCTGGAATCTGATAGTCTGTACTCTTGCAAGAGGAATAGAAGCTGTTACTCATACCGTGTTGAAAACTGTTCTTATATACTCCAGTACCAGAGAAGGTTCTAACTGAGATTTGCTGTAATTTATGGTAATTCCTAGAAGGAGGCAAGTTTGGACTACCTGATCTCTTGCTCTTATTATCTTAATTATTACTACTTATCTTAATTAATAACTATTATAATTACAGAACAATAGATTCATAGGTAGGTACTGGGCTATCTGCCCAAAGGCATATATTAGCCCAGCCACGTTGTGCGGTATTCACTGCCCCTTTGGTTAGTTCCCTAGGCCCTTGATCTAGCAGCTAGTATCCTTGGCCCCTATCTAGTAGAGCTGTTGGTATGATCCCTGGTGTGAAATTTCTGTTACCCATCCACTCGTCAAGGTTCCTCTTGAAGAGTGATAGTGAGGGGCTCTGTCTTATGTACATCGGGACCTTGCTCCATAGCAAGGGAAGTCTTTGCGAAGGGAATCTATCCCTCCAGCATGTTCTATTCATTGTTGTGCTGAGGTTTATCTCTCTAGAGCGTGTAGCTTGAGTAGATTTGGTTATAATAAACATTATATACTGCATATATTTCCTAATTGCTTTGTATCGTATAACTGTTTTGTATTTTATGTGCTATTTTATATTTTATGTGCTTTACACTGTGGTGCTTTTCTCCACAGGCCTCCACTGACAATGGGTTCTCTTGGCCCAGTGGACTTTCCCGTTAAATAAATGCCAATAGATAAATAATAAATATTATTATTATTATTTATCTTGATTAATTATTATCATTGCTCTTACTATCTTAAGTAGATGCCTGGTTGGAGTGGTAAAGAGCCAGTCACTTAGATATGGAAACACCAGGAATTCCTGCGGTCTGAAGTGAGTCGCTACTACTGCCATGCATTTGAACACCCTGGGGGTTGTGGTGAGGCCAAACTACAGGGCTCTGAACTGGTAATGACCAGCTTCCAGCTGAAAGGAAGTACCTTCTGGAATGTCTGTTCATTTTTATGTGACAGTATGCATCTTGAACATCTATCAGGCACATCCAATCGTCCTTGCCCAAAAAGGGCAAAATGGACTGAACTGTGACCATCCAAAACATTGCGCACTGAACTGATTTGTTCAAGCTGCTGAGATCCAAAATTGGTCTCCAGTCCCCTGTTTTCTTTGGCACTAAAAATAATCTTGAATAAGTTCTGGATTCTATCTGTTTTGGTGGGACCTCTTGGAAGACTCTCTTTTTCTAGAAGCTTTTATATTTCTATTGCTGCTGTTTTCCTGTGATTGAGTGAAACACTGGGGAACTTGCATGAGGATGGAGGTGGAAGGGAAAAGGGAATTATATAATCTCTGGAAATAATCTTCTGCAACCAGGAAGCTTTTGTGATGTCTAGCCAGGCTCTCTGGTGTGGAGATAAGCAACCCCAAATTGCCTACACAGAGGCATAATTGGGCCTCCTTTCAAGAGTGCTGGTAGGGTCTTGTCAGAGAAAGAATATATGGACACTTGGTTCTGCAAGGCCACCTCTGCCATGTGGGCGGTGTCTTCCACTTGAGTTTTCCTCCTCTGCCTCTGGGGGAGCTATCTCCATATGGATCTTAGAAAAGACTCTGGGATTTTTGAAACTCATTTTTCATGCTCCCTGTTGGTTCCTAGAGAAGGTCCTTTGAGGGATGGAAAAACGTACTCCCATTGTAAAGAGGGTCTTTCTGTCCTGTTTGCACCTTCAGTGTGTGTGTGTGTGTCCTTTACTCTGGGGCCAAATAAGGAGGTTCCGTCAAAAGGAGAACTGACAAGACAGGACTTGAAGGGCTCCGCAAAGTCATACAAGCACATCCAGGCATGCCTCCTAATGGAAATGCCTGAAACTGCTGCCCTTAACCTCATGGATGAATCTGAGGTGGACTGAAGGTTTGCCAACTGTAAGGTCACAGAACACTGAGTCTCAGCAATAGTGGTCTTAGAAAGGGATTTTGACAGTTCCTTAATCAAGTTCCTCTGAAGTCTTGTAAAGTGTGCCCGGTAGTTCAGCAAGCTGAGGGCAAAAGTCACTGAAGCACAGACATGCTTCCCAAATCTGTCCAAAGCCCTAGACTCCCTGTTAGGGGGATAAACAGTGGAACTCTGTTCCACAAGTTCCTTCTTAGTGGCCACTGCCACGACCATAGCATCTGCAGGTGTTCTCTTATCCAAAACTCCCTTCCTGCAGGTAGTGCCAGAATCCGAGCCACTCTCTTGGGGACAGGCTCAACCAAGTCAGATTCCTTCCACACCTGCTTAGAGATCAAATCAATGACCTCATCAGCTGGCGTACTTACCCAGGAGGTAGATGGGCCAGATCCATATGCCTTCAGGAATACCGATTCCTCCAGAGAAGGATTGTTGTAGGCCAACCACCCCTTTAAGGATCACAAGGATGTCTCCTAATGAGATGTCTTTGGGTGATCTCGGTGATCCTTCCCCTGCATTGAAATTGGTATATTCAGTGATAGATTCCTGTGGGGAATCTAAGTGCTTCCTTGTGCACTTTCTTTTCCAAGGTACTTCTCCGATGCGATACTCAGGAGTAGTATCAGAAGAGATGGTGATATCCTGCTGGGTAGGCTGGACAGTTTGGGCTGGCTGTTCCTGTGGAGTCAAATGTTGAGGCTCAAAGCACTGAGACACAGGATTTCCTGATGGGAGACCCAAGGAGGGAGAGACCATTCATCCTGCCGAAGCAGAGGAAACTCTCTCCACAACCTCAAAAGCAGAACATCCTGGGGAGAAGGAAGCCGACGGAGCCAAGAAGCCACACTTCTGCCCCATCAGCTCCATCTGCCCTGAAGGCATTCCACCTGAGGTGGAGGTCGGAGGTGAGCTGTCCAATGTCGAGGCTGCAAGGGACAGACACAGCTCTAACAACTTTGGAGTCGACTACAAACAACTTGGATCCAGCAGGGACACTACAGCTCCAAGAGTCATCCAGCTCTGAACTTGGAGCTGAAGCATTCAGAGAAATCCTCAGAGCTGAAGATAAAAATATTCTTGGATCTGACCCAGACGGTCTCATCAAACTCTGATCCAGGAGCTCAGAAACAGACTGCCGGATAAGAGAAGGAACCTACAGTGCAGGGTTAGAGCAAACCAAGGCTTCCTGACCCAAAGGTGAAGGAGCTGGGAAAACACCCATATGTATCTGCGCTGAGAGAAATATTCTCATCATCCTAGCTACACAGGCTTCAGTAAGAATCCTTGAAGAAGGTGAGGAGGCTACAGAAGGAGATTTTGAATGCCGTCTTTCCATAAATGGGGAATGGACCTTAGACAGCACTGGGTCAATGCTTGGTGAACAATAAGTCCTTGGAAGAAGCCTTGGATCCGATGTACTCGGATACAAAGAAGTTTTTGGAGATTCTGAAACTGGCTTGCAGACAAAAGCCTTCTGATCCAGCTTGGACTACTTTTTAGGAAGTTCTGTCAATGATGGAGTAGAAGATCCAGACAATCTCGGGGACTTTTTTTGGAGTCTTCTTAGATATAGCTTTGGGTGGTTGAGCCCAAGGAATTGCTTCTGAAAATGCAAGCAGAAGACAGCAAACTTTTAAAATCAACTTGTTCCTGTGATCTGCAATAGCATGTGTGTTAAAGTTCTTACACATAGAACAGTCTATGCTCAAGTGGTCTGGGCCCAGCCAATACACACACAAATTATGTGCGTCTGAGACAGGAAGCGTATGACTACATTTCTGACATTTTTTAAACCCCAAAGGGCCTTTTTCAGACATCTTTACATAAAGATAGAAAATACATTTTTTTTTTTTAGAGAGAGACAAGGGAGGAAAAATACCAACAATGATATGCAAGAGTACACTAAAAAGTGTAAAAAAGTTAGATAAGAAGAAGGTAATTATATACTAAAATGCTAACAATGGTATATATAAGGGATGGACTAAGTGTAAGAAAAATGGACAAGAAAATTTCACTTATCTGAAAATAAGCTCGAGAGTTCAGAGCACCATGTCTATTTTGTGAAAGTGGCAAACGAGATCTGAGGTATGTTAGGGGTTGGTGCACTGTGGGTTACGGAGAAGCTTGAGAGCTTTATAGTTACCATGAGCTGTAGTAATGGCAGAGTCAGATCCGAGGATCAGCACTGAATCCTACTGTTCAGGAATGAATGAAAATTGACATCAGCTCTATTATTTAAATACTAATTTTGTCTCAGACAGGATTCACAGGTATACAGTGACGTTTACACTGTATTTCATGCTCATACCTTACATTTGGCCTAAAATGACACCAATCACGATAACTTACAAATGCAGAGTATATTACAAAAACCCTAGTAAAATTTAGCTAAACCAGTACCTACAACAATTCAGATGGGAAGTAAAAGCATCAATGGTGGATCAAGAATGGAAGAATGAACAGTACCAATCAGCAGAACAATTCCTAATGTTTGAGTGATGTATTCAGAGTCCATGGAGAATTATAATGAATTCTCAGATCTTTAAAATAACTGGTCAAGTCTAACTTCAGGAAAAACAAAACATAAGACTTTTCTACTACAGGAAACCCTTGTACTGACTACACTTTCAGGAAAACCAAATGGACCTCACCATCTTATCAAACCTTATATCTACCAGATTTTAGGGGAACCTAAAAAGATGCAGATGAAGGGACTGCTGCTGTAATGCAATAACAGCACCAATGTCACTGAGCATAATCCTTTAGCACTTAAGATAGGACTTCTTTCCGTGTGTAAAGGAGTCTAGATTTTCTTCCTTCTCAAGCTGGACAGCAGCAGACATATACAAATATCAAGCTGTATAAGAAAAATGAAAGTTATGTCCTCACCATAATGATAGATCTGTGTAGTCTGTCTCCTCCTGGTTCAACCTGTGGGACTTCAGATCCAATTCATATCTGACACCAGCCAATTCCAAATTCTTTAGCCCACTTGGCTCTGGCCTTACCCATAACTTCCTGCTCCTCACTCTATTCCTCAGATTGAGTTTGCTGCACGAAAACCTTTCCAATAAGCATATAATTCTGAAACTATACACTAAAGAATAGATTCCGAAAAACCAAATAGGATGCAGGACTCCAGGAATAAGGAATAGATGACCTCCAATGTCCAGTCATTCCATGAGGTAAGACTTGCCATGTCAACACAATAAAAGGAGGAGGGGGCAGATAACACAAGCCTATTGTTATGGTGAGCATGTAACTTTCATATCTGATGTCGTCTCCTCCATCCCTAGCCATGAAAAATTCCTAGTGAGAAACTAAGGAAGGCTATTCCACAACAGAGTGGAGCAAAAGGAAGCCCTGGATCTAGAATGGATATTCAGCTTGTAATAAGAACTGGCAAGACAAAAGGTAAATTCCAGGGAGGGACTGGATCTTGCACTGGAGGACACAGCAAAAAGGCACCCTCGAGAAATGCTTTGGAAATTTTGAAGAAAGTCAGAGGCACATTATCCTTGCCAACATGAAAATTAGAAATAGCCACCAATTGTATATTCATCATAGAAATACTGAAACCTGACTAAAATAACTCAGAGAAAATCTAAAACCAGAGCAGTGGAGACAGGATTCAGACCCCTAGATTCTGCTACAAATGAACCTCCTTCATTTACTGGAATACACCTTCCTAAGAGATTGCTTTTGAGATGATGACAATATATGATCAACAGCCTGCAAACACTTGAGATTTCTGGTCAGCAAGGGAACTGGAGGAACCATGCAGTTAACTTGAGGTGAAGGTTGGGGGGAGCCAGACTTGTTGGATGAGAAATAAGATCTGGAGTGGGATCCAGTACCCAGGAGAGTACTTCAGAAGAGGCAAAGAAAGGGAACCACACCTGATGAGGCCAAAAGGGGGCTATGAGGATCACTATAGCTCTGTGACGGGCTGCTTTCTAAAGAAACTTCATCAAGGGAATTGGGGGATAAGAGCAAAGAAACTACTGGGCCCAAGCAAGCACCAGAGCATCCCTGGGTGACTGTACTGGAGGGGGAAAGATGCCGTAATAGCTGCTGCACTTGGTGTTGGATAGGGAGGCAAACAGGTTGCAACAAGCAGTGCCCAAATGCTGAAACCTCTGCAATCTTCAGATTTAGGGACCATTCCTGAGGCACTAGAATGCTCCTGCTGAGGCTGTTGACCAGAATGCCTGATTTTCCCAGGATGTGTGTTGCCACCAGAAACCACTGACAAGAGATAGCCCATTGCAAAATCCTCATGGCCTCCTGACAAAGAGGACAGGAACATGTTCCTCTCTGTTTGCTGAGACACCAGAAAACTGACATACTGCCCATCTGTATCAAAACCACACCTCTGGGAAGGGTGCCCTGAAAGGTCTCAACTCAAGGAGGACTGCTCTTATCTTCAGAACACTGATGTGAATATGGGCCTCAGCAGATTACCAGGACTCTTGAACCATTCTCCCTCCGATATCCCCACCCCCATCCCAGGAGGGAGGCATCTGTGGTGACTGTAGCCAAGGGAGAAGGAATCAGGAACGATCTCCCACTGGTTACCAAGACAGACTGCAACCACTAACAAATATGCTTGTGTCACACTTTTGTTAACCATATGGGAAAATATAAAGGATGAATAACAAAGGACTGCTGAATGGCCAGAGTCTATTGCAGAGCCATCATATGATATTCTGCTAAAGGAAACAACCCTATACATGCTGCCATATGACCCAGAGGCTTTGAACTTGCAAGCACTGACAAAGCCTGAGCCAGAGGGCTGAAAACCCTGGAATTTGGATGCCTGGCCATATGGTTGACTATGTCCAACTGATATGCACTGAATTCTAAAATTTGCACAGACTGGAGGCTCGATTTTGGATAACTGATTGTGCTACCTAAATTCTCACACAGCTGGAGTAAGGAATCCCTGGCCATGATCAATCATGCCCTTGTAGGGGCAGTGAAGAGCCAATTGTCAAGACAGAGAAAGACCTGGAATCCCTGCAGCCAGACATAGGCTGTGACCACAGCCATTCACTTGATAAACAACTAGGGTGCCTTGGTGAGACCAAATGGCAGTGTCCTGAGCTGATAATGATTGGCCCTAGCAGGAAGTGCAGACATTTCCTGGAACGCCTGTCTATTTTGATGTGATGGTAGGAGTCCTTGCTGGTCTATCAGACACATCCAATTGACTTTCCTCAGAGGAGCCAAGATGGACTGCACAGTGACCATCTAGAACTTGGCCTTTTTGATGAAATTATTTAGTTTGCTTAAATCCAAAACTGGTCTAAGGTCCTTTGTCTTTTGAAACTAAAAAGAACCTGGAGTAGACCCCATATCCTTTCTGGTCTGGTGAAACCTCCTGAATGACTTGATTTACAAGCAGCTTGCATATCTCTACAGATGCATAAAGTCTCTGGTAGGGTGGCACATCTCGGAGACATTTTTGGTGACAGTTCGGAATTTCTACAAAGGAAATGTAATAACCTCTAGATATGACTCTCAGCACCCATGTGTCTGATGTAAAAGCCTTCCAAGCTTTTTAGTAGAAACCCTAACGACTCCTGACAAGAACAGTTGGACAACTCTTTAGGCTCACTGAAAGGGCCAGTCACAGAAAGCCCTGCAGAACCCCTGGTTCTGTGGACCACTCCTACCACGTGGGTGGCATCCATTACAATCCCCCCCCATTCTCAGAAGGAACCCTCTAAAGGAGCATCCTGGTAAGAGTGCACTGACTGTCAGAAAAAGAGATGCTTAACCAACTTTTGCTTCCTTGAAAAGGTCCACTTAGGGGTAGCAAAACATACTCTCAACAGTGGACAGTGTCTTCCTGTCCTGTTAACTCCTTGTTAGAGTATCTTTAACTTTTAGCCCAAGCAAGAAGAAACTGTCAAACGGGGCACTGACAAAGGATGCCTTGAAACAATCCTTGAAGTTACATAAACGGATCCAAGTATGGTGCCACATGGCAATACTGGAGCCAGCTACCTGAGATGCTCCATCAGCAGGGTTTGAGATGAGCCTCATAGAAACATTGGTGATAGCATGGCAGAAAAATGAGTCTCCAGCTTTTGCATTTCCAGAGATGACTGCATCTGGAGGTCTCTTGATACTTCAGACACTAAGTCCTGTTAAATGTCTTGTCAAGTGTAACAAGTAATTATGAGCTCTCAGCACAAAAGTGGCTGAGGACTAGGAGCGCTTCCTTACATGATCCAAAGACTGAGACTCCCTGTTTGGGGGGGGGGGGGCTGAACTGAGGAGTTCTCCTCACAAATCTCCTTCCTGATGGCTGCCACCACCAGAACAGCATTGACAGCCGGACTTTAACTCCAATGCAGCCTGTCTTGGGGGGACTAAGAACCTTATCCTACTGCTTGAGGACAGGCTGCACTGTGTCGGGTTCCTTCTATGCTCTCCAGGACACAAGGTCTATAACAGCATCTGGTGGGGAAAATACCCAAGGCAAGGATGGGCCTACACTGAAGGCTTCCAGAAATACTGACTCTTACAGAGAGGGCACTACTGCGGTCCAGTCTCCATGCTGGCGAAGTAGCTTCAATAAGTTGCCAAAAGAGACATCATCCCATGGAGACTTACGGGATCCCTCTCCTTCCTGGAGGTCAGTATCCTTGGTGAGAAACTCTTCCATAAGTCAAGGTGTTTCCTCTTACACTACCTCTTTCCCAAAACATCCCATTCTAACAAGGTCAGGATTGAGGGAGAAGAGTTGGGAAGCCCTATCACAGGGGCAGACTAGAGACTCGCCAATGCAGATTTATCCAAGAGTAGACTGATGACTGGTCTCAGGCACTGATGAAAAGGGGGAGGGGACACCAGCTGGGGTAATCTGACCCTTCTCCATAGAGGAGAACATCCTCTCTAGAACACTGAAGGCTGAAGAGGAATAAGAGAGTCAGAGATGATGATGGCTAAGCCTTTGGATCAGAGCCTGTGGGTTTAAATTCAGCTGGCCACGAAGACCTCTGATCCAAAGCAGCAGAGGGAAAAGCTAAAAATGATGGAGCCAATGGTCCCAATACCAGACCTGGATCTGAACAGATAACGCCTAACTGCATCTGCAAAAAAGACCTCATCAGCCGCTCCTGTTCGGAAGTTTTAATGCTGCCCACTCACCTCAATGACTGGATGGATGATGCCACCGAAGGGGGCTTAGGTCATTTAGATGAAAAAGACCACATGTTGGATCAGAGCTGGGGAGACAGAACTGGAGCAAGGAAAGGGAACACTTCTGTGTGGTGAATGGCAAAAAGGGGGAGGCTCTGATCAATAAGAAGCTGGGGAGCTCACAGCTGGAGGCTTGTTGTTTTTTTGATAATGACAGAGACTGGCTCAGAGAAATCGGGAACTATAGCAGTGCCGGGACAACCAAAGGAAATGTAGGTCTTGGGACTTTCAAGTCTGGCGAGTCTGAGATGGCAGGACCAGGAGCAGAAGATGAAAAGGATCTCTTCCGATCCCTTTTGGTAGGTCTGGAATCCCAGTGTCAGGGTTTCTCGGACATGGTCTTCACAGCCAAGGGAGAAGCCACCACAGAAACAAAATAAGGGGAACCAAAGGAGAGAAGCTCTTTGAGGACCAACTTGGCCCTATGATTACTGATGGCCCTATTTCCAAACCTCTTATAAATGGAGCATCCTAAATCCAGATGCACTGCTTCCAAACAGTAAACGCACTTAAGATGTGCAACCTGGGAAGGCAACTTATGTCTGCAGAACATGCACTTTTTAATGCCTTTGTCCATAACCACAAGAATTGACAAACTGCAAACTAACACAATCAAGATCACTAACTAAGCTGGGGAAAAGGCAATGAGGAAGTCAAAAGGTGAGAAGTCCAAGTGGATGAGAATAAACCTATAAAACTACAAAAAATATGAAAATGGATAAGGGAATAGCAAATTCTTACCACTAGAACACTATGCTAAGCTCCCAAAACTGGAAAATGCTGAGTGGAGCCGAGGTGGAGCTACTAAACCAAATGGTGGCAATCTAGATCTGAGGATAAGAGTGAGAAAGTACAGTTGTGTACCTACCATAAATGTAGATGTCAGAGAGTGTATTCACTGTTGCAGTCATTACTCTTGGGTTATCCTGTTGGCAGGCTACCCGCAGTCGGCCAGAATTCCAAAGTCTAGGTCCGGCGTCGGTTGCTGTTGCCTCTTCCCTGACGTCAGTGCACCAGGGGTAAAAAAGATGCAGCCGACGCCATTTTCTTCAGTTTTTCTTACCCCAGATGTCAGGTGCCCCAAATAGGTAGGCTGAAAAAATATACCAATAAGAAATGCAAGCATAAAAATAACATTTCCTTCATCTACAAGCAAATACACCAAAAAGGTTGTATAGGATAAAGAAGTGCAGATAAGTCCCAGCAAAGAGAAGGGGGATGGTGGGTGGGTAACCTGGACTGCAACAGTGAATACACATGAACATCTACATTTATGGTAGGTACACAACTGTACTATGTTCATCATGTTTCACTGTTGCAGTCATTACTCTTGGGTAGAATCCCAAAGCTGAGGATGGGTGGCTGGACTAAATAGGATTAGGAGAGGCTATGAGGCCCTGCAGAACTGCAATGGCGAAGCCTGCTCTGGACTTGGAGTAGAGAGGCAAGTGGTAGTGCTTTGTAAAAGTGTGCACTGAACTCCACGTTGCAGCCTCTAAGATTTCTTTGGTTGGTACTCCTCTGAGGAAGGCTGCTGAAGTGGCTACTGCTCTGGTGGAATGAGGCTTAATGCCCTTAGGCACTGATTGGCCATGTTGAAAATAGCAGAAATGGATGCAATGGCCTATCCATTTAGAAATAGTCTGTTTTGAGATAGCCTTTCCTTGTGATCCTGCAGCATATGACAGTAAAAGTTGCTCAGTCTTTCTGAAAGCTTTAGTTCTGTCCAAGTAGAAGCGTAACTGCCTGTGTATGTCCAAAGAATACAGAATTTTCTCACCCTTGTTCTGTGGATTTGGGTAAAAGGTAGGCAAGTGAATAAATGTAGGGTTTGTCCTCAGAGAAAACCTGTCTGGATGAAAAATAATGAAAGGTTCCACAGCCATGAGTGCTTGTAACTCCGAGACTCACCTTGTAGAGGTTATGGCTAGGAGCAGAGCTGTTTTCCAGGATAAGAATTTTATATCTGCTGTTGATGCTGGCTCGAAAGGAGGAAGTGTGAGTTTTTCAAAAACATAATTGAGGTCCCAGGCCGGAAGTGGTGCTCCCTTGGAGGCCTAATGTTTTTGGCCCCTCTGAGGTACTGCCTTGTTAAAGGATGAGAAAAGATAGGAGGTTCCGTATTGTAATGTGCAGAAATGGCAGAGGCATGAATCTTAATTGATGAGAAAGATAGGCCTTTGTTCAGCATCTCAGTTAGGTATTGAAAATCTGAGGAATATTTGGTACAGACGTGTCAATGCCTTGTTCCTGGTTCCAAGCACAGAATCTCTTCCATTTTTCTGCATAAGATTTTCAGGTACTGGGCCTCCTGGCCGCCAAGATAACATCCATAACAGCTTTTGAAAGAGGAGTGTTCTGAATGGCTACATTATCCGCCATGCTGCCAAATTTAAGGTCCTGAGTTGGGTGTGCAGGATCTGATTGTTTTGTTGGGTCAGCAAGTGACAAGTTTGAGGCAATATTCATGCTGGACCTTGAGACAAGCTCTTTAGGATTGGGTACCAGTGCTGGCGTGGCCAGTCTGGTGCAATCAGAATAATTTTTGGCTTCTCTTGTCTGACCTTTAGGAGTACTCTGGGAAGGAGAGGTAGTGGGTGAAAAGCATATACTGTTAGATTGTTCCAGCTGAATGATAGGGCATCCACTTTCCATGTTTGCTTGTGGTAAATCCTTCTGCAAAATCTCTGCAACTGACAGTTGTGAGGGGAGGCAAATAGATCTATGTCTGGGCATCCCCATTTCCTTATCATCCTGAAGACTTGTGGATCCAGTTTCCATTCGTTGGGATCCATGAGATTTCTGCTTAGTTCGTCTGCTAGATTATTTGTTTTTCCTTGCAGGAACTGTGCTTGCAGGTGAACTTGAAAAGCCAATGCTGTGTCCCATAAGGTCATTGCTTGTCTGCAGAGGGCGTAGGAATGTGTACCTCTCTGCTTGTTTATGTACCACATGACCGTAGTGCTGTCTGTCTTTATCAGTAACTGTCCTGGATGAAGCAGGTCCTTGAAAGCTCTCGGGGCATTTTGAACAGCTAGCATCTCTTTTTGATTGATGTGAAGATGTCTCTGGTTTGCAGGCCATGTGCCCTGAATACATTTTCCTGCCATATGAGGCCCCTAGGCATAATCTGATGCATCCGTTGTCAGTGTCTGTCTGGCTGCGGGTAAACTGAATGGCAGACCCTTGTTGTGGTGACAGGCTACTACCCACCATCGAAACTCCTGCTGTAGGCAGGGAATGAGTGCAGTTACTGTCTCCAGGCTGTGGCAATGCTGATCAGGCAGATTTTGTTCCTTTAACCAAGTATGCCTTCTAATAACAGAACCTGTAACAGCGGCCCTGCAAGAGGCCTCCAGTGAATCATAACCACATTGCAAAGTATGCTTTCCCACTTGTTCAGTTGCATGCAATAAATCCTGCAATTTCTTGTTCTCTGAACATTCAGTATTTGTCAACATTTTCTGTTTAAGTAGTGACATTAAATATTGCTGATATTTAACATATGAAATTGACGGTTTAAAGCCCTTACAGCCAGGGTAGCAGAAGTGTAAACTTTTTTCCCCCATCTGTCTAGAGCCCTAGAATCCCTATCACAGGGGAAAGGGTTTTTTGCAGTGGAAGCTTTAACCCCCTTGGGACCCTGAGATATAGTTTCTGGGTCAGCATCGGGGTTTTTATATAGGAATTTATGAGAATCTGGGACCCTGTAGTATCTGTCTGGCTTAGCAGGTGCAGGGGGTAAAGAGTCAGGGGACAGTCCGGACTCTGAAAATACATCATCTACAATGTCTAGAACAGGTGGAATAGCAAGGGGTCTATTCTGAGGAAGAAGCAGGAAGTCTCCGAGCCTTTTCTTAGATTCAGAATAATCTTGGCTCTCCCAGTGGAAATGCTCCCTCATATTATGCAGTGTTTCCCCAAAAGAATAGTCCTCAGGAGAAGAGGCTGAAGGAATGGATTCCTCAGCATCAGAATCCTCATAGGGAAGCATGGACTAATCCTGTTCAGAAGAGGAATCAGAGGAAACAGAAACCTGATCAGAAGAATCAAACTCTGTCTCTTGCCTAGGCCACTTATCAGCAGGGGGATGGGAGCCCCTGATCAAGGTAATTAGGTCTTCGGCCATTTTGAGCATCTGTTTTTTAGGCATGGAAGTCTGAATAGGAGAATACTGTACTTGTTTCTTTGTTTTTAGAGCTGCTTTAGTCTTTGTCTTTGAAGCTGAAGATGGCTTAACATATAGCTGTGTAGGTCTGAAGACACCCTCAGAAGCCAATGCCTGCTCAACGGCTCTGGACCCATCTGAGGGATTGATTTCCGAGTGTCCAATACCTTGAGTTTCCAGAAGCCCAGTCAGCTCCACATGGGAGTCAGTAGCGGCCTGTGGCTCTGAGGTAGTGGGCGCCAGGGGCTGCGAAAGTGCCTCACTGAGAACCGGCGACTGGCCTAGAAGAGTCTTCGTCGTCGGTTTTGGACCTTGGATGCCTATCCTTGTCCTTGCGGTTTTTTGTAAACTCTGGTTGTCGGCTGTTCCGCTGGCATTATATAATTAAATCTTCGGCCAAAGTAATGAAATGCAAAATCGAACCGACGCTTGATAGTGCGTTGGTTAAATCTAGCACAAAACCGACAGCTAACAATGTTGTGATCAGGGCCTAGGCAAGGAATACAGTAAGAGTGAAAATCCTTATGAGGTATTTGCTTCCCACAAGAAATACAATTGTTAACTTTTTCTGACACCAGGCTAGAGTAAGAAAAAAGTTTCCCCAACTGGGTACTTAGCTTTAATGAAGACTTCAGTTCATAAATTCAGATTTGAAAATCTCAGGAGTCGGCCGACCGGCATTTGCGAACTGCTTTTGCTTTGGGCACTGCGCGGCAAGAAAGACTGAAGAAAATGGTGTCGGCTGCATCTTTTATACCCCTGGCGCACTGACATCAGGGAAGAGGCAACAGCAACAGACGCCGGACCTAGACTGGAATTTGCCAGCAGGATAACCCAAGAGTAATGACTGCAACAGTGAAACACGATGAACATGTGGGAAGCTAGGGGTAAGTGAGGCGGAGTCAAGTGGGCTAAAGACTTTAGAACTGGCTGGTGTCAGATATGAATCGGATCCAAAGTCCCACAGGTTGAATCCAGCAGAGCAGACAACATCGGATCAGACATTTCCATTGAATCCTGAAATCAGAAATAAACACACTATCCATTGATGTATCTACCTACCAACCTACTAAGCAAGCACACAGACACATACACATATCTATATATAAATATATGGTTTACTTCATCATGTTGAATTGTCATTTCGTCAACAGAGCTAGGTAAGTGGATAGATTTAAAGCTGTGTGTATGCACTGTATATGGATTGTGTCTAAGTGTCTTGTGTAACATTACTGTCACGGAATTGGATTTTTTTTATGGTAAGGCAAAGGGCTAGGTTAAAGCATCCTGCCTATCTTTAATAATATGTGCTGACCATAACCATGCCCTAACTTCAACCCCAGCTATATGCCCTTTCCATAACACTACCAAAGTACGTCTGAATTTAGTGGTAGAGGTTTGGTTAACAGATCATAAAGAAACTGTTATTTTGTTTACACTTTTTTTTTCTTTTAAAATGCTGTGGATGTTTATCTTGACTTTTGAAAAGCCACCATCCTTCATCTGTGTTTTGATGTGTGCACATACGTACATGAGTGTGTGTCTAGGTGTGAATGCGTGCTAAATGCAGAACCACATTTCAGGTTCAGCCTGTGAACACAGTCTGTTTGACTTGCTCAGTGTCACACAACATCCGTTTAGAACTTGCAGGAATCAAAAGCATGACTGTTGCAGTGTAGAGGCACTGTTATATCACACAAAGACACAGACACACACACACTCTCATACAGATGTATACATTCATGTACCTACATATAAATAAATATCTCTACATATACACACATACACACAGATGTGTATCATCTACCCTAGGCATTGGGTAGCTGCCAAAGTTTGAAATACTGTTCATCTTTCTAAAATCATTTACAGAATCTGATTGTTTCTACATGCTTTGGTATGAACACTATGGGGTTTCAGCATTCACTTTTTGAAGCCTGTATCACTTCACTCAAACATTTTTTGTACCTCCTTTATATAGCCATTCTTAGTGACTTTGGTATTCTCTAAGGTTTTAAGTTGAACATTTCTCCTGGAATGGTGTTAATTTGGTTTTGAATTAGGTTTGACCTGCCACGTAGTTTTAAAAACATTTTGTTTCTTAAAAGAAACTCCCTTATCTCTTGTGCTTGTGTCTTATATTCTATTGTGCCTTGTTCATGAAGACCATGCAAGATAGGACTCAAGAGGTGCACCTCATTGGCAAAGGGTGGTGGTATACCTCTTAAAGTTGGAATGTCCTTCCAAGAATTTTGTAGCCATTATGAATAATGGGCAGGACACATCTGGCTGAAGTTATGAGCTGCCAAGCAGAAAGGGATGAGGTGAGTCTTTTTGACAGATGTAGGGATGGACTGAGGGGAAACATGAGGTTACAGAAAGTAGGCTGATTTATCTGGAAAGGAGATTTCCCACACTTAAGAGTCTCCATCGTGTTTATCCTGAAATCTCTTTCTTGGCATTCTTTTGTTCTTCTGTGCAGACCTAGGGTGAGAAAAGGAAGTGGGCTAAGCTGGGTAGTTCCTCTGATACCTGGGAACAGAGGTAAAGACAATTTTCTTGAAATCGTGTGTCAGTTTCCATTGCTCCTGCAAGGATTTAAACAAGGTTGCAGCTCCAGGACCAAATAATAGATTGATATTAAAAGGGAAATCAAAAATTTAGCTGTAATATCTTCAGGAAGAGACTATGAATGAAACCATGCACATCTTTTGATAACAGATCCAGTAGCAGTTACTATGTATGAAGCTTCTGTGTCATAACTGTACTTTACAGTATTGTCTTGTCAACTGGGTTGCTTAACCTATCATGAAAAAAGCTTGCTGTTTTGTTTCAGACACTTCAAGGTTACACAAGGTTTTGTTCAATTCACTCAGAATAGACAACAGATATTTAGTCATTTCTGTTTGGTAATTAAAAGCCCTGAAAGCCAGAGTGACAAAGATGTAAACCTTCTTTCCAAATTTGTCCATGGCCCTACTAACTTTAGCAGCAGGTAAAAGTTTAGAAGGGTTGTCTGGAGAAAGAGAAAAGGCAGATGGGGTCTATCAAATGATTTCATACAAGAACTGCAAGCCTTCAGGCACTTTATAGAGCTTATCAGGTCTCTTATGGGCTTGCAGGAACTGGTGCAGGGGTACCAGCCTCCAGTAAATATATCACTTTTGCACATCAGGCACTTGTCTAGATTCCCACTCAAAACGCTGTATCATTTTTGTGATGGTATCTAGAAAGGAGATTTCCTTAACAGGCAAGTCAAGGCCTAAGGTATCTATCATCAAATAAAGCCATTTCACCTGGGGACTGAATATGCCATTAGTAAGGCAGGGAATGCTCATCGGAATCAGAATCTGCCTCATTCTCACATAGGAGGACTCATGTCTCTTTTGAGGGAGAGAAAATGAAGGTGCAGTGGATAGAAAAGTAGTAGGTTTACAAGCCAAACTGGCCTTAAATAGGCCTTGAGAAAATTCCATCCTGGGACATCTGAGAAGGAGAAATATTTTTAGTCTTCTGTTTCTTCTTCTTAGAAAGTGATATCTGCTTTAACGAAACATGGTGGATCCAATGCTTGGTGTACCTCTATCAAAGACCCAGGTACCTCTTCCTAACCAGGATTTGAGGGATGCCCTATGGTCTTCTTGAAAGTAAAAACTCAGGTAGCGGCTGACCGGCACTTGTGCGAACTGGTTCTGCTTCGGGCTCCTCGGCAAGAAAGACTGGTGTAATGGCGTCGGCTGCCTTATTTTATACTACTGATGACCTGATGTCAGTCCTGGAGCAACGGCAACTGATGCAGAAATACTAAGCATCTGGTATTTGGGCCGACTGAGGGGTAACCCAAATGTGATGACTGCAACAGTGAAACAAGAATAACATCTAACTCAGCCATTACTTTAAGTCATGGCCACCAAAAAGCTCTTGAGGTCCTCCCTTAACCATAACGCACCAATCCCTAACATAACTCAGATCTTGCTTGCTGGTTTGCATAAAGTAGAAAGTACTAAACATATTATTCCTGATAGAAGAAAGCATACCTGCAGCTCAGCCTGAAGGACAGTGATGTCCTTATCAACTCTAGTCCTTCCAGAAATCTACTGTGAAAAAAGGGTTGGGGGCTGGTGGATGAGAATTTGAGGAACAATGAAAATGGACAATACAGATGGAACGTTATGGTAAGTACATAACTTTTTTATCCGATGTTGTCAATTTTCATTCTATTCTCAACTGCTGGAACAGAGTCCCCAGCTAAGGATATTCCTGAGAACAGATGAGCCAAAGGCTGCTCGTCCTCTTGAGACCAGGTACAGTTTGTAATAAGTAATAAAGGCAAGAGGATTGGCCAAAGAAGCAGCACGCCCTATGTTGTCCATGGAAGCCCTAGAGAGGAACACTGAAGAAGTTGCCATGGATCTAGTTGTTAGGCCTCTTAAAGGTTTTGGTAAGCAAGTATAGACCCAATTTGTTGTAGAGAAATTATATGCAATCTGTCAGCCATCTGGCTGGCTAAAGTTACCTTTGCAACTGATTTGACCAATTTAGAATCTGCAAAGGACATAAATAATTGATCTGTCTTCCTAATTTCTTTTGTTCTACGTAAGTAAAAACATAATTGTCTGTGAGCATCCAGTAAATGCAACATATATTCACCTTTGTTTACAAATTTAGGAAAGAAGACTGGCAGTTGAATGGGCTGCTTAATACTGCATTCTGACACCACTGCTATGTGACATTACTCTATCCCTATGAAAAATCAAGTAGGGAGGTTTAGAGGACAATGCTTGAAATTCTTCTAGCAGAGGTAACGGTCACTAGAAAGACATTTTTCCAGGTTAGGAATTTAAGATCACATTTAGTTGCTTGTTCAAAGAGAGAATGAATTAAGGCCTGTAGCACCAAATTTAAATCCCATGGTGGAGGAGGATCTTTATATGGTGGTCTTAGTAGAAGATTACCTCTCAAAAAGACTTTGCAAAGCTTAGATGAAGCCAAAGAATAATTCTCAAATCCAGTATGAAAATTGGAAATTGCTGCTAACTGAACTCTATCTCCCTCATTATAAATTGCTGCCAAAAATTCAAAAACACGTTGTACAGGGGCAGAAAATGGATCAATGTTTTTCTGCTGTGCACAAAAAAAAAATTTCCCTTTACTTTTGTAAAGTTTTCTTGTAGACCCCTTATGGAAAGACAAAAGTATCTTGTGGAGGGGAAGAGAACACTGGTTAGCTTGAGGTTTGAGATATCAGGAAGAATCATGCCTGTTGGGTGTGATAGGAGATCTGGAATTGGATCCAGAACTCAAGGTGGGCAAAGTAGATAAGGCCAAAGGAAGGGGAACCAAACCTGTCGAGGCCAGTAGGGTGCAATGAGGATTACTTTGCTCTTTAACCAGGCAGCCTTCTGTAGGAATTTGGGAATCAGGGGAGTTGGGGGGTAGGTATATAGTAGACCGGGGGAGTCAATCGTGGAGTAGAGCATCCCTTGGTGATTCCCGCAATGGGAGAATTAGGGCAAAGAAGCTGCTCCACTTGTTGTTTAGGGGGTATCTAAAGAGGTCGCAGCAAGGCTGGCTCTACTGAAGGAAAATCATATCTGCCACTGTCTTGTTGAGAGACCACTCATGAGGTAGAAGACTGGACCTACTTATTTTGTCTGCTATCACATTGGGACTTCCCTGGAATGTGCGTTGCTATCAGAAAGCAACTGGAGGAAATCGTCCATTGCCACACTATGAGGGCTTCTCAACACAAGGGGTAAGGCCTCCTTGTTTGTTGATGTACCAAACGTCTGGCATATTGTATGTCTGGATCGCAACTGTCCTGAAAAGGAGACAGTCTTGGAATGTCTGCAATGCCAAGAGCACTGCCTCATTTCCAGAACATTGATATGCATATTGGTTTCTTCTGGGGACCAAGTACCTTGGACTGTTTTTCCCCAAAAATGGCCCCCCCTAATCTATAAAGCATCCTTGGTCACTGCAGTCTTGGTCTGAGGGAGGATAAAAGGATGGCCTTGTAGAACCTGATCTGACTGAATCCACCAAAGGTATCTCTTGCATGCCTGTGTGATTCTTACTTGTGCCTATATGTGCAGAAAAAGAATCGACCACTGAGTTGTTAGCATCCACTGAAGAATTCCATATGAAATCTTGACAGAGGAACTAAAATAATGTCTGCTGACAGTGACCTTAAGGCTTGCAGGATCAAACAAGATGACATTTTGGTACTGTAAGTTATTTTCCTGACCTGGAACCTGATGATCTACACTCATGAGAGAGAGAGAGAAAGAAGATGTCACTGATATTGTGTTGAATATTGCTCCCATGAATTTCAGCATTTGACTTGATTGTAACTGAGATTTGTTGTAGTTTATGGTTATTCCCAGTGGGGAATAAGTCCAGAGAACCTGATTCCTTGCATTTATTAGTAGATGCTTGGTCAGGGCGGTAATGAGCCAGTCTAAGTATGGAAACATTCAGAATCCCTGCAGTCTCAAGTAAGCAGCTAAGATTGCTATGCATTTGGTGAACACCATGAGGGCTGTGGTGAGGCCAAAGGGCAGAGCTCTGAAGTGATAGTGACTGGCTCCCAACTGGAAGTATAAATACCTACTGGATGACTTGTTCATTTTTATGTGACAGTATGCATCCTAGAAGGTCTATCGAGCATATCCAGTTGTCCTTCAGGAATGGCAGAATGGAATGAACCATAACCATCCGAAACTTTATATGCCAAACTGACTTAAGTCACTGAGATCAAAAAAGTACAGTTTTGTACCTACCATAAATGTAGATGTTCGAGGATTCCCTTGCTGCAGTCCTGACAATTGGGTATAGTCCGCGTCCCAGTCGGCCCGAATACCAGAGTATAAGGCTGACGTCGGTCATGGCGCTTAGACTGACGTCAGTACGTCAGGGTACTAATGCGCATGACCGACGACATTTCCTCAGTCTTTTCTTGCCCCAGATGACAGAAGACCCAAAAAGACAAGTCCCAAAAACAACCTGCACCAAAAAACATGTACAATATATACAGTAATATATACACAAAATATAAGCATGTAAACTCACCTACACAACCACCCTGAAACACAGAAGGGAAGGTGGAGGGTAAATTGGACTGCAGCAGGAATCCTCGAACATCTACATTTATGGTAGGTACAAAACTGTACTATGTTCTTAGTCTTCCCTTGCTGCAGTCCTGACAATTGGGTAGAATCCCAAAGCAGAGGTAAGGGAGGCTGGCAAATTATAAAGTAGCAGGAGCTGACAACATGCCTTGTAAAACAGCTGTGGCAAAACCAGCTCTAGTCTTAGAGTATATAGGCAGGTGATAATGCCTAGAGAAAGTATGCACTGAACTCCAAGTAGCTGCCTCCAGAATATCCTTAGTTGCCACCCCTTAGAAATGCTGTTGAAGTGGCAGTAGCCCTAGTGGAATGAGGCCTAATCCCAGCTGGAACCTCTTTGCCATGATGGGAATAACAAAATGCAATGCAAAGCCAATCCACCTAGAAATAGTTTGTTTTGACACAGGCTTGCCCTGTGAACTTAAAGCAAAAGAAACAAGTAACTGCTGAGACTGCCTAAAATCTTTAGTCCTGCTCAAATAATAACGCAATTGCCTGTGTACATCTAAAGTGTGCAAAATCTTTTCCCCTTTATTTTGAGGATCTGCAAAAACGTAGGCAAATGAATAGTTTGGTTTAAAGCCACACTAGAAACCACCTTAGGCATAAAGGAAGGATTAGTGCGTAATGATACCCTGTCCTTATGGAAAATCAAAAGGGCTCTACTGCCATAAGGGCCTGCAACTCAGACACCCTTCTTGCAGAAGTAATAGCCAACAGAAAAGCAGTCTTCCATGACAAATATTTCAATTCAGCAGTAGCTGCAGGCTCAAAAGGTTGTAGAGTAAGTTTTTCCAACACAAAATTGAGATCCCAAGCAGGAGTAGGAGCTCTACGTGGGGTCTTATATTCTTTGCCCTCTAAGAAACTGCTTGAACAAAGGATCACGAAAACAAAGGTGGGTCACAATCATAGTGAGCTGAAATTGCTGCAGCATGAATCTTTATGGAAGAGAAAGACAAACCTTTGTCCAATAATTCAGTAAGATATTGAAGAGCCACACTCAAATTAGGTTCTGAAATCTCCAAATTCTTTGCTGTACTCCAAAACAAAAATCTCTTCCATTTTTCTGCGTACACTCTCCTAGTACTAGGCCTTCTAGCTTCCATAATCACATTTAAAACTTGTTGAGGAAGCTGAGACCTACCATGCTTCAACACAGAATATGCCAAGCTGTGAGATGAAGAGATGGAAGCTTGACATTGAGCAGATGACCGTCCGTCTGAGATAACAGATGAGGAATCAGAGGTAAAGGCCATGGAGGCTTCTTTACAAGACTCCTTAGAAGTGGGTACCAGTGTTGCGAGGCCAATCTGGAGCTATCAAAATCATCCTTGGCCTGTCCTGTCTGACCTTTAGTAATACCTTTGGAAGAAGAGGTAGAGGTGGAAAGGCATAGACATGAAGGTTTTTCCAACTGAAAGACAGAGCATCCACTTTCCAAGCTGTGTGATGAACCCCTTTGTGCAATACTTTGGCAGCTGGTGGTTTAGTGGAGAAGCGAACAGATCTATGTCTGGAGTTCCCCATGACACTGTCAATTTCTGAAATACATGAAGATCCAGTTTCCACTCGTGGGGATCCATGATTTGTCTGCTTAATACATCTGCTAGGGAGTTCTGTGCTCCTGGCAGAAACCTTGCCTGAAGAGTCAGTTGCAGGCTTAACGCAGTCTCCCATAGAATCATTGCTTGCCTGCATAGAGGATAAGAATGTGTTCCCCTTGCTTGTTGATGTACCACATGACAGTTGTGTTGTCTGTCAGAATCAACACCTGCCCTGGAAGAAGTAACTCCTTGATCGCCATCAATGCAAACTGGACTGCTAACATCTCCTTCATGTTGATATGTAGATGCTGTAGTCTGGCAGGCCACTTGTCTTGTATCCACTTTCCATTTAGATGAGCTCCCAAGCAGTGTCCGAGGCATCTGTCGTTAAAATCTGACTCGCCTCTGGACGGGGCACAGAGAGTCCCTTGTTTAGGTGACATTCCTGAGCCCACCACAAGAATTCCTTTTGAAGGCAAGGTATTATTTGAATGACAGTGTCCAAATCTTGGCAGTGCTGTGTCCATACATTTTTGAGATACCATTGCAGCTTCCTCATATGCAGTTTGGCATTGGGAAGCACCAGAATCTAAGATGCCATGAACCCTAATGCTTGAAGGACTGTCCTTGCAGTCAGCACGGACTGATGAGATAGTTGATGGAAGTAAAGTGACAGACTCTTTTGTTTGTCCGGGGTTAAAGGCCATCTGGGCTGCTGTATTCAGTCTCACACCCAGAAAGCACATGTCTTGAGAGGGTACTAGACTGGACTTTATTTCGTTCACAGAATACCCTAGGCATCTTAGCACTGCTATGACATATTCCAGATGCTGTAGAAGGTGTTCCTTGTCTTGAGCCAGAATCAGGCAGTCGTCCAAGTAAGGATAAATTTGAATGCCTTGAAGCCTGAAGTAAGCTATCACTGGAGCCAGAACCTTTGTGAATACTCTGGGCAGTAGATAAGCCAAAGGGCAATGCAGAGAACTGATAATGAAAATCTCCAGTTGAAACGCAGATACTTTCTGCAACTTAGCCTTATGGGCACATGAAGGTAAGCTTCCTTGAGATCCAAAGTTACCATCCAGTGATCCTTGCCCAGCAGAGGTAACAGTTGCTGTAACGTCAACATCTTGAACTTGGGAATGTCCAGATAAGTGTTGAGGATAGATAAATCCAAAATTGGTCTCCACGTGTTCCCCTTCTTTGGTACTAGGAACAGGCGAGAATAAAATCCGAAGCCCCTTTCTGACACAGGGACTGGCTGAATAGCCCCTATCTGGAGTAACTGAGAAACTTGCTTGTGAGCCTCTTTTCTTTGTGGAGGAGGAACATCGGGCATGCCTTTGAAAGGGGCATTGTGTGGAAATAAAATCTGTACCCGTGATGAATGATATCCAGCACCCATCTGTCTTGAGTGATTAAATCCCAATTTTCTTTGAAAAGAGACAATCTTCCTCCCAGGAGCTGCCAGGCGAGTCCACTGGCAGCTGAAAGGCAGGTCATTGGTTCTGCTACGAAAGGACTGACCCCTGCCCTCACCAGAAGTCTGAGCAGGTGAACTGTCTGATCTAGGCCTAGCTTGAACCTTGAGCCCTGCCCTACCACGTCTAGACCTACCCTAGACTGGGAACCATAAGCAGGATATGTCCACCCCTTAGCAGGCCAATTTCTACTAAACTTGGAGGCTGCACCTGCAAAATCTTTAACAGTCTGCATAGACTTAGCTTTGTCCTCCATTTTCTTTAAAACTGCTTCCACAGGCGGTCCAAACAACACATCAGACTGTAAAGGAGCATCCAAAATCCTGGTCTTAACATGCTCAGCTAAATTCTGATCCTTCAACCATGCATGTCTGCGAAGAACAGAACTAGTAGCAGCCACCCTCGAGGAGGCCTGAACAGCATCAAAACCACACTGCAAAGAATGCTTACCCACTTGTTCAGACACATGAACCAAATCCAGCAATTCTTTACACTCAATACCATTCGGCAAAGCATCCACCTTAGATTTCAATTGTGAAAGGAGATAATTCTGATATTTCAGCATATGAAATTGACAATTCAACGCCCTCATGGCTAGAGTGGAAGATTTATTTCCAATCAAAGCCTTGCTTTTATAGAAGATTTAACAGATGAGGTTTACACTTAGGCCCCTAATTTGTAATAAGTAATAAAGGCAAGAGGATTGGCCAAAGAAGCAGCACGCCATATGTTGTCCATGGAAGCCCTAGAGAGGAACACTGAAGAAGTTACCATGGATCTAGTTGTTAGGCCTCTTAAAGGTTTTGGTAAGCAAGTATAGACCCAATTTGTTGTAGAGAAATGATATGCAATCTGTCAGCCATCTGGCTGGCTAAAGTTACCTTTGCAACTGATATGACCAATTTAGAATCTGCAAAGGACATAAATAATTGATCTGTCTTCCTAATTTCTTTTGTTCTACGTAAGTAAAAACATAATTGTCTGTGAGCATCCAATAAATGCAACATATATTCACCTTTGTTTCCAAATTTAGGAAAGAAGACTGGCAGTTGAATGGGCTGCTTAATACTGCATTCTGACACCACTGCTATGTGATATTACTCTATCCCTATGAAAAATCAAGTAGGGAGGTTTAGAGGACAATGCTTGAAATTCTTCTAGCAGAGGCAACGGTCACTAGAAAGACATTTTTCCAGGTTAGGAATTTAAGATCACATTTAGTTGCTTGTTCAAAGGGAGAATGAATTAAGGCCTGTAGCACCAAATTTAAATCCCATGGTGGAGGAGGATCTTTATATGGTGGTCTTAGTAGAAGATTACCTCTCAAAAAGACTTTGCAAAGCTTAGATGAAGCCAAAGAATAATTCTCAAATCCAGTATGAAAATTGGAAATTGCTGCTAACTGAACTCTATCTCCCTCATTATAAATTGCTGCCAAAAATTCAAAAACACGTTGTACAGGGGCAGAAAATGGATCAATGTTTTTCTGCTGTGCACAAAAAAAAAAAATTTTTCCCTTTACTTTTGTAAAGTTTTCTTGTAGACCCCTTATGGAAAGACAAAAGTATCTTGTGGAGAGGGGAAGAGAACACTGGTTAGCTTGAGGTTTGAGATATCAGGAAGAATCATGCCTGTTGGGTGTGATAGGAGATCTGGAATTGGATCCAGAACTCAAGGTGGGCAAAGTAGATAAGGCCAAAGGAAGGGGAACCAAACCTGTCGAGGCCAGTAGGGTGCAATGAGGATTACTTTGCTCTTTAACCAGGCAGCCTTCTGTAGGAATTTGGGAATCAGGGGAGTTGGGGGGTAGGTATATAGTAGACCGGGGGAGTCAATCGTGGAGTAGAGCATCCCTTGGTGATTCCCACAATGGGAGAATTAGGGCAAAGAAGCTGCTCCACTTGTTGTTTAGGGGGTATGCAAAGAGGTCGCAGCAAGGCTGGCTCTACTGAAGGAAAATCATATCTGCCACTGTCTTGTTGAGAGACCACTCATGAGGTAGAAGACTGGACCTACTTATTTTGTCTGCTATCACATTGGGACTTCCCTGGAATGTGCGTTGCTATCAGAAAGCAACTGGAGGAAATCGTCCATTGCCACACTATGAGAGCTTCTCAACACAAGGGGTAAGGCCTCCTTGTTTGTTGATGTACCAAACGTCTGGCATATTGTATGTCTGGATCGCAACTGTCCTGAAAAGGAGACAGTCTTGGAATGTCTGCAATGCCAAGAGCACTGCCTCATTTCCAGAAAATTGATATGCATATTGGTTTCTTCTGGGGACCAAGTACCTTGGACTGTTTTTCCCCAAAAATGGCCCCCCCTAATCTAGAAAGCATCCTTGGTCACTGCAGTCTTGGTCTGAGGGAGGATAAAAGGATGGCCTTGTAGAACCTGATCTGACTGAATCCACCAAAGGTATCTCTTGCATGCCTGTGTGATTCTTACTTGTGCCTATATGTGCAGAAAAAGAATCGACCACTGAGTTGTTAGCATCCACTGAAGAATTCCATATGAAATCTTGACAGAGGAACTAAAATAATGTCTGCTGACAGTGACCTTAAGGCTTGCAGGATCAAACAAGATGACATTTTGGTACTGTAAGTTATTTTCCTGACCTGGAACCTGATGATCTACACTCATGAGAGAGAGAGAGAGAGAGAGAAAGAAGATGTCACTGATATTGTGTTGAATATTGCTCCCATGAATTCCATTTGACTTGGTTGTAACTGAGATTTGTTGTAGTTTATGGTTATTCCCAGTGGGGAATAAGTCCAGAGAACCTGATTCCTTGCATTTATTAGTAGATGCTTGGTCAGGGCGGTAATGAGCCAGTCTAAGTATGGAAACATTCAGAATCCCTGCAGTCTCAAGTAAGCAGCTAAGATTGCTACGCATTTGGTGAACACCATGAGGGCTGTGGTGAGGCCAAAGGGCAGAGCTCTGAAGTGATAGTGACTGGCTCCCAACTGGAAGTATAAATATCTACTGGATGACTTGTTCATTTTTATGTGACAGTATGCATCCTAGAAGGTCTATCGAGCATATCCAGTTGTCCTTCAGGAATGGCAGAATGGAATGAACCATAACCATCCGAAACTTTATATGCCAAACTGACTTGTTTAAGTCACTGAGATCAAAAATTGGTCTCCAGTCCTATTTTCTTTGGTGTTAAAAATAATCTCGGTAAGTTCCGGATTCTATCTGGTCTGGTGGGAACTCTTGGATGACTCTCTTTTCTAGCAGCTTTTGTATTTCTAGTGCTGCTACTTTCCTCTGTCTGGGTGGAACATCAGGAATTTTGCATTCAGGGTGAGGTGGAAGGGAAAAAAAAGGAACTATATAACCTCTAGAAATAATACATTGCACACAAGTATCTTTTGTTATATCTAGCCAGGCTGTCTGGTGCAGAGATAGCTGACCCCTGATTGCCTCCAGAGGGGGACAATTGAGCGCCCTTTCAGGAGCGCTGATAGGGTCCAGAGAAATTCCAGACCCTTGGCTCTGCGGGCCTCTTCTGTTGTGTGGGCATCATCATCCATTGAGTTTCCCCCTCTGCCCTGGGGGAAACATCTCATCATGGACTTTGGAAAGGACCCTGGGGCTTCATTGGAACACATTTTTTCACCCACCTCATTGATTCCTGGAAAAAGATCTTTGAGGGGTCAAAAAACATATGCCCACTGCAGAGAGGGTCTTTCCATCTTTTTCACACCTGGAAAGTGTGTCCTTCACTTTTAGGCCAAACAACGAACTGCTGTCAAAGGGTGCACTGATGAAAGAGGACTTGGAAGGGCTCTGCAAAATCATACAAGTGCATACAAGCATGCATCCTGATGAAAATGCCTGAACTTGCAGCCCTTGAGGCACCTTCAGCTGTGTGTGAGATAAGCCTCATGGAAGAATTTGCAATACATTGAAGGGTAACCAACTGTGAAGCCAGTGAAGGTTGAGCCTTAGGAGTAGTGCCCCCTTAAAGGGATTTGAAAGTTCCTTGATCAAGTCCCTAAGGGCTAATGTTGCTGAAGCGAACACATGCTTCCTAAATCTGTCCAATGCCCTAGACTCTCTGTTAGGGGGTGGGATGAACTCTGTTCAGCTAGTTCCTTCTTGGTGGTCGCCTCCATGACTATAGCATCTACAGGCACCCCCTTACTCCAAAACTCCTTCCCTATAGATGGGACCAGAATCCAACACCTAATCACTTGGGGATTGGCTCAACTGAGTGAAATTCCTCCCACGCCCACCTAGAGATCAAATCAATGAGCTCACTGGCGGGCGAAGTTACCCAGGATGTAGATATGCCAGCTCCAAAGGCCTCCAGTAATACTGATTTCTCTGGTGAAGGGTTGTCAGAGGATCAACCACCTCTCTGTTCAAGGATTTCAAGGATGTCTCCAAATGAGATGACTTCAGGAGGTGATCTTGGGACCCTTCTCCTTCATTGAAATCAGTATCCTCAGTGACTGACTCCTGAGGGGAGTCTAACTGCCTCCTCTTGCACTTCTTCTTCTTAGGGACTTCCTTGGCAGGATGCTCTGGTTAAGTATAGAAAACGATCATAATACCCTGCTGGGTGGACTGGAGACTTTGAACTGGCTATCACTGTGGCATGGAAAGATGGAGTTCGAGATGCAGAGACATCTAAGATCCAGATGGAAGATCCAGAGGGAGGGACTGTCCATTTTGCTGGATCACAAAACACTCTTTTCACTACCGTGAAGGCAGATTGCTCCAGAGAAAAGGAAGACAATGGATCTAAGAAGCAAGGCTTCTGGCCCACTGCCCCACTCTGCTCCAAAAGCAATCTCCCCTAGGTGGAAATTCGGGCCAAGCTGTCTAATGCTGAGACTCCAAGGGGTAAAGCTTTGGAGCTGACTTCAGCTTCTTGGATCTGATAGGTGTGCTTTGGCTCAGAGAGTCATCCAGACCCAAAAATGTCCGAGTCTGTATACACCACGACTGCTTTGGATCTGAAGAAAGAAGCACCTGTGGATCTGAACCAGATGGACTCATATAGTTAAGATCCTAAAACTATCAGTTCAATCAGAGAAGGAGCCGCCATAGGCAGTGTAGTGGAAGGACAGGCTTCCTGACCCAAGGGGGTAGGAGCTGGGAAAACACCCATCTTAATCTGTGCAGAGAGGAATCTCCTTATCATTCTCTCCACATCTTCTACAGTCAAACTTCTGGCAGAATGAGTTGAGGTTAGAGAAGGTGACCTAGAACAGAGCCTTTCCAAGAAGAGGGAAAGTACTCCTGAAGGAACTGGATCTAAGGAAGAAGAGTATCTCATTCTAAACAAAAATATCAGATTTGAAGGAGTAGGATCTGAGGGGGTTTTTTTTGGTTGGATCTGTTGGAGGTTGATCTGCAGACTTTTGATCCGAGACGAGTTTTTTCTTCGGTGGCTCCGAAGATGGAGTTGAAGATGCAGCAAGTCTCTGAGACTGAGTTGAAGTCTCCTTAATTTTAGGTTTGGGAATTGAGTCCCAGAAACCATACAAAGTGTTCACCCTGCAGACCAAATAAGGGTATGAGACCCAAACAGCACAATTCCAAATGCAGTGTTGAAATAGTTGAATAAATCCAAAATGAATGTAAAATAGATAAAGCTGGTTTATTTAACGCTTGTACACAACAAAACTGCGTTTTCGAACTTCTTCCTCAGAAAAAACACAAATTCTGATACCATTGAGTCCCAGAAATAGCTTCACCAAAGGCAGGAAGGAAGCCTTTCAAAATCAGTTTGTTCTTTCTGTTGGCTATTGCTCGTGGGTTAAAGTTTTTACAAACTGAGCAATCAACCTGCAGGTGATCTGGGCCCAAACAGTATACAGATAGGTTATGGGTATTCGATAAGGGCAATTTATGGCCACACTTTTGGCACTTTTTTAAAACTGGAAGACGATTTATCAAGGGTCTACTTCGGAATAGCAAAATTCCAAAATGCCAAAGACCAAAACATTGAGACAAGAATTACAAAAGTTAAAATGCTAAACTGTGCAAGTATTCTAAGGGCAAGTAAACACTTGCCCAACATGGGGAATCATGCCTTTTTCACCACTTTAGTGCGATCTCGGAGTTGGTATATATAGTTAGTGGGGTGTGGGGAGCGTAGCCCACACCTAGATGGGGTTTAGATAGTGTGTTTTAATGTGTTGTAGGGCAAGTGTTTACTTGCCCTGGGAATACTTACGGGGGTTCGGCACTTTAACATTCATGATTCTCATCTCGGCATTTTGGTCTTCACCATTTTTGAATTTCGATATCACAAAGCAGATCCTTCATCATAGTTGAGAAAAATTAACAGTAAGGACATTTTTATTTATTTATTTATATAAGGAAAGAGAGATAAAAGGAAGAAGATACATATTTATATAAGGAGAGAGATAAAAGGAAGAAGATACAAGCTATGGTATCTAGAACACACTAGAGTTTAATAAGAAAACAAAGGAAAAAAGGGAAAAATTAACAGCTGCCAACTATGATAATTTACAATACAAGTATAATGGGAAGGCGAAAGACCAGTAACAAAAAAACAAATGAGAAACCACTTATCTTAAAAAGAAATAACTTGAGGGCTCAGCTGACTATATCTATTCGTGAAAGCGGCAAACGAGATCCGTGGTATGTTGGGGTGGTGCATTGTGGGTAGTGATGAGTTAGAGAGGTTTTAAGTGGCCACAAGCTATAGCAATGGCAGAGTCAGATCTGAGGATTCGATCCAAACCCTGAGGATAGAATGAAAATTAACAACATCATGGGGAGGTGTGGCCAAGATGATGAGCAGTTAACAGCACTGTTTGTTTAGCTCTGCTTCATTTTAAGATCTCTGATAGGAGTTTTACTAAAAAGTTCAAATTGAACATTTCAAAACTTGACAGATTTACAGTTGAATGTCTGCTGAAAGACTTATTACAAAAAATAAGTTTGAAACTCTTTTAATTGCTTTTTCCTGTCAAGAAAACTAGAAAGAACTAACTTTCTCAGAATGAGCCACTCTAAGCCCAGTGTACAGGACAGTACTAGGAAAAAAAAACATACAGACTATATTAAGTAACATCAGTGAGTTATCTGTAAAGACAGATAAATTAAAGTGAACAATTTCAAAGAGGAAACGTAAAAAACAAGTTGAAGTGCTGAGTGAATCTAAACAACAATCATCACAAATCTCGAGTATATAAGAGGCAATGTCAGATTTTGATGGAAGATTACTTGAAAATGAGAATAACACCAAATTTCTTCTGAAACAAAACAACATAAAACCAAAACAAACGATCCAGTCACGACTGCCAGCTTAAAAAAAAAAAAAAAAAACTTTAATCAAATACAAAAGAAATACAAAAGATGAGGGCTTTCAGGCAAAAGCCCATCTTCAGATCTTAAAAGCACACAGCACAGCAACACTTAAAGGCACTAAGGAAACCACAAGGCATAGAGAAACAACCAATGGATGCATAGTATCAATTAAACATTCCCCTTGCTTTGAGTGTTGGCTTTAAAGGAACAGTACTGTTTAAACCAGGCAAACTATCAGCTCTCAACTTAAGAATCCATTTCATCACAGCAAACTCAGTGCTCTGCACAATGTCCCCAACTCTCTTATTTCTTGCAATCAGTTGTATTACCATAAACTTAAAACTACGTCCTAGAAAATCCTTTGTGTGTCTTGCAAGTGCATTGGTTGTATTTTGTAGTCTAATGTCACTAAGGTGTTTCAAAACTCGATCCTTCAACAACATATTGGTTTTGCCTACATAAGAACAAGAACACCCATCACATAAAACAAGGTACAGCAAGTCCTTGCTCCTGCAATTTGCACATAACCTAAAATCAAAAACTTGTCCACAGCATGGACGACAAAAAAAAAAACTTGCAGAAGAGACACAAACCTTGCACGACCTGCAAGGAAAAGTACCAAACTTATAGGTCACAGAGGCAGAACTTGCTCTAGTACACACATCTCTATAACAAAACTGCCTCCTAAGGCAAAGAGCATTTCTAAAGCTAAAGCAGGGAGAGAGACCAACAACCCTGAATATGTTCTCATCAAGCTTTAAAATGTAGCAATTTTTCCAAATGTCACAGACAATCCTGGTATCACCTGAATATGTCAGAGTCATACAAGTGGTATTTACTGGGCGATGCAGGCACTTAAATTCTAAATCAGCCTTTCTCAAGAAATAGGGGACCCCACTAGTGGAACAGAGGGTCAAGCTTTCCTGTAAATGTTTCTCAACATCTTGAATTTTGTAACCCCTATCCATGAAATCATTCACCAGATTCTCAGTGGCTGTTCTAAACTTTACATTATTCATGTGTAACCTAGAGATCCTTAAAAACTGACTCCATCATCAAATGATAAATGCAAGCTGGATGCATCCTGGAATGGTGCAACAAAGTGTTCTTCCAACAATTTTTCTAAACAACTCTGTACCAAAACTACCATCTTCATATATCACAAGACGTACAACCCAAAAATCTACACTGTCAAGAGAGGCGGGGACATTTAACTGACACTATGTGTCCATTGGTTGATTCTCTATGCCTTGTGGTTTCCTTAGTGCTATTAAATGTTTCTTTGCTGTGTGCTTTTAAGATCTGAAGAAGGACTTTTGCCTGAGAGCACTCATTGTTTGAATTTCTTTTGTTTTTGATTACATTTTTTTTTTATTTTTAAGCTGGTGGTGCTGACTGGATCATTTGCTTAGGTTTTATTTTACTTTTTTATACATTACTGGGCTTTAGCTGCTGTGTATGTGCTTTTTCTCCAAACAAAACAACTTATTCTGGGATAAAATAGAAGACTTAGGGAACAGATATAGAAGGAATAACATCAGGATTTATGGGACTCCTGAAAAAGAATGAGATGAGATTCCTAAAAAAGAAGATGGAGACAGTATGATTCAATTCCTTAACACCTGGCTGCCTAAAACTTTGTCCTTTGGCATCAAAAGGGGACTACTTTCTATCTCATCATTTCAAAAAAAAAAACAAACTATCTTCTATCTTCACCAAGGTCAGCAATCATAAGATTTTTCTCAAGCCAAGATAAGGATTTAGTCTTATATGCTGCATTGATTAATAATCCAGTTAAAATTAAAGGAAATACTATAAGATTTGACAATGACTATTTTACATTAGTGATGTCCAAGAGAAAAACATGTGTGCCACTTGTTAAAAGCTTAAAGAAAAACAATATTAAAGCAAAAATCTTGTTTCCAGCAAAAATGATTCACTTTCCAGAAGGAAAGAAGATTTGTTAACACCTTGGAAGATGCAATGGACTTTATACAGAAAAATAAAATCCAAGAAAAACACAGAAGAAATGGACTGGAATCTATCAAATTATTTGAAGAGAAATGCAAAAAGAGACGGTTGGTTAATAAAAGATAAAACAGTAAAAAAAA
Source organism: Protopterus annectens (assembly GCF_019279795.1). Classification (NCBI taxonomy): domain Eukaryota; kingdom Metazoa; phylum Chordata; order Ceratodontiformes; family Protopteridae; genus Protopterus; species Protopterus annectens. The sequence goes on along the minus strand of NC_056730.1, from coordinate 968,232,742 downwards.
AAAAAAAAAATGAAGGACAAATGAAAATCAATGTATTTCACAATTATGAATTCTTATTAATTTAAATAAGTGCTTGAATACTTGTGAACAGGTGCTACATATTAATTTTTACCAAGTAAATAATTTCTTTCTTTCTGTTCCTACTTCAAATGGTTACTAGTTCCCTTTATAAAATGTTAGAGTTTGATTCTTTTAGCTAAATATGAAATTAAAGCCACTTTTCACTTAGAGTTTAAAAGGTCTAATGATTAAATCTTATTAAAAGTTAACCATTATTATGATGAAAAGTACAGCTGTGTACACTTACCATAAATGTAGATGTTCAAGTGTATTCACCGTTGCAGTCATCACACTTGGGTTATCCTGCCAGGGGTAGCCCTCAGTCGGCCCGAATACCACAAGCTTAGTATTTATGCGTCGGCTGCTGTCACTTCAGTACTGGCATCAGGTCATCAGGGGTATAAAAAAGTACAGTTGTGTACACTTAAATGTAGATGTTCGAGTGTATTCACTGTTGCAGTCATTACATTTGGTTTATCTGCTTGCAGGTAGCCCTCAGTCAGCCTGATTTTCGAAGTCTTGGGTCCTGCGTCAGTTGCTGTCTCATCTTCAATGAGGTCAGGTAGTCAGGGGTATAAAGCATGCAGCCGACCCCATTACATCAGTTTTTCTTGCCCCAGATGTCAGGTGCCCCCATAATGGGAAGCAATTATATACAAGGTTACACCTCCAACAAAAAGCAAATACACCAGGAAGCTTTAAGCATAGTAAACAAGAGTAGAGGTATAGTCAATAGAAGTCAGGGGGCTGGAGGGAGGGTAACCAGTACTACAACAGTGAATACACTCGAACTACATTTATGGTAAGTGTACACAACTGCACTATGTTCTTCATGTTTCACTGTTGCAGTCATTACATTTAGGTAGATTCCCAAAGCTAAGGAAGGGAGGAAGCAATTAGATAGCATTAGGACCAGCTATAAGGCCCTGCAAGACTGCAGTGGCAAAACCAGCTCTGGATTTTGAAAAAATTGGCAAGTGGTAATGCTTGGTGAAGGTACGTACAGAACTCCAGGTAGCAGCTTCTAGGATGTCCCTGGTAGGGGCACCTACACCTCTGAGGAAGGCTGTAGAGGTAGATGCAGCCCTGGTTGAATGTGGTCTTATCCCCTGTGGGGTAGGTTTTCCATAGTGCTTATAGCAGAAATGAATGCAGTTCTTATCCACTTAGAAATGGTTTGCTTTGAAATGGCCTTCCCCCTTTGCCCCTGCAGCAAATGCAACCAGCAGCTGTTCAGATTTCCTGAGAGGCTTAATCTGTCCAAGTAATATCTAAGCTGTCTGTGCACATACAAGGAGTGCAGTATTCGTTCCCCTTTGTTCTGTGGATTAGAAAAGAAGGTTGGCAAACAAATGGACTGATTAAGGGCCATACTGGATACCACCTTGGGCATAAAAGAGGGATTGGTCCTGAGGGACACTCTATCTGCATGAAAGATGATGAAAGGCTCCACTGCCATGAGGGCCTGTAATTCAGACACCCTTTTTGCTGAAGTGATGGCTAGAAGGAAGGCTGTTTTCCAAGAAAGGAACTTCAACTCTTTATTTGCAACTGGCTCAAAGGGAGGTACAGTGAGCTTTTCCAATACAAAATTAAGGTCCCAGGCTAGAGTAGGGGCTCTCCTGGGTGGTCTTACATTTTTGGCCCCTCTGAGGAATTGCTTCAGCAATGGATGAGAGAAGAGGGGTGGCTCTGTATTATAATGAGCTGAAATGGCCAAGGCATGAATTTTGGTGGAAGAAAAGGAAAAGCCCTTGTGAAGCATCTCAGCTAAGTATTGAAGAATGTGTGGTAAATTGGGCACTACTATGTCCATCCCCTGAGTTTGGCTCCAGGAACAGAATCTTTTCCCTTTTTCAGCACAGGATTTTATAGTACTAGACCTCCTTGCCTCCAGAATGACATCCATCACTTGCTTACTGAGGGATGGAAACGGAGAGATCATGTAATTAGCTAGGCTGCAAGGTACAGGGTTTAAAGCTGTGGGTGCAGAATCTGGCCCTCCTGCTGGGACAGCAGGGCAGGGGTCTGAGGCAGGTGCCATGGTTCTAGAAGTGACACACTGCACAGGAGGGGGTACCAGTATTGGGGTGGCCAGTCTGGTGCAATAAGTATTGCCCTTGGTTAGCCCTGTTTGATCTTTAGTAGCACTTTGGAGAGGAGAGGCAGAGGGGGAAAGGCATAAACTGATAGGTTTTTCCAGGTGAAGGACAGGGCATCCACTTTCCAAGCTTGTCTGTGGGGAGTCCTTGTGCAGAATTTGTCCAATTTGTAGTTCTGAGGGGAGGCAAACAGGTCTATCTCTGGGCTCCACCATTTGTTTCTCAAAATGTTGAATATCTTTGGTTCCAGTTTCCACTCGTGTGGGTCCATGAGATTTCTGCTTAGGCCGTCTGCCAGTGTATTTAGCTAGCCTGGCAGGAATTGAGCTTGTAGGTGCACTTGGTAGCTCAAGGATGTGTTCCACACAGCCATGGCTAATCTGCAGAGAGTGTATGAGTGGGTTCCCCCCTGCTTGTTGATGTACCACATAACAGTGGTGTTGTCTGTCTTTACCAATAATTGTCCTGGAAGAATGTGGTCCTTGAAGGCTGTCAGAGCATTCTGTACAGCTAACATTTCTTTTGGTTGATGTGCAGGTGCATTTGACTCGGGTTCCATTTGCCCTGAATGCACTGCACTGTCAAGTGAGCCCCCCATGCAAAGTCTGATGCATCTGTTGTTAGGGTTTGGGTGGCAGGGGGTAGAGTGAATGGCAGTCCCTTGTTGTGGTGGCAGGCCTCTGCCCACCAAAGGAACTCTCCCTTTAAGCAAGGGATGATAGGAATCATAGATTCTAGGTCCTGAGAATTTTGACACCATAGGCTTTTTAGATAGCATTGTAGTTTCCTACATATGCAGTCTTGCATATGGAATTAGTAGAATGCAAGAGGCCATGAACCCCACGGTTTGCAGTATTTTCCTTTCAGATAGCTGGGTCGTTGTGGCCAGTAGTTTGAAGTAGGATGTCAAACGAACTTGTTTCTCTGACGTGAGGTAGGCCATCTGGGAAGTTGCATTCAAGCTTGCTCCCAGGAATACAATTTGTTGGCAGGTGATTTCTTTTCATTTATGGTATACCCCAGAGAAGTTAGTAATTTCTTTACAAATACCAGATGATTTAGTAGTATGTCCTGACTTTCTGTCTGAATTAGACAATAGTCTAGGTATGGGTATATTTGAATATTTCTTTGCTTGCAAAATGCAATAACTGGAGCTAGGCACTTTGTGAATACCCTGGGTGCAGTAGATAAGCCAAAGGGCAGTGCAGAGAACTGATAGTGCATGTAGCCTGCTCTAAAACGTAGGTATCTTCTGCAAGATTCCCTTATTGGGATGTGCAGGTAGGCTTTCTTTAAATCCAGTGTTGCCAACAAGGCATTTTTGCCTAGCATGGGAAGCAGCTGATGAAGAGTTGGCATTTTGAATTTTGGGATTACCAAAAAAAATGTTTAGGATAGACAGGTCCAGGATAGGACACCAGGAATCATCTTTTCTGGGTACCAGGAAAAGTCTTGAGTAAAAACCTTGCCCCCATTCCTCTTCTGGGACAGGTTGAATAGCCCTGAAGCTTAGAAGAAAGAGAACCTGTTTTTGAGCCTCTGCCCACTGATTTGGGGGTAGGTCTGGCCAACCGTTTGGGGTTGGTAAAGAGTGGAAGTGGAATCTGTATCCTTGGAAAACTATATTCAAAACCCATTTGTCTTGGGTAATGAATTCCCAGTTTTTTGCATGCAGGGCAATCCTCCCCCTAAAGGAACAGTCAGTTGAGCAGGGCTTGGAAGGTTTAAAGTTAAGTCATTGTGACAGTTTACCATAGGGGGGTGTCTTACTACTACTAGCTGTGGAAGTGGGAGCCCCCCACTGCTCAGGCCTGTGAGCATCTTGAGACTGAAGCCTGGGTGATCTGCTGGTTCTGGGTTTGGACTGAGAAGGCCTGGAAGAGGCATGAAAGGGCCAATTCTTAGAAGGCCAGTGCCTACTAAATCTGGGAGGCTGTACTTGCAGGAAATCTTTAACAGTTTGCATAGATTAAGCTTTTTCCTCTATCTTTTTAAGTACTTCTTCTGTTTTGTTGCCAAACAGGCTGTCTTGGTTTAAGGGAGCATCTAGTAATTTAGCTTTAAGATGATCTGGCAAAGATTGTTCCTTAAGCCAAGCATGCCTTCTAAGTACAGACCCAGTGACAGCAGCCATGCAAGATGCCTCTAGTGAATCAAAACCACATTGCAAAGTATGTTTTCCAACTTGTTCAACAGAATGCATTAAATCCTGTAATTCTTTATTTTCAGCACAGTCAGGAATCAACATAATTTTCTGTTTAAGCAATCCAATAATATACTGCTGATACTTTAACATATGAAACTGGCAGTTTAAGGCCCTAATGGCCAAAGTTGCAAAAGTATATACCTTCTTACTCCATATGTCCAGGGCCCTGGAATCTCTATCAGAGGGGGTAGGGTTTTTGGCAGTAGTAGCCTTAATGCCTTTGGGTCCATGTGAAATGGTCTCAGGATCCGCAGTAGGATTCCTAAAGAGGAACTTGTGAGACTCAGGTACTCTGTAATACCTGTCAGGTTTTCTGGGAGCCGGAGGTAAACTGTCAGGGGCCAGGCTAGATTCCAAGAAGGCATCATCTACAATGTCCAGTACAGGAGGGATAGCTAAAGGCCTGTGTTGAGGTAGAAGTAAGAATTCCCTAAGCCTCTTTTTGGAGTCAGAGTAATCCTGGCTTTCCCAGTGGAAATGCTCCCCAAGAGCATGCAAAGTTTCACCAAAAGAGAAATCCTCTGGAGGGGAAGCAGAGGGAATGGAGTCCTCTGCATCAGAATCCTCATAGGTAGATAAGGGCAACTCCTGGTCATCAGAGAAAAATAGAAGTTATGTTCTTACCATAACGTTCCATGTTAGTTGTCTTCTTCTCACCTTCTTTCTTGCTGGATGGGTTCGGAGCCGACCTCAGCTCCGAATCGGCCACTCTAAAAGCTCGAGAGTTGGTTCCACCGGCTCGAGGCTCCCCTTATATCCCACAATGCTAGGCGGTATTACCTCAGATCTCGTTTGTAAGCTAGGCCCAGCCAATAATAAATTCAGTACTACTGGAAATGGGAAAACCCACCTCTATAAAAAGAAGGGAAGAAGGTGACCTGAAACCTGATGAAGGAATATATGCACAGTATAGCATATACCTATATACAATAGAGGTGGTAGAAAGAGAGGTCACAATCAAACTCCTCTAGGTCTGTCCAGGCTAGGGGGAAGGAGGGTGGGGCCTTAAAGAAAGGCGAGAAGAAGACAACTAACATGGAATGTTATGGTAAGAACATAACTTCTATATGTTAAGTTGTCCATCTCGCCTTCATTCATGCTGGATGGGACCGCGTCCCTAGCACCTTGTCCCGGGTGGCCTATCGGAACAGACTCTTGAGTACAGTGGAACCAAAATTAGCTCTATGTCTAGAAGCTAAATCCAACTTATAATGAGAAATGAAAGTGTGAGGAGTAGCCCATGTAGCTGCTGCACAAATGGTATCAATAGGCAGCCTGTCTTGGAAAGCTATAGAAGTAGCCAAAGCTCTAGTCGAATGGGCCTTTGGTTTGTTAGGCAACTTTTGGTGTCTAATTTCATACACAAAGGAAATCAGGGATGTTAGCCATCTGGAGAGTGATACCTTGAAACTGAAAGGCCCTTTCTGCCTTCTGCATAAGAGACAAACAACTGGTCAGTTTTTCTGATCTGTTTGGTCCTATCCAAATAATACCTTAATTGACGATGAACATCTAGCCAATGCAATTTTTGTTCAGACCTGTTAGAAAAGTTAGGAAAAAACACAGGAGGTCAATGTTTTGATTTAGATTTGCCGAGAGGCTACTTTAGGTAAAAAGGATGGATTGGTCCGTAAGGATACCCTATCCTTATGAAACAACAGATACGGTGGTCGACTGCTGAATGCATGAAGCTCTGAGACCCTTCTAGCTGAAGTAATGGCTACCAGAAAGAGAGTCTTCCAGGATAGCAATTTCATTGAACAGGAAGCTGCAGGTTCAAAAGGGGGAAGAATCAAAGATGTGAGAACTAAATTAAGGTCCCAAGAAGGAGGAGGATTTCTTATAGGAGGTCTAAGAAGAAAAACTCCCTTCAAGAAAGCTTTGCAAAGCTTGTGAGACATGATGGCAGAATCTGAGATGCCCACATGAAAGTTAGATATAGCTGCCAATTGAACTTTAAGAGTAGAAGGAGATGAACCTGCATGGAAAAGTTCAGCTAGAAATTCAAGGACTATTTGGATGGGAGCAGTGAAAGGATCTATGTCCCTTCTTTGAGCCCAATAGGCGAAATGTTTCCACTTACTAAGATAAATCTTCCGAGTGGAAGATTTATGGGAAGCTATCAAAATATCTCGAACAGAGTGAGATATTTGAGGAAGCCTGGCTAAGGTTGGAACTGGAGGAACCAAGCAGTGAGGTTCAGAGAGGGGAGGGAGCGATGTAACTGACCCGACTGATGGATCAAAAGATCTGGAACTAGGTCCAGATGCCAGGGTTGCTCCAACAGAAATTGATGTAGAAAGGGGAACCAAACCTGTCGAGGCCAGTAAGGAGCAATGAGGATCAATGAGGCCTTCTGAGTGATAGCTTTCTGTATCACTTGAGAGATTAGTGGGAAGGAGGAATGCATACAGTAGTCCCCGGGGCCAAACTTGGACTAGAGCGTCTCTGCTGGGCTGGCCTGGTAAAGGGAAGAGGGTGAAATAGTCTTTGCACTTGCTGTTTTGCGGAGTAGCAAAAAGGTCGCAGCAAGGCTGACCCCACTTGAGAAAAATTTTCTCCAAGATAGAATCTTTCAGAGACCACTCGTGAGGCATGAGGATAGCTCTGCTCAACTTGTCCGCGATAAGATTGGACTTCCCGGGGATGTGCGTTGCTATCAGAAACCGCTGAGAAGAAATCGCTCATTGCCACAGTCTGAGTGCTTCTCGACATAGGGGGTAGGACCTGGTTCCACCTTGTTTGTTGATATACCACACTACAGACATGTTGTCCGTCTGAATTGCTATCGTTCCCAAGGGAAGAGAGTCTTGAAGGGCTTGCAACGCTAAAAGCACTGCTCTCATCTCTAGAACATTTATATGCAAGTGGCGTTCGTCTGGTTGCCATATGCCCTGGGCTGTTCTGCCCTGATAATGCCCCCCCCCACCCGATCAGGGAGGCGTCCGTTGTCAGAGTAGCAACCGGAGGGGGAAGGACAAAGGGTCTTCCTAGGAAGAGCTGGGGGGAAGAAATCCACCAAAGAAGATGATTCTTGCATGCTTGCGTAATCACAATGGTGTGGGACATCGGAAGTTGTTGGTACGACCATTGTGTGAAGAGCATCCATTGAAGGATTCTCATGTGAAATCTGGCTAATAGAAGTAGAGGGATAGCAGCCGCCATAATCCCCAGTACTTTTAGAACTAATCTGACTTTGACTCTGTTGCTGTGGAAGAGAAGGGAGACCAGCTATTCTTTGGTCTGTGAGTCTCGCAGACATGTTGACTGTGTCTAGATTTGTGCCTATGAAGGTAATAGCACGACAAGGCGACAAAACAGACTTTTCGCAATTTATTGAGATACCTAACTTTTGAAAAATGCGAAAGGTGTAGTCTCTGGCAAGTAGAAGAAGATGCTTGGTAGGAGCTGTGAGGAGCCAGTCGTCTAAGTATGGAAACACCTGGAATCCTTGACGTCTCAGGTGAGAAGCTACCACTGCCATGCATTTGGTAAACACCCGGGGGGCAGTGGTGAGTCCAAAGGGCAGGGCTCTGAATTGAAAGTGACTGGTTCCCAGCCTGAAGCGGAGGAATCTCCTGGAGCGTCTGTTCATTTTTATATGATAGCACGCATCCTGGAGGTCTATAGAGCACATCCAGTTTTCCTTTCCCAATAGGGGTAGGATTGTTTGTAGCGTGACCTATCGAAATCTTGTTTTCTTGACAGACTTGTTCAAGATACTGAGATCCAAAATGGGCCTCCAGTCCCCTGTTTTCTTTGGAACCAAAAAGAACTTGGAGTAGATTCCGGATCCTTGCTGGTCTGCTGGCACTGGCTGAATGGCTCTTTTGCAAGCAACTTTGATATTTCCAACGCTGCTTGATCCCTTTGAGCGGGTGGAACATCTGGAAGGGATTTTTGATTGATTTGGAATGCGAAAGAACGGAATGGAATAGCCTTCGAAATGATGGACTGTACCCACTTGTCTTGAGTTAGGGATCGCCAGGCTTCTGGGTACAGTGATAATCTTCCCGACTGCCTCGAAGGTGGACAGTCGGGCAACCTCAGGGATGCTGGAAGGGCTTATCGGAAAAGGTTTCTCGATTGCCCTGGTTCTGCGGACCCCTGCCTCTAGGGCAGCGTCTACCATTATTGTTCCCCCTCTGCCTCTAGGGGAACCGACTCTGTCGTCAGGCAAAGTACCTTGAGATTGTTTGCGAACCACATCTTTCCACTTTTCTGGCCTTTGTTGTAAGGTCTAGAAGGAGTAGAAAACGGACTCCGGCGGCAGAAAGAGTTTTGCCATCTGTCTCGCACCTTGTCAAGGTTTCTTTCACTTGAGGACCAAAAGGACGATCCATCAAACGGGAATTAGTGAAAGTCGTTTTAAAGGGTCCATAAAATTGCACAGCCGCATCCAGGCATGACGGTGTAAGGCCACACCTGTCCCTGCGGCTCTGCTCGCTCCATCAGCCGCATATGAAAGAAGGCGCATGGAGGAGTTAGCTATAGAATTTAGGGTAGCCAGCTGAGTGTTCATCTTATCCTGAAAACCCGCAGCTGTAGGATCCTTTAACATCTCACTCGCTTCCTTGATCAAGTCTCTTTGAAGATGAGTGAAATGACAGAGGTAGTTCAGCGACGCATGGCAAAGGTCGCTGTGAAAACATCTGCTTCCGCACCTGTCCATAGACCTAGATTCCTTGTTAGGAGGATGGACAGGCACCGAAGGATCAGCTAGCTCCTTCTTAGTGGCGGCAGCTACCACCATAGCATCCACAGAAACTCCCTTAGTCAGAAATTGCTTATCTGCTGGTGCTGTGATAAACTTTGAAGGTCTCCTGGGGGTAGGGTCCACAGAGTCAGGAGCCGTCCAAGCCTTTTTAGCTACCACCTGCATGAGGGGGTCAAAGGGGGGGGACACCCAGGAGGTGGAAGGGCGAGAGCCAAACGCCTCAAGATACACAGATTCATCCTCCGAAGGGTTAAGGGCTGGCCAATTTCCCCTCTGCTTCAGGATCTCTAGAATGTCTGCAAAGGAGACATCTTCAGAAGGGGAATGGGGGGAACCCTCGGAATCCTCTAAATCCGTGTCAGAGGTGACAGACTCAGGTGAGTCTATGTGCTTCCTCTTGCACTTTCTCTTCCTAGGGGGCTCCCCTGCCAATTCAGGAGAGGCCTCGAAGAGGATGAGATCCCACAGGGGATTCTTGAGGAGCTGGCTCTCTGCGGTCTGGGATGAGGGAGTGAGCAGACATAACCTGAGGCACCGAAGAGGGAGGGACGGACGGATTCGACTGTGGAGTTGAACCGGGTTCCAACACACTCCGCATGACCTCAAATGCACCCCTGTCAGGCAGAGCCAGAGGTCCCCGCTCCGAAAAGCTGAAAACCTCCCTCGGCACCGACAGCGATGGCTCCGAGGCCGATGTCGGAGCCGAACTCACCAGCGCCGAGAGGGAGAGCGGGGTCGGACAAGGGTCCGATGCCACTCACCCCCTCGGAGCTGACGAGGGAAGTCAGGCGCCGAGATTCTTCCAAGGAAGAAATCGGAGCCGGCAGCGGGCGAAGACAATTGTATCGGCTCCGACGCTACCACAGTCTCGGTTCCGAAACGCCCCGGCTCCGAGCTCAAAGGAGTCGGAGGAGGAACATTTTGAGAGATAGGGTTAAGCATCGACTGATGAGTCGGGCTCTGAAGCATTTGGGCCAGTGCCTCGGACTTAAGAAGTCGACTCACTACCCTCTGAAGGTCATGGTCAGAAAGCCTCGATGACCTAGAGGAGTGAGATCTATGGCTCTGTTCAGACAGCAAGGGAGATGCTGGAGCCGAATGAACGGAGCCAAGGGACGGTAACCTGGACCTCTTTCTAGATGTCGGTTCCGATGGTCTGATCGGAGCAGACTCAGATATTTCCAATACCTTGGCTCCAGCCGGAGCCGAGGGAACCACAGAAGTAGAAGTTCGAGTCTCATCGGCTCCAGCCGGAGCCGATGTTGTAGTAGACTTCGATGTCTTAGGTGTCGACTCAGTAGCTGGAGTCGAAGACCTAGAAGCCTTAGAAGGTTTGCCCGAAGAAACAGTCGGGGGACCCTCAGGCTTTAGCAAGCCCCTTAAAATGAGCTTGTTCTTTCTTTCCTGCAGGACTCTAGGGCTGAAGCCATGGCATACAGCACAAGAGTCCTGCAGGTGTAAAGGTCCCAGGCAGTACACACAAGAAGTGTGACCGTCTGTCAGAGACATTTTCTGACAGCACGAGTCACACTTCTTGAAGCCTGAGACCTTTGAATCCTTGGACATTTCAAGGAACAAGTGTAACCACACACAAACACACCGATTACACTATACACTAAAAAAAAAACCAGTAAGTTAAACTAAATAAATTAGATATTTAGTATTATAAAGGTCCTTAAAGAAAACACATACACTCCAAGGGGATGGGAGGGCCCGAAGGCCTAAGGGAAGAACATATAAGTTCTTGAGGTAAAAAAAGGGTTAAGAACAAGGAGAAAGGGATAAAAATCCTTTAAGGTAAGGGGATACTGAAAGGAAAACTAATTTAAAGGGTTTTAGTAAATTTTTTAAACTATTTCCTACACTGACCTGAAGCCGGTGAAGCAACACGTCTCGATAGCTGTAGCGGCAAATGAGATCTGAGGTAATACCGCCTAGCATTGTGGGATATAAGGGGAGCCTCGAGCCGGTGGAACCAACTCTCGAGCTTTTAGAGTGGCCGAGTCGGAGCCGAGGTCGGCTCCGAACCCATCCAGCAAGAATGAAGGCAAGATGGACAACTTAACATCAGAAATTTCAGAATCCTGATCAGAAGAATCAAAAGGAAAATCAGTTCTAGGTCTCTTAGAGGGAGAAGGGTGGCTTCCCCTGATTAGAGTAATAAGGTCTTCAGCCATTCTTTTCATTTGTTTTTTAGGCATAGAGGCCTGACCATGCGGTCTGGGCATTGGTTTTCTAGGCGTGGATCGAGTTTTAGGCCTTGAAGAAGAAGATGGCGTCGGTTTAATATGCAGGTATTTGCTTTCCACAAGAAATACAATTGTTAACTTTTACAGACATCGGTTTAGAGCAAGAAAAAGGATCCCAATGGGGTACTTAGCTTAGTTGAAGACTTAAGATCAGAAACTCGAAAACAAAAATTTCAGGAGTCGGCCGACTGGCACTTGCGAACTGCTTCTGCTTCGGGCACCACGCGGCAAGAAAGACTGATGTAATGGCATCGGCTGCATGCTTTATACCCCCGACTACCTGAAGTCATGGAAGATGAGAAAACAACTGACGCAGGACCCAAGATGTTGATAATCAGGCCGACTGAGGGCTACCTGCAAGCAGATAACCCAATTGTAATGACTACAACAGTGAAGCATGAACATCAGGCAGCCAATGCCATTACATCAGTTTTTCTTGCCCTAAATGTCAAGAGCCCCCAAATACAGAGATAAGTTATGATGGAAAAACACCACCAGTAAAAAGTAAATACCAATAGCCCTGTAAGGAGCGAGGAAGAGAAAGATACAAGGGGGCTGGAGGGTGGGAAACCAGGACTTCAACAGTGAATACACTCGAACATCTGCATTTATGGTAAGTGTACACAATTGTACTTTGTTCTTCGTGTTTCCTTGTTGCAGTCATCACACTTGGGTTGATTCCCAAGGCTGAAGAATGGGTGGAGGCAGTCAAGAAGAGTTGGGGCTGGCTAATATGCTCTGCAGGACTGCTGTTGCAAAGCCCGCCCTAGATTTAGAAAAGATAGCCAGGTGGTAATTCTTGGTGAAGGTATGAACAGAGCTCCCACGTAGCAGCTTCCGGAATGTCCCTGGTAGGGACTCCTCTGAGAAAGGCTGTTGACGTTGCCCTAGTGGAATGCATTCTGACTCCCTGAGGGGGTGGTTTTCCATGGTGTTTGTAACAGAAATGGATACCGTGTGCTATCCATTTGGAGATGGTTTGTTTTGATATGGCCTTGCCCTCTGCTCTTTCAGAGTACCCCATTACTGGGTCACAAGGCTGAAGGTGTTGTGGTTTAATTGCCACTCAAGGAGATTTCTGCTTAAGTTGTCTGCTAGAGAGATTTGGTTGCCTTGCAGGAATTGAGCTTGCAGGTGAATATGCATGGCTGAGGCAGTGTTCCACAGTTTGCTATCCATTTGGAGATGGTTTGATTTGATATGGCCTTGCCCTCTGCCCTGGTGCAAAGCTGACTAGCAACTGGTCAGATTTCCTAAGGGGCTTTGTCATATCAAGGTAGAATCTGAGCTGTCTGTGCACATCTAAAGAGTGCAAGATCCTTTCCCCCTTATTTTGAGGATTAGGGAAAAAGGTGGGCAAATGGACAGATTGGTTGACAGACACACTGGACAACACTTTAGGCAAGAAAGTTGGGTTAGTCCTGAGGGAGACCCTGTCTGCATGAAAAATAATGAAGGATTCCACAGCCATAACTGCTTGTAGCTCAGACACTCTTCTAGCTGAAGTGATGGCCAGAAGCAAGGCTGTTTTCCAAGAGAGGAATTTTAACTCAGCTGACGCTACAGGCTCAAAAGGGGGTAGCGTGAGCTTTTCCAACACAAAGTGCAGGATCCTTTCCCCCTTGGCCTTTCCTCCCTTATCTTGAGTAATACTCTTTTAAGAAGAGGTAGCAGGGGTCGGGGCTCTTCTTGGTGGCCTTAAGTTGTTAGCCCCTCTCAGGAACTGCTTGATAAGAGAAGAGAGGTGGCTCAGTGCTGTAATCAGCAGAGATGGCAGAGGCATGGATCTTAATGGAGGGGAAGGAGAGGCCTCTGTGGAGTAGGTCTGCTAGGTAATCCAGGATGAGAGGTTAGGAGGGCTGTGCTGTATCCACTCCTTTAGTGTGAATCCAGGAACAATACCTTTTACACTTGTCAGCATAGGATTTCTTTGTACTGGGCTGTATAGCTTCATGTATTACATCCAGTACATGCTTGCTTAGGCTGGCCAATGGAGGAGAAGTCAAGGGATAAGCCAGGCTGCAAGGTTCAGGGTCTACAATTGTGGATGCAAGAACTGTCCCTCCTGCTGAGTCAGGAGAGCAGGGATTTGGGGTAGATGCCATGGAGGCAATGGTGACAGATGGCGCAGTAAGAGGTATCAGTGTTGGCGTGGCCAGTCTGGGGCAATCAGGATTGCCCTTGGCCTTTCCTCCCTTATCTTGAGTAATACTCTTTTAAGAAGAGGTAGAGAGGGAAATGCATAGATTGAGAGGTCTGCCCACTGGGAGGACAGGGCATCCACTTTCCAGGCCTTGCTGTGAGGTACACCCTGGTGCAGAATTTGCTGAGCTGGTGGTTGTAGGGGGGAGGTAAAGAGGTCCACCTTCGGATTACCTAATTTCTGGGTCACAAGGCTGAAGGTGTTGTGGTTTAATTGCCACTCATGTGGGTCTACGAGATTTCTGCTTAAGTTGTCTGCCAGAGAGTTTTGGTTGCCTGGCAGGAATTGAACTTGCAGGTGAATATGCATGGCTGAGGCCGTGTTCAACAGGGTCATGGCTAGCCTGCAGAGTGGGTAAGAGTGCTTTCCCCCCTGCTTTGTTATGTATCACATCACTGTGGTGTTGCTGGTTTTGATTAGTAAGGGCCCTAGTGAGAGTAGGAATCTGAAAGCTGTCAGAGCATGCTGAACAGTTAGCATCTCTTTTTGGTTGATGTGCAGATGAATTTGATTTGGGCTCCAGTGGCCCTGAATGCAACTGCCGTCCAGATATGCACCCCAGGCATAATATGATGCATCTGTGGTTAGGGTCTGGGCAGCATGGGGTTGTGTAAAGGGAAGCCCCTGGTTGTGGTTGCATGCTGCCACCCACCAAAGAACTCTTTCCTTAGACAAGTTATCATGGGTATGATAGTTTCCAGGTCCTGAGAATGTTGGCACCAAAGGCTATTTAAGTACCACTGAAGCTTCCTCATATGCAGTCTGGCATATGGAATTAGTAGAATGCAGGAGGCCATGAACCCTAGAGCCTGCAGGATTTTCCTTGTGAATAGCTGGGTTCTGGTGGCCATTTGAGCAAAGTAGCCTGTCATATAGGCTTGTTTTTCTGGAGTAAGGAATTCCATCTGGGATGCTGTGTCCAAGCTTGCTCCCAGTAATACAATTTTTTAACTGGGGACTAGTTTAGATTTCATTTCGTTGATAGTGTACCCCAGGGAGGTTAGAAGGTCCTTTACAACAATCCTTAGGCAAATTAGGCAATCGTCCAAGAGTAAATCTGAATATTTCACTGTCTGCAATAGGCAATGGCTGGAGCCAGGCATTTTGTGAAAACTGTGGGGGCAGTGGATAAGCCAAAGGGAAGTGCAGAGAACTGATAATGCATAGATCCTGTCCTGAAAAGTAGATATTTCCTGCAGGAGTCCCTTATTGGGATAGGCCTCCTTTAGGTCTAGTGTGGCTAACTAGGCATCTTTGGACAGCATAGGGAGAAGCTGCTGTAGGGTGAGAATTCTGAATTTTGGTACCACCAGGAAGGTGTTTAGAATGGATAGATCTAAGATTGGGCACCAGGTGCCCTCTTTTCTAGGTACCAGGAAAGGTCTGGAATAAAAACCATGGCCTATCTGTTCTGCAGGACAGGCTGAATTGCCCTTACGGAGAGCAGGGACTGAGAACCTGGTTTTATGCCTCTGCCCACTGGTTTGGAGGAAGGTCTGGGAACCCTTTTGGGGTTGGCAGCGTGTGGAAATAAAATCTGTACCCCTGGGATACTATGTTGAGAATCCATCGATTGTTGGTGGTGGAGGTCCAGTTTTTTGCATGGTGGGCAAGTTTTCATCTTAGGGGCACGAGCAACTGGGCAGATGTGAGGGGTGGAGTTGAGAAGTCATTGTGAATTATTTCCGTAAGGGGGTGGCTTAGCACTCCCTGCTTTAGAAGTGGGGGTACTCCATCGCTTAG